>NC_141687.1:2082543477-2082876054 GCF_964263255.1 Lissotriton vulgaris
CGAGGCCTTCGGCACGTGTAGGGCGGGTCCTGCTGGCAGCCGTTGGCTGGGGAGGTCGTCGCGTAAGGTGGGCCAGGAGAGGAGACGAGGCCGACGGGATCCCTTGACCCATCCTCTTCTTTCTTCAATAATGGCTGCGACAACGGGGGGGGGATGTCTTGCACATGCCACCGACCCCCCGCTCCCCTCGTATCTCCTGGTCTGGCCCCGGCTTGGTATAAGCTCCCCGTTCGGTCCTGAAGCGGCGCCCTGCAGGCCATGGGGGGGGATGTCTTGCCTCTGCCTCCGACCCCCCCCTCTTATCGCCTGGTCCGGACATCACGGATATCAACGCCAGGTGTCAGCGTGGGGTGCGCTGGGAGGGAGAGGCGGCGCCAACAAGCCTCTCCCACCCCCCCAGGTGGGGGCCCCTCAGCTGCACCCCCAACGCTCCACTCACCCAACAAAAGGTCTCGTCCACTATTGCGAGGCAATGATGCTCCGCTCACCCAGCGGGGGTCTCGTCCACTGTTGCGGTGCAACGGCGCTTCTGAGTTCAGCTAGAAAATGAGTCCTGTGTCCAGAAACGTTCTCCTCGACTTTGAAGATTCTATAAGAGCCACGGGGGCGCCCGACCCCCGCAGACACCCCCGATGGGGAATGACTGCCATGATCACCCACGGAACGACCACGACGTAGCCGCGGGACGTCAGCGCGCTCATGCCGGCGTCAACCTCAATCTTGAAATGACCAAAATCCTGCAAGACTACCAACTTGATCATTTTTGGTGGGACACCAGTATGACCCGGTAGGAGAGATTGTTGCCTCCCACCCCACTTTGACTGATGGTTCATGTCGCCAGTCCCCTCTGCTACCCTTCAACGAAAACTTTTGGACTGGCGAAAGAGGTCCCGGTCCAACCATGAGTTGGTGGAGACATTTTGACTATACTTGGACCTTCCTGACCTCACCCAAAATGGCGCCGGTACAAATGAAACTCTCAACTCATTGTTGTGCCCCGATTGCTCAGCCTTGATATCATGAGATATGTATGCAGTTTTTAGCACATGAATTGATATGGGATAAGACTGATTATATGTTCGGACAATGAATTGATCCGGGATGGGTATTGATTATACGTTCGAACAATGAATTGACATGGGACGGGTACTGATTACACGTTCGGACAATGAATTGATATTAAGTTGTAATGCATCATTGATTACTGTATTTATTGAAGGTTCGAATTGTCAACACTTTTGGTACTTGCTCACAATGAATTATCGATATGATTTTGTTGCACTTGTCGCACTTTTTACTATGAAATCAACGACCACTGACTCTGTTATGTTTTCCACAAATAAATACCCCCCCCCCCCATTTACAGTTCCAGCCTGCTCCGTGGCCGGCCCACGGGGTTATAGGCCCGTATTTGTGCACCAACATTTTTATTAAAGGTTTTTGAAAAAGCAAACGTAGTTGTAACGCGTAGATTGGTAAGTTTCGAATAAATGGCCACTGTTTCCGATATTAAAAAAAAAAAAAAAAAAAAAAGCAGGTGAAATGAAGCAGCTCGATTAGTTAAGGGTTAAAAAGTATAGTACGCAGAAACATTGCAAATATGATGAGGAAAAAGGTAGGGCTGATGGCCTTTTTATAAAGTTGCCCGGCGCTAACCGCCTCTATACCATTCTAGTTACCAAACAAAGAGGCAGGCGCTGGAGACTGGAAGGCAGGAAACAGAAGTTTTATTCCGACGGAGCAGAACACATCAGATCAGACAACAAGGTATCGTTTCGAGGTGCTCTAACAGCCTCTCTGAGGCTTGGCCTTTTATACACTGGTTTATGACATGTGAGCATTCTTTATTGCAGAAAAGACTCTTTGAAGTATGAAAAAGACATCCCCGGAATCCCCGTTTCAGACCCACCCCCACACGTATCTACAGTAGAGGTCCTCACCCCACATACAATAGGAGGGGGCTATCAGGCAGCTGAGTGTTCCGCCGATTCTTAGGATGTGTATGCCTGATCGTATCCCAGGGGGTGGGGAGGCCATGATCAATAGTAGCTCCTTTGAAGAGGAGCGACTTCATACAATAGGGGGGCAATAAACTGTATCCCCCGGCTAGGTGATGGCCTGGGACCCGTGCAGACAACCGGACTCAGAGGAAGGGGTCATCAAAGGAGAGGTATTCATGAAAAGAATGGTCTGCGTGGACAATCGAGCGCAGAGGAAGAGTTTATCAAAAGAGGGGTATTCATGAAAGGAAAGGGAGTGTTGGTCAGGCGCGGGTGTGACTCCCAAGGACAGAGTCATGCGGAAGGAGAGGGTTTATGACTTGTGCATGTGAGAGCGGGGGCAGCCAGGGTGTGCAGGGGATGCTCGCAGGGTCAGGGGAGCGCGCTGGCGATCGATCGTGAACAGGGAGACCATGGTACCTAAAATAGCTGCCGTGCATATTGTACATGGATGACAAGATGGCGCAGATGATGTTCAGTTCGCAAACTAAAATTCCACAATGAATGGTCCAGGTTTGTTGTATGTGTTTTTCATTTTTGTACAGCATAAAGCAATCGATAAAGATCCTGGTATTTAGCCTCTACTTTATATGCTACCTGTATCAGGGAAGTTGTTTTAAATGCCCCTAAGCCACCCCGAAGGAATGTCACCTGGCCCCCCTAGTACGAACGAAAACAAACTCGTACCACTGTAGGTTATCTCTCTTCCTCAAAGGAGAGCACGAGCTCGCCCCCACTTTACACCGACTGCCCTTTGTTTTAACCCTCCCCTGCACACGATCCGTAATGCCACACTTGGGCGACCTATGCTATCCACAGGCCTCCGATAATTATCTCTCCCACATTACCAGTCCCCCCTGGGCTTAAACACCGAGATGGTAGGGACTGCATCCCGTGGAGATAGGCCGAGTATGTAGTAAGTAAAAGCCTTTTCGGGTTTATGCGTGCTGATGTGTTTTAAACGCTGCCCCCGCCCCTTCTTTTTCCCTCTTTTCTGCAGGTCACTTCGGAACGTCGATTAAAGTACAGAAAAATGGTGACTTAATGGCCCATGCATGAGAGAGAGAGCGGGGGTGACCAGTGCATGGGGGAGATGCTTGCGAGGGTGGGAAGCCATGCTGAGGATCGGCGGCGTGCAGAGAGTGGGTCTGGTCAAGGCATCTAAAATGGCTGCCGTGCACGACAAAAGTGTGGCATTGGAAAAAAGGCAAGATGGCGCAGACAATGTTTATCAATACGGATTCATTTATAACAATTATTTTTAACAATATATTTACTCGCAGTGTCAAAATGGCGGTCAACACTTCCTGATTTCCTTCGAATCGAACGTTAACAGACGTCACGCAGCAAAAAAAAAAAAAAAACGCTCACGCGCAGCCGCTGGAAGACATGTATCAACATATATGAGCATCCTCAGACACCCTCGGAAAACATAGGGGGTCAGGATACGTCTCCCGTACCCTCTTATACCCATTTCTCACATTGTTTTTCCTCCATCTTGTAATTTAATTAAAACGAAACACAAAATGGCGAATTCCCGTTTCGCGACCCGGTTCGCTACCCGGTTCCCGAACCGGAAAGCGCTTCTACCGCAAAAAATCAAATTTTTTTTATTTGCCCCACGGGTCCCTTTAATAACCCCAACATCATTCCTAGGGGGTCAAGAAGGGTCTAACTTACCCCCTTTCATTAAATTCCCCCTTCGTTTTTCTCCTCCTCTTGTCTCTCGATCCTACCGAGAGACAAGATGGCGGCCATTCCGGACTGTTTAGAATGTTGACAGACACCGGAGAGCCAATCAGCTTCGCTTCGCAAAGTTCCGTAACGCGAAAAGTACGCGAACCGGATCGCTACCCGGGACGCTGTCACAGATATATCTGTTTTTTAAAACGTTCATTTCTCAAAATCCACTGGAGCACATATATTGAGACCCAGCAAAGGCACATCGGGCTAACAGTCCCTACAATTTTGCCAAGTTTCGTGCAAATCCATTCAGCCGTTCGAGCTAAAAGTGAGGCCAAACGCCCTATGGAAAAATGAATGGGAAAAAAGCGTTTTGGGACCCCCCTTTTTTCTCGGCCCCCCCTTGACGAAACCCCCCCAAATTTTCAGGGACTGCTCAGAACCAAAATGTGCCATTTTCCTGAAAATGTCAGCCGATTCCGTCCACAAACGCCAAAGTTATTCGACATAGAATTTTCAAAAGTCCCATGGAGAAAAAATCCTAACTATATATACCTACTGGCTAACGCCAGTAGGTGATATATATATATATATTCACTGACAAAACCATAGGTTTCACACCAGTTATAGTTAGCTGGAAATTTTACTGACATAAAACCATTGAAATTCCCACGTTATAGTTAGTTGGACTCACTATAACTTGCGCGCCTGCAATGCACTGCTGATGACGTCACATATTACATCACTCATGACATGGTCAGTGACATCACTCATGACATCACTGATGACACCATCCAGTGAATGTGTGTCTTTCTGAAAAATAAATTTGTTTTATATATGTATTTGTAAAGGTCGATGGAAGAATAAATGTTTAAATAAGTGTGTAAATGGATGTTTTTTAAAAAAAAATTGGTTGGTTAACAGGCTTATTAAGTGTATCTTAGTGAATACATATATTAGCGAGTATTGTTTAAATATTTAAATGTTTGTATCAGTGTTTCTCTTTGTGTATAAGTGGCTGCAGGGGTTGGTGACTGACTCACTGTTTGTATGTGTTTTGAAGACAGCATATGTGCAGGACTGTATGGGTGGATGAGTGTGTATATGTGTGTGTTAGTGAGTGAATGACTGTCTCACTAGTGTCTTCATTAGTAATGACATATGTTTTAATCTAGTATATGTGAGTATTGATGTATATAAGTGAGTATAGTATATATAGTGAGAGATTGTAGGAGTTCCTGTTTAAATAAGTATGTGTTTCTATAAGTGATTGTTTAAGAGAGTAAGTATGTGTAAGTTTCCTTAGAAGTAAGGTGGTAGTGTGTGTATAAATGTATATGCAAATAAATGGATGTTCAATAGTTTATTTGCATGTGTGAGTATGTGTGTGAGTAACTTTTGGATGACTGCTGATGTGTAACAGGATGTATAGGTGTATCACTACATATGATGAGTGAGTATATATATGAGTGACTATATAGAACTGTTGGTGAATGAGTGGATGTGTATATAGATGGTGGAATTACTGAATTGGTTGTTGTTACTGGTTTGGGTATCTCCATTTCTTTGAAAATGTTTGTTTCTATTTTTGAATATGTGTTTCAAGCGTTACATTACACTGAAATTAGGTCTGTCACTCTGTCACAAGGATGGTGTCATCAGTGATGTCATGAGTGATGTCACTGACCATGTCATGAGTGATGTAATATGTGACGTCATCAGCAGTGCATTGCAGGCGCGCAAGTTATAGTGAGTCCAACTAACTATAACGTGGGAATTTCAATGGTTTTATGTCAGTAAAATTTCCAGCTAACTATAACTGGTGTGAAACCTATGGTTTTGTCAGTGAATTTAATAGGTTTTTTAAATGCTAATTCCTAACTATAACTGGTGTGAAACCTATGGTTTTTTCAGTGAATTTCAAAGGTTTTTTAAATGCTAATTCCTAACTATAACTGGTGTGAAACCTATGGTTTTTTCAGTGAATTTCAAAGGTTTTTTTAATGCTAATTCCTAACTATATAAGACCTGAAAGCCCACCTGGAATCTCCAGTATGCGCCAGGGGACTGCATTGCAGAGAGGTGTAATGAAGCCACAACCCTTTTTACACCTCTCTGCAACGCAGCCCCGTGCATGTTTGAAGAGGGGGAACTAATTCCCCTTTCATACTGGGGGCCCATGGGGGCCAATTAGCCCACCTGGAACCTCCAGTATGCGCCAGGGGCTGCATTGCAGAGGTGTAATGAGACTATGCCACTTGTTACACCTCTCTGCAACGCAGCCCACTGCTGCGTTTGCAGAGGGGGAACTAATTCCCCTTGCATACTGGGGGTCCCTGGGGTCAACTAGTCCACCAGGAGCCTCCAGTATGCGCGAGGGAGCTGCATTGCAGAGAAGTGTAATGAGGCCACACCCTTGTTACACCTCTCTGCAATGCAGGCCACTGGCGCGTTTGCAGAGGGGGGACTAATTCCCCTTGCATACTGGGGGTCCCTGGATCATATCTGCCCAAACACCGATATTCCGAACGATTGTAAATGACTTTTCTTGAGAAACATTTGGATTTGGATTATCATGCCCTATACTTTTGAATTTTTGAAAGACAGACTTTGAGGATGCTATAAATTACTCATCTGCCCGAATTGTGTGGGTAAAATTGATACCTAGTCACTTTGAATAAGAATATACTTATGTCTCGTCTAACATTTGGAAGAAATATCTAGTTATATGACAACTGGATACCGACATAACTTGAAGGAAATAAGAACGCCCTGAAGAAGTTCTGTTGTACAGAACGAAACGTTTCGGCTGGCTGTGGTACATAAACTTAAGGAAAATAAAAGCATTTGAATATACCCCAAGATTCAGCGCTTCAATAAGGACTCTAAGTGATATGATTTGATTGGACTCATTGTGAAAGTGGTGCTGTGCCAAACTTTGGAATATTCTCCACTACTCTCTACTACTTACTCTCTCCTACTCCACTACTCTCAAATACTCACTGTCTACTACTCATTCTCTACTACTCTACTACTCTCTACTACTCTCTCTCTACTACTCACTCCCTACTACTCGCTACTCACTACTCCCTACTACTCACTATCTACTACTCTCTACTACTCACTCTACTACTCTCTCTCTACTACTCACTCTTTACTACTCACTACTACTCTCTACTACTCACTCTCTACCTCTCACTCTCTACTACTCTCTACTACTCACTCTCTACTACTCTCTCTCTACTAGTCTCTACTACTCACTCTACTACTCACTCTCTACTACTCACTACTATTCTCTCTGCTACTCATTCTCTACTACTCTCTACTACTCACTCTCTACTACTCACTCTCTACTACTCACTCTTTACTACTCTCTACTAACTTTCTACTGCTCTCTACTACTCACTCTACTACTTACTCTCTACTACTCTCTACTACTCACTCTCTACTACTCACTCTCTACTACTCTCTACTACTCACTCTACTACTCTCTCTCTACTACTCACTCTTTACTACTCACTACTACTCTCTACTACTCACTCTCTACTTCTAACTCTCTACTACTCTCTACTACTCACTCTCTACTACTCTCTCTCTACTAGTCTCTACTACTCACTCTACTACTCACTCTCTACTACTCACTACTATTCTCTCTGCTACTCATTCTCTACTACTCTCTACTACTCACTCTCTACTACTCACTCTCTACTACTCACTCTTTACTACTCTCTACTACTCACTTTCCACTGCTCTCTACTACTCACTCTACTACTTACTCTCTACTACTCTCTACTACTCACTCTCTACTACTCACTCTCTACTACTCTCTACTACTCACTCTACTATTCACTGTACTACTCTCTACTACTCACTCTCTGCTACTCTCTCTACTGCTCTCTACTACTCTCTACTACTCACTCTCTACTCTCTATTACTCACTCTCTACCTCTCTACCTCTCTCTTCTTCTCTCTCTACTAATCTCTACCTCTCTACCGCTACCTCTCTACCTCTACACCTCTACCTCTCTACCTCTCTCTACACGCACACATATACACATATATGCATATATATATGCATATGCATTTATATATATGTATGTGTATGTATAAAAAAACAACAAAACATTTTTTTTTTAAACAGCTACTTTTAAAACTGTCATTCTTTTTCCCCATGGTACGCTCCCCGGTACGCGCACCGGTGCGCGTACCGGTGCGCGTACCGGGCGCTCACCCCGCGAAAATCAAAAAAAAAATTATTTTTTTTTTGCCCCGCGGGGCCCTTTTATGGCCCCCACATCAAACCTAGGGGGTCAAGGGGGGTCTACTCTGCCCCCTTATGGTCATTTCCCTCTTTGTTTTGGCCACCTCTCGTGTCTCGATCCTACCGAGACACAAGATGGCGGCCGCTCCGGACTGTTTAGAATGTTTACAGACACCCCAGAACCAATCAGCTTTCTGCGCGCAAGTCGCGGTAAGCGCCCGGTGCGCGTACCGGTGCGCGTACCGGAGCGCGGCTATAGATATATATATTTTTTTGAACCTTAATTACTCAAAATCCACTGGAGGACATATCTTGAGACATAGCAAAGGCACATCGGGCTACCAGTCCCTACAATTTTGCCAAGTTTGGTGGAAATCCATTCAGCCGTTCGGGCTAAAAGTGAAATCGACCGCCCTATGGAAATTAACATGGGGAAAACGCGTTTTGGGACCCCCCTTTTATCTCAGCCCCCGCTTGACGAATCCCCCCCAAACTTTCAGGGAAGGACCGGAACGCCGCGAGGCCATTTTCAGGAAATTTTGAGGCAGATTCGTCAACCGGCGCCAAAGTTATTCCAAATAGAATTTTGAGATTTAACATTGAAAAAAATCCTAACTATAACTACCTACTGGCGACCGCCAGTAGGTAATATATATATATATATATATATATATATATATATATATATATATTCAATGAAAAAACCATAGGTTATAGACCATATATAGTTAGGAATTAGCATTTACAAAACCTTGAAAATTCAATGAAAAAACCATAGGTTATAGACCATATATAGTTAGGGATTAGCATTTACCATACCTTATTTTACTCACACAAAACCATTGAGATTTGCATATATAGTTAGTTGCACTAACTATATATCGCGCACCCGCAATCCACTGCTGATGATGTCACATATTACATCATTCATGACATGGTCAGTGACATCACTGAACACATCACTGATGACATCATCCAGTGACTGTATGTTTCTGTAAAGTTAAAATATGTCTTACATATTGAAGAATAAGTGGATGTATAAGTGTCTGGATGAAGGATTTAGTAGGTGCATGACTGACTGTATGAGAGAGTGATTAAATGTGTCTCACTGAGTGCATGGGTTAGTGACTAAACTGTCTTAATTTGTGCATCTTTATATCTGTTGTTCTGTAAACTGCTGCATATGTTGATCAGTAGCTATATGAGTAACTATATAGGTTATCCATTGGTTGCCCAAGTATTTGTATGGGAGAGTGAGTGTGTGTGTGTGGGTGTCTGGGAGGTGTGTGACTCTGTGCATAGATGTGTGAACAGTTAATTCACTAGATGTATATGTTCAAAACTGCATGTGGAAACAGCTGTATGAGTGGTTGACTGTGTGCATGAGTGTATTGGTGAGTGAATGGATATCTCAGTGCTACATTTCAAAGTAAGTACATATGTAAAATACAGTACATGCGAGAGTTGACATATATAAATTACTGTGTATAAGAGCTAGTGAATGTGTGAGTGACTGCATGGATCATTGAAAACGTGTATCAGTGATTGTATAAGAGAGTAAATATGTGTTAGAATATGTTTGAATAAGTAAGGTGTGTATAACTGTATAGTTGAGGAAATGGAGGTGTGATTGATTCTTTGCATGACTGACTAGGTGTATGAGTAACTCCATGGATGAGTGATAATCTGTGAGTGTCTGTTTACACTGAGTGTATCTAAGGTTATATTAGAGTCTGAAGAGGTTCATCGTATTATCACATGAATGATGTCATCAGTGATGTTATCAGTGATGTCATTTGAGTTGTCAACAGTGATGTCATCAGTGATGTCACTGACCATGTCATGAATGATGTAATATGTGACATCATCAGCAGTGGATTGCGGGTGCGCGATATATAGTTAGCGCAACTAACTATATATGCGAATTTCAATGGTTTTGTGTGAGTAAAATAAGGTATTGTAAATGCTAATCCCTAACTTTATATGGTCTATAACCTATGGTTTTTTCATTGAATTTTCAAGGTTTTGTAAATGCTAATTCCTAACTATATATAGTCTATAACCTATGGTTTTTTCATTGAATTTCAATGGTTTTTTATTTGCAAATATCAAAAGCTGTTAAATGTATTCTTCTTTTAATCGAAAAATATATTTTATATGTTTTTAATATAATATTTTTATGTATATATATTTTTTAATTATTTTTTTTTGTTTCGCTACCGGTCCGCGTACCGGGTAGCTTCCCGTTAGTTCAATTTGTTGCCGCGACCCAGTCCGCGAACCGGTAAATGTTCCATTAGCGCAACTGCCCCGTTAGAAAACAACATCGTGACGCGTCGCGTAAGCACGACGTATCGCGTTGCCGCGTAATGCGTCTTATGACGCGTCGCGTTAGCGCACCCGGAAGCGTTCCGGAACGCGAACCGAGGCGCGAAGCGCAGCACCCCGGAAGCGCTCCGGGTGCGTAGCGGGACGCGTAACGTAAGCGTAACAGGTCATGTGACTTTAAAATAACACTTTTTATTGGTTCATTTCACTTTTGGTTTCCTAATGATGTAAGGCTAGGGCATGTGACCTAAAAATAACACTTTTCATTGGTTTAGAACATTTTTTTTTCCCAAATGATGAAAGCCCCCTCCTTTTTTTCTCACTCTGACTTTCAACTTTGTGAGCGGAAGACCTATTTTGATTATTGAAAGATGGCTTCAATAGTAGCTGCAGCTGGTGGACCCCCACCACCACCACCACCTCCTAGGAAGGAAGGACCACCTCCCCAGTTCATTCCCAACCCTGAGGAAGAGGAGGAAGAAGAGGAACAGGATGTACATGAGAGAGTATTCTTGCCTGAACAGCCCCGGAAATCCCACCACAAGGACAATTTCATTTGGCAGTTTTTTACATTTCTTCAAGGCCAAAAAAAGGTCAATGCCAGTCATGTTACATGCCTGATCTGTAAAGAAGTTCTGTCCCGAGACACAGATAAAAAGTATAGCTTCGGGAACTATACTATGCATCGCCACATGCAAAGATGGCATCCAATAAATTACAGCGTGGCTGAGGTGCGTAACCTACGTGAAAACCCGCCAACTCCTGTGGCCACCACCTCAACACAGGAAAGTCTTTCGAGACCAGAGGCGAGGGAGACGGTCCCCACTATCCAGACCAATTTTGCACACATCAAGCTAGTGTGTATTTATTGTGGGGGATTACTTTGTTACGGCGAGATGAGTGTAAACTTAATGAACAGAGCATTTGAAAATCACAAGTGCTCAAAACGCCCCAAAAAGTGAATTTTTTTTTTTGCTCCTGTTGAGCCGTTTCTAATGCCTGTTTTTCGTTCTTCCCCCTCAAAAAAACCAAAACATTTTTTAAATTGTTCAAAAAATAAATTTTTTTTTAAAAATGTTCAGAAAAATAATAAAAAAATATAAAACAACAAAAACAATAAAAAAGTTCTTTTCAGAACTACCTCCTATTTATAAAAAATTGCGTAAATGTTTAGCACTCTTGCATTCTCTATTTTTTTTTGATTCGCTTCCTGGTTCGCGCCCCGGTACGCGAACCGGAAGCGAGCCAAAAAAAAAAAGAAAAAAAAATAGTGTATATAAGGGAAGGAGACAGAGAGAATAATGTTAAAAGAAAGACAGCTAGAGGGAGTAACACAGAGATACTGTATAATAGATAATTATACAAAGAAAAGTTGTGAGAGGGAAAAATTGAGAAAAAGAAAATAGAAAAGGAAGTGAAAGAAAAAAAGAGTGTAGAAGAATAATAAACAAGAGTTACTTGGAGAATGTGAATGAATCTTCAAATTAAAAAGAAAGAGAGTAAAGGATGTGGAATAAGAAGTAGGGATAGAACCGGACTAAAACAACAACCATGAGGGAAGTTGTTAAAAAAAAAGAGAGTGAAAGTAAATAGGATTAAAACAAGGTGTATCATAGTGAATACGATTAAAACATGTGCAATGACAGAGAGAAAAAACAGAAAGAAGAAAAGAAGAAGTGATAGAAAAAGAATAATTGAAGCAGCAAAAAAATGAAAATAAGATAGTGTGCATGAACTACAGAGAGAAAGCATAAAGAACAACTTGTAAAAGAGTGAAGAGACAGTGACAGTTTGTGTTAGAGAAACGGACTGAGTGAAAAGGAGTGAGGAACTGTGAGAACAGAGGGACTGACAAAAGGAGTGGAAGGAGTAGAGTAAGTAAGTAATTGAAAAGGAATGAGGGAAAAAGCAAAGGAAGGAAACTGAGGGTTAAGGAAATAAAGCAGTGGAAGTAATAGAAGTTGAATGTGATAGAGATGTAAGGGAAAACGTACTAAATACTTACTTTATAGTTGTTGTTAACTCCATCACTTATCATTTTTTTACTTTAAATCTGTTAAAGAAAGAACAAAAATTTGAAAAATATTAAATATTAAATAAGGTAGTAAAAGACAAGTGAGCATGAGACAAGATGAGTACAAATTTAAAATCACAATGCAAAATATAGAATTAATTATACATGTTAAATGGTTTATTTTTGCTGTTCTCATAATATATCAAATTTCACTAAAAACAGTGAGTTGAAGGTATTCATCATATAACAGCGGGGAAAAAAACACAATCAAAATGATTGTGTTTAAAAAACCCATATAATATAACAAATCAGAAATAAGAACTCATCAAAAGTACACTTACTTTCCATGACGTCGAATGATATGCGATGAACAGCTTATACTCTGTTGTGTTCTAAAAAATCCATGCCCGACACTTTCTGAAAGAAAAGCTCTTTCTTCCTGAGTAATATGTTAGAAACAATAAATGACTTTTTGCTCTCTACCACACTTCTCCTCACGGCCAAATCGTGTAAGAGCCAATTTAATCTCTTCGAATTCCTCAAAGCAAATACCGTCATTTTCTTTTTCCCCGACTTTCAGAAAGAAAACATCCAAAATCACTTTCACAATCCTGTACTAATAATATCTCCCCTTCTAGTTTACTCATGTTTCACATTTCCTATAACATTGATACCACTTACTATGAGGCACACTTACACTGCCTCTATGACTTTTCCAATTTTTTCATTCTCTTGATCTCAGTTACTAACAAAGCAATTTTAAACAACAGAGTAAATCATATCAACTCTTTGAATCTTTATAGACCAGTTATGTATCTCTATGACTACTTTACATTTTTATTTATTATGATCACTCTAATTCACAAAGCAATTTAAAAACAGCAGACAAAAATTTATCAACTGCTTCAATCTTCGTAGGCCACTTTCCTTCCCTAAAATGTTGGTTTTAAAAACACTAGGTAAGAAGTCAAACGGTAAACGTTTTTTGAAAGTTAAAACAGAATCATTGCAGAATGACCAGCCGTTTCCAGATTTTAAATAAGCTGTGTAATGTCCTGAAGTTGTTGAAGGACCGTCATGATATATAATTGCTGCAGTTACAAAAGTCCTTCCTGATATTGACAACTGCGAAGCCACAAAATTTTTAATTAAAGTTGTCAATTTAGTTCCATCAGACCTACATCGTTGGAACATTAAAATGACATACTGGCCATAACTTCGTATAAATAATGTGGACAGCATTGCAGACTTACATTGGCTACACTCCATGTTTTGATCGGCTGCTTTTACTAGCTTATTAAAGGATACTGATTTACTGTCAGGCAAAGTTAAATATATAAATCTTTCTGAGCCTACACTAGTAGTACTTGATAGCCTACAGTTCTCGCAGTCATGCTGCCATTGATAAGAAAGGCCAAACAGATAATCTACATCTACACCTTCATCTTGCAAAACATCAAGCATATACATTAAAAACTCCTGACAATCCTGTTGAATATTTTGAGAGAATTGCGTTTGACCTGAACATTTGTCTAAGAGATTTCGAATTTCAGATACACTTTCTATTTTTCTTCTATCAATGCCACATTTCTCTAACACAGAATTTAACAAACAGCAAAATCTTTGATCTGAATTGACCACAATCTGTTCTTTTAATGTTTCTAGAGAAAAGACAACATTAACCACTACATTAGCATAGCAGTTGACACCAGAACTATTTTCAAATTGAAAACCAACAACATCTTGAACAGCATCCATTTTCTTTTTGCTTACAATTTCGGGTTCATCGACTTTTCCTGTTTTTGCTAGAACCTACCTACTGTTGGTCACATTTCTTCGTTTCCAGCCTACCACGCGTTTTTCAAACAAAGGATATTGAGGCAAATGTGGCGCATACTCTCTTCTTAACCTATTGTATTCCTTAACACAATCTAGATCTGCACAAATATTTGTCTCATCACACTCAATCAAGTACAATCCAGATGAAGTACTGACTCGTGATAATGCCACATAAGCCATACCCTCCTTGAACACAGAGCTACCAATATTCACCAAAGCACTGTCTACACTTAAACCTTGTGATTTATGGATTGTCACCGCATATGCCAAGCAAACAGGAAACTGCTTACGGCGAACATATAAGTCTTTAACAAGCAAAAACATAGCAGAGCAACGACCAATTTGCTGTACATCCTCAATGCCATCAAATTTAATTTTTATAAATTCAATTCCATCTCTATTTCTGTATTTCTCAAAATCAACAACATTACCCATTGATCCATTTACCAGACCTCTTTCAACATTTAAATTTCTCCTCAAAATGATACCGCAATTTAAGCACACATTCAGAGTCTTTTCAAAACCCGCAGTTTTAGATATAGTCTTCTCTAATGAATCCAATTTAGATTTCAAATTTTCAGACAAAATAATTGTTGCTCCCATATGCTCAATTCTGTCAATAGCTTCCAGTTTCACTATGTCTTGGTTTTCTAAATTCAACATTTTGTTGTTGAAGATGGAACATTCTTGCAGAGTTGGCATCAAACATATCCCAGATTTCTTCTCAGTAATTTTCTGAAAAATATTCTCTGGCAGAACGTCTTCATATGGATACAAATTTGACAATAATCGTGCATGTAAAGCTTCCTTCCCATGCTCAGTCACTTTTCCAATTCTAACATCTTGTAGAATATTCTTATAATCTTCATCCTTCGCCTGACGCATATTTTCACGCAGTTCAGCATAATTGAAGTTTAACCATATATTAACGTTGCCAATGCTCCCTAGGCACTTCCTGGCATCTTCATGCGTCAGTAGTTTAAACACTGGTTGTCCTTTCACTGGTGTCAGCTGCAGAAGATCACCGAAAACAATGATGTGTTTGCCACCCACTAACACATCATACTCTGTTTTAAGAACTTCTTGCATTCTCAAATGCACAAAGGCAAGCATGACATTAGAAACCATGCTTACTTCGTCAATGATAAGAAGTTTCATCTTCTTTAGGACTCTTGAAACTTCACAACAAGCATCTCCAGATAACTTGTGGTATTGTAATTTGTTATCATGCTCCACTGGCAGCATCAGTAGACGATGCAAAGTAATACCTTTAATGTTATATGCTGCCAGACCAGTTGGAGCGGTGACAACACAAGACAGCGATGACTCAGTCCTTTTCTGCAAATAACATGAAATTGCTTTAATGAGGAAACTTTTTCCAGTTCCTGCTTCTCCACTCACGTACAGTCGGATAGGCTTCAACGATGTACATGAGCACTGTTTCTTCTCATGACTTAATCCATGATCAATTTGGTTGGTAACTTCGTCATATATTTTCCTCTGCTCAACGTTAAGTTGTCTTTCCAAATCTTCTAAGTTAACCGCATCTTCCTGAGCATGTGCCATGGCTCTTTCCACTTCAATCATGGCAGTGGCAGCTTCATTTTCGATAACTGGTCCTCCTAGTGGATCCTGACTCAATGAAGTGGAACTCTGACTGTCCTGAGAACTGTCTCTAGCAATCTCGGCTGCAATTGTTGCTTCCTGCTCGATTTCTGCATTCAACATTTCTAGATATTTTGGAAAAACAGGACATTCTATGGACTCCTTGGCTGCATTGAAAGAATCTTCATAACAGAGGAAATCTCCAAGCAGTTCCTCTTCTGCACGCCAAGGCTTGAAAAGTTGCAAAAGAGCTAAATAGAAAAACTCTTTCTTTCAGGAGATTCGCAATTCAATTTTCGATGATTAACCAATCGGCATTTTCTTTGCTTGACCAGACATCCCTCACTTCCAATTACAGCATACACTCCTTTATCAATATCTTCTTTGATGTTCCTCTTGAATATGTAATTTTGTAGAACCTCATACAGACAAACATTCTCGAGATGACTGCTTCTATTTGGATAATATGTATCCAACATGTTGGTCTTCAAAATATCTGTACTGTTTGGCTCTTTCTCCGCCAAATACTCAATTTCCCGTACAGGTTTCAGAACTCGATTACGTGTTGCAGCAAGACCAAGACTCACCCAAATTATACTCCTAGATTTGGCATAGAGACTTGCTGAAGATAACCAATCAGAACATTCATATGCTCCGATTTCTCGATGCGACAACGGGGCATATTACCAAGCAATAGCGATAATTATCGCTATTGCTTGGTTAGAGACAAAAATTTACCGCTGAGTTGCGGCGATTTTTACCGCAAATAAACCTTGGTATTACCAAGGTTTATCGCAAATGCGATAAAAATCGCCGCAAATGAATGAATATCGCTGAAAAGTCGGCGATATTCATGCATTACCAAGCTAATGCTCTTAGCCATGTTATCCACCTCCCATTGGATAACATGGCTAAGAACTGCTGAGGGCAGGTGTTAGCTTTTGGAGATATTCGCACTTAGCGCGAATATCTCCAAAAGTTGGTAATAGGAGATAGCGATGTTAGCGACTGTTTTCAGTCGCTAACATCTTGGCACACCCACTTTGCATGTCATTAGTGATAAATATCACTGACATGCAAAGTGGGGCCCAAGATGGTCACTATCTCCTACTAGCTGTCACTAACTGGTGTTAGCGACAGCAAGGTAATAGGGAGATAATTTTATCTCCGCTTTCTTGGCTTTTAAAGCCAAAAAAGCAGAGATAAACCCCCTTGATAATATGCCCCAACATCTTTAGACTGAAACTGTACAACTTCTTACTGAGGCTCTTTTCATGTGAAATGTCATCCCACATATCCTTCAGTTCTGTCTTTTCTTTTTTTGTGATATAAGACGTCACATACCGAGCCACAGCCATACAGTTGTCAGCCACAAACTGTATATCCATGTTGGCATTCCACATGAACAAAATCACTGGGTTGTAGTCGTTGATGTATTTGGACTCTTCGTTTCTTTTTAAATTGTATGTATTTTTGGGTGATTTCCTCGTCACATTATGTCGCAGTGAAGACATCAAATTGTTCACTCTTCCTTCAGATATCACTGATCGTGGAAACCCAAAACGACATTTTGTATAGAACTTGTTCTTGTTTCTAAATTTACAATGACAGTACTTTCCACAATGATGGTTTTGAAAGCGTAAAACTTGTTCTCTTAAACTTTTGTCTTCCTTTGTCTTTCGAACAGCACATGTAGAATACTGTTCTATGAAACTCATCACTAAGTCATCCGGAACTGTTCCAAATTTGGGTGCATCTTTGATCCATAGCAGCATATGTATATGAGGAGCACCTCTCACTTGATACTCCTTTCTCCAGAAGAAATCCAACACCTCTCCAAGAGGTGGATTTTTCTTGTTCGTAATGAAAGACATCATAGCTTCAAATCTATGATTGAAGTACCTGCATATATTGACTGGATCCAAAGAGCACAGTTCTCCGGGTGTCTTGAATTCAATATTTTCAATGTTTCCATTTGCCTCTCGTAGAAATTCAAGTAAGTCTTCCCAGCCATACTCGGCACAGCTGAGAGTAAGGAACAATGTGGGAGTTCCTAAGTTCCTCAGCAGACATTTTAAGTCACCATGACGACGGTACCAATACTCATTAGTACCACGCTGACATGCCATGAGATTAATCAGGTGAGAATCCAAAATACTGTCTTGCACATTAACTTTATCCATAAACTCCCTTGCCGAGATATTTTGCAACTGTACACCACTTTTCAGGATGTGGTTCACTGCATAAGACAGTCCAGACAGATCACTTTCATACAGTAGATGAAACAAATAGGGAATGCATTGACGAAACCTAGGATCTTCTGCATACAATCGTAAAGTCCGGTATTCAGAAGCAGGAATTTGATCAGGTCGCTCATCATATCTTCCTCCTTGACCTGTTGGAAATAACTGTGGGAAACACGGAGCTTCCAAACTTTCCTCCCAAACACTAATGTTTCATTTGAAACAACTCAATAGCATTCCCCATGACTTCTTTAGAATGCATGCACTATAATGTTCATATATTTCTTCATTTTTAGAGGCATCTACTTTCTCTATTTGTCCAGTACACAAATTGCTGTCTTCTTCTTCACTTACTTCATCTTCTGCAACACATACATTCTTGTAGTACTCATTGCTTTTCATCAAATACAACGTTGCTTTTTTGACTTTCCTAACATCTACTAAATCTTGCCAGATTTTCTTACTCTTTGTCGGAACACCATTTACTAGGATAACCAGAGGTTCCTCTTCCACTTTGTCTACACCAATTGTATCAATATTTTTCTTCAAATCCAGAGGCAAATAAACAACTCTTCCCTTTAATCCTCTCTGTAAATCTGAAGGAGGCAATTTCCCTGTCTTAGGCTCTATTCAAACAATAGCCTGAAAAGGATGAACACTTTGAATCAAAATAGATTCATAAGTATTTAAATCCTTCAGTTCAGAAGGAATGTCAACCAATTCCAGATTATTATGAACCGCTCTAGCAGGCATCCAGTTTTGATTTAATTTGTTAAAACAATAAGTACACATACGTTGATCTGATCCCAGATCAAAACGATTTTCTACCATCAAGTAATGTTGCAAAATCCTTCCATTCACTATTGTTTACCATTTCACTTTTTGTATATAAATCCACTAACTTAGTTTGATTCTTATAATAAGTCTGTCGACAACACACAAAAGTGAAATTAGGCCTCTCACTTGATTTCACCATAAACGTGGAAATTTCCTTGTGAAACTTATCTGTACTGAAAATCTGTACACTCTCTTCCACATTACCTTCTTCTACTGGGTCAATTTCAACATTGTTCTCTTTACTTGCAAAGTAACACAACTCAATTTCTTCACAAATATTCTTCACATCTACTTCAGAACCATGCAAAAGAGCAGTGCTTAATTGTTTAAGCATAATTGCTGGACTCTTAGCATAATACAACATTCTAACTAATTTCCTCACTTTATTATGATGCACTGCTAGCATCCTTAAATGATGAAAAACACTCTGGCATACTCTCCTGGAAAGACAAGCCAGTGAATGACCATGCAAACCTGTCACTTCTCTCACTCTGCAAGGATCTAATTCTTGCAACAACTTCATTTTCTGTTTTAAACTTTTCTTATTAAATGTCCGTATAAAATCACAAAGCAAATTGATGGAATCCTGTTGCACACTGCATATACTACTACACTTCCAGGTGTACACTGGTCCCTTAGGACGTCTTCCTAAAACTTGATTGTCTAACACCTCTTCTGACTCTGTTGACACAAGTTTTTCTTTTTCAACCGGACAACCGTCTTTCACCTCATAAGCTCGACCACTGGTGTCAACTGCATGCACCAAATCATTGTCCTGGAAATAACTCTCCTCATTAAAAAATGCCTCACAACTTGAACTATGCATCCATTCTCCTGAAAAAACTTCACAAAAATTACTACGATTAACTGTTCTCTTCCATCTACTATTTGATTTGAAATCATAAATTGCCTTGTTTAGTTTCCTAATTCTATTGATTATCAAAATAAATAACTTTCGCTTAATTTCAAAAGCCTGATCAATAATTTTCTCTAAATTTTTCTTTCTCTTATAAAAAGCCACTTTCTGTTGACCTTTCTTAATATTTTTTAACAAATTGCCAATTATCCTGTTGCGGAACATTCGTCTACGAATATCTCTAAACAGATTCCTCCTTCTACTACCATGCACAGAGTTATCTCCTGCTCTAGCAGTAACATTTTTGAGAGATTTTTCCTTCCCGTTTAAATTGGCTCTCTTTTTCTGAAGTAAAACATATTCAGTAGTGATACTTTTTCGTCTGCAAATGTTTCTTAAAAAAGATTTTGTTGTCTTACCCGGAGTTTTTTTTTATTGTAGAGGACTGCTGCAATGCTTTACCAAGGTGGGGTATAAGTCGCTTTGCTTCTTTTCTTCTCCTTTGCCTTGAGGGCATGTTTCAATTTTTCAAAAAATCTGGAGTTTAATCTGTGGTAAAAAAAAATTTAAAATGTTAATAAATACTATTACCAAACAGTAAATCAATAACAGTAAGCAAACAATTAACACACTAGATGTCAATTCTATCTATGGTAATTTAGCAGCATAGACAGAATATGTACTGCTAGAATTTCATAGCAAGTATGGGGCATATTTACAAAGCCTTTGAGCCATTTTAAGTCAAAAAACACATTTTTAAAACACATCAAGTAAGTAAATTATTCTCCCAGATTCATAGGGGAAATGACTTAAAAAGCCCTAACACACATGGGGGCGTATTTACAAGGCCCTTGCACCACTTTTGCATCACTTTTAACATGGGGAAAATGACGTGAAAGTGGCTCAAAGTCCTTATAAATATGCCCCATGCTGGCTATGAAACTCTAGCAGTACATATAAAGAAACCTAAATGACTTTAAGAATCGTTTTTAAACACATCAAGTAAGCAAATTATTCTCCCTGATTCATGGGGCAAGTGACTTAAAATGCCCTAACACACATGAGAGCGTATTTACAAAGCCCTTGCACCACTTTTGCATCACTTTTAACATGGAGAAAATAACGTGAAAGTGGCTGAAAGGCCTTGTAAATATGCCCCATGCTGGCTATAAAACTCTAGCACTACATATCAAGAAACCTAAATGACTTCAAGAAACGTTTTTAAGCACATCAAGTAAGCAAATTATTCAACCCCATTCATGGGGAAGTGACTTAAAATGCCATAACACACATGAGGGCGTATTTACAAGGCATACTAGTCTCTATCTAAATTAAATAAATATTTTCACTCCTTAGCAAATGCTTTTTGAATTTCAAAACAATCTCTGACACACCAATTTTTCTTTAGCAGAGCAAAGGGTATACACTCCAGAGGCAGCAACCAGATTATTCTCCCAGATTCATGGAGAAGTGACTTCAAATGCTCTAACACACATGAGGGCGGATTTACAAGACCCTTGCACCACTTTTGCGTCACTTTTAACATGGAGAAAATAACGTGAAAGTGGCTCAAAGTCCTTATAAATATGCCCCATGCTGACTATGAAACTCTAGCAGTACATATCAAGAAACCTAAATGACTTCTTGAAACGTTTTTAAACACATCAAATAAGCAAATTATTCAACCCCATTCATGGGGAAGTGACTTAAAATGCCCTAACACACATGAGAGTGTATTTACAAGGCATACTAGTCTCTATCTAAATTAAATGAATATTTTCTCTCCTTAG
Organism: Lissotriton vulgaris; assembly: GCF_964263255.1. Classification (NCBI taxonomy): domain Eukaryota; kingdom Metazoa; phylum Chordata; class Amphibia; order Caudata; family Salamandridae; genus Lissotriton; species Lissotriton vulgaris. The sequence goes on from NC_141687.1 coordinate 2,082,564,934, forward strand.
CAAATGCTTTTTGAATTTCAAAAGAGTCTCAGACATACACCAATTTTTCTTTAGCAAAGCAAAGGGTGTGCACTCCAGAGGCTGCAACCAGATTATTCTCCCAGATTCATGGAGAAGTGACTTAAAATGCACTAACACACATGAGGGCGGATTTACAAGGCCCTTGCACCACTTTGGCGTCACTTTTAACATGGGGAAAATAACGTGAAAGGGGCTCAAAGTCCTTAAAAATATGCCCCATGCTGGCTATAAAACTCTAGCACTACATATCAAAAAACCGAAATGACTTCAAGAAACGTTTTTAAACACATCAAATAAGCAAATTATTCTCCCTGAATCATGGGGCAAGTGAAATATTTGTTTAAAGAAGCAGACACCATTTTTTCCTTCTCTTAAATTTAAAAAGCATTGCTTTTCCATAAAAACGATTTTCAAGTCATAATTTGAAAACACAGCACAGCTCCTATGTACAAGCACACCCTGTCAGTACTAATGCTTCACATTATCTCCAATTACAATTTCTCAAAGAAACAAAATCTTGTTGTAAAACATTTGACACAAAGCAACATTTTAAATACACAACTTTCTTCCTAATTTTCTCCTTAAAGTATACTAGTCTCTATCTAAATTAAATGAATCTTTTCTCACCTTAGCAAATGCTTTTTGAATTTCAAAACAGTCTCAGACACACACCAATTTTTCTTTAGCAGAGCAAAGGGTATGCACTCCAGAGGCTGCAACAAACAATGGCACAGAAATGCTGTTATTCATCACACACATCTCTCATGTCACCCAATCAAAACTCTTTCCTCACTTTTTTCAAATCAACAACCTTCCCCCCTCTGCCCTTTCTGCCTTTTTTCCATAGCAACTACCTCCTGAAAGACCTCTCATGTTTACAAGTACACACAACAATGTTTCAAATGAACTCTGAACTCTCAGTACACCTGCTTATCCAGTGCAATGTTACTTAAAATGATTTTTTCTTAACCATTCGAAATACATTTTTCAAAGAACACATCCATGCACCCTAACTTTCTGTTTTCAGCACAAAAAAAACACCAATCACTGCTACTGAATCATTAGCACTAAAACTCAACAATTTTTTTCATTACAAACTCCTACTGTTCCAACTGCCATTTCATTCCCACACTTCATCTGACTGCAGCAGAACCTCCTTTCACCATGTTTTCAGTCTGGATTCTTGGACATAGCTACATCCACTGGGCTCACAGGTATGCTGAAAACAGAAATTTACACAACCTCAATTTACAAAATGTGGAAATCAAATGGATTGGCCAAAGAGGATTGAAGTGTCACCAATTGATACCATTGGTAAAAACCTTTTTGCATCTGCCAAACCCTAACCTCATAATAGTGCACTGTGGAGGAAATGATTTGGGCACTTTGACTGGGGTTGGTCTGGAAATGCTTTTAAAGGACACCTTTGAGCAATTGATGGCACTTTTTCCTCAAACTGCCTTGGTATATTCCAATATATGCCAAAGACAGAAATGGAGGTGGTCCAATCAATTTTGTCCACAAATTGAGAAAGCGAGGAAGCATGTAAATAAGTCTGTTTCAGCTTACATGAGAGACCATGGAATGGGAGCCATCTACAACAATAACTTGTGTTACTACATGCAAGATATCTACAGAGGAGATGGTGTGCACTTCACAGATGAGGGGAATAGAGTTTTATTCCAGAATTTTAGACTGTGTATTGGAACCTACTTATCAGTACCTAAATCTTCCACAGACCCAAAAGCTCTTTTCAGAGCTACCCTAACTATGATTACTCTATATAAATTTTAAATGTAACTTTTTTTTTACTAATTTTCACGATTTACGCTTTCCGGCGCGCTACCCGGTTCGCGCACCGGACGCTAACCGCGCGAAAATTTGATTTTTTTTTTCTTTTTTAGACATATATAGGCCTCTTCATCCACCCTCACAAAACCTAGGGGGTCAAGATATGTCTCCCTTGCCCCCTTTTACACAAACTCAGCATTGTTTATCATCCATCTTGTGTCCAAATTAGACCTTAACGCAAGATGGCGGACTCCCGTTACGCTACTGGTAAGCTAACCGGTTCGCGTACCGGGTAGCGCTTCCACTGCGAAAAAAATGAATTTTTTTTTTTTTTGCCTGCGGGGCCCTTCAATAGCCCCCACATCAATCCTAGGGGGTCAAGAAGGGTCTACCTTGTACCCTTTCATTCATTTCCCCCTTTGTTTATTTCCACCTCTTGTCTCTCGATCCTACCGAGAGACAAAATGGCGGCCGCTCCGGACTGTTTAGAATGTTCACAGTCACCAGAGAGCCAATCCGATTCTCCACGCGAAGTTCCGTTACGTGTCTGGTACGCGAACCGGGGCGCTAACCGGGACGCTGTCACAGATATATATATTTTTTCGAACGTTAATTTCTCAAAATCCACTGGAGCACATATCTTGAGACCTAGCAAAGGCACATCGGGCTACCAGTCCCTACAATTTTGCCAAGTTTCATAAAAATCCATTCAGCCGTTCGAGCTAAAAGTGAGTCCAACTGCCCTATGGAAATTAACATGGGGAAAACACGTTTTGGGACCCCCCTTTTATCTCGGCCCCCGCTTGACGAATCCCCCCCAAACGTTCAGGGGACGCTCAGAAACAAAATGTGCCATTTTCCTGAAAATTTCAGCCAATTCCGTCCTTCAACGCCAAAGTTATTCAACATAGAATTTTCAGAAATCCCTATTCAAAGAAATCCTAACTATATATACCTACTGGCGACACCCAGTAGGTAATATATATATATATATATATATATATATATATATATATATATATATATATATATATATATATATATATATATATATATATATATATATTACCTACTGGCGGTCGCCAGTAGGTATATATAGTTAGGATTTTTTCCCTATGGGATTTCTGAAAATTCTATGCCTAATAACTTTTGCGTTCGTGGACGGAATTGGCTGAAATTTTCAGGAAAATGGCACATTTTGTTTCTGAGCAGACCTTGAAAATTTGGGGGGGTTTTGTGGAGGGGGGGCCGAGAAAAAAGGGGGGTCCCAAAACGCCTTTTTCCCATGTTAATTTCCATAGGGCGGTTGGACTCACTTTTAGCCCGAACGGCTGAATGGATTTTCACGAAACTTGGCAAAATTGTAGGGACTGTTAGCCCGATGTGCCTTTGCTAGGTCTCAATATATGTGCTTCAGTGGATTTTGAGAAATTAACGTTTAAATCAAGATATATATCTGTAACAGCGCTCCGGGCAGCGATCCGGTTCGCGAACCTTTCGCGTAACGGAACTTTGCGATGAGAAGCTGATTGGCCCTCCGGTGTCTGTCAACATTCTAAACAGTCCGGAGCGGCCGCCATCTTGTCTCTCGGTAGGATCGAGAGACAAGAGGAGGCCAAAACAAAGGGGGAAATTACCATAAGGGGGCATAGTAGATCCTCGTTGACCCCCTAGGTTTCATGTGGAGGTTTTAAAAGGGCCTAGGAGGGTCCAAAAAAAAAAATTTTTTTTTGCGTGGTAAGCGCCAAGTTCGCGAACCGGATAGCTTTCTGGGCAGCGAACTTTATGGATAAAAGAATGAAAGACTTTTCTAATACTGTATGTTAATTGTTTGTTGTTTTTCTTGTTTTTTTTTGTTTTCTTTATTTATTTATTTTTTTTATTATGATTGTGTTTCATACTTTATTAAATTTTCTAACATTTCATTGTCAGAAATGTCATAATTTATTATAGGGTGTAATTGTTTTTCATTTTGAAGCAAGTTGTCTACTGCTTCAACACATTGTAGAAGTTCGTGGTCTCTACTGTCATCCATAAAGTCATCAAGTTTGTCTTGGCTGCTCTCCTTCAGTTCAATCGAAAATGAAACTTGCTGCTCGCCTTCCATTTTGCCTGAAATTTGGATTAAAAAAATATATATTAGTAGAGATAGGGCACTGTTGGGATTAATTTTAGATAGGCAGTTTTTATCAGTGAATTTATCTTTTGGCAGTGTATAGTATGAGAGTGGAAATAGGACTAAAAAAAAGTGTATGTGATTTAACCAAGACACTACTACTACAGAGGGATAGTGTATATGTAGCAGAAAAAGTCTACTATATTAAGTCATAGTGCACAATATATTAAATTATAACTTACCTTCACAAAGAAGTTGAAGTTTTTTGAAGCTTTTGAAATAGGAGGTACAACAAGAAGTAGTAGTCAAAATGGCTGTGTTTCCTTCTCTCCCTTTATATATATACAGGTATATAACCAATCAAATGTCAGGTAATAAAAGTAGAAAATGAAAGTAACATTTTCATTGGTTGTCAATTCCAACAATTCAGATGTGTTTTGTGAAGTAATTTACCTCACGGTACTTGGAGAGGTCTACAGGCTAAATGGCTAAATGGAATTTCAATGAAATTTGTGAGAATGGAAGGGATTGTTATGTAGTATGAGCTAATCTATATTTGGTGAGAGTGTTTCTAGTCGTTATTCTGTAAATTACTTTCCCGCCTTTTTTTAGGACCGCTTTCCGGGAAGCTGCCCGGTTAGCGAACCTTAAGCGTCACGGGAGTCCACCATTTTGTGTTTCGTTCGCATTAAGATACAAGATGGAGGGCAAATAATGTTTAGAATGGGTAGAAGGGGTCATGGTAGACTTATCTTGACCCCCTAGGTTTTCTGAGCGTGGCTGAGGAGGCTTATATGTGCGGAAAAAAAATTTTTTTTAAAAAAATTCCGCGAGGTTAGCTTTCGGTTAGCGAACCGGGTAGCGCTCCGGGGAGCGAATTTTGTGGAAAATTAGTGAAAAAAGTTAGAGAAAAATAATAATTGTGAGTGATCAGATGTAGGGTAGCTCTGAGAAGAGCTTTTGGGTTTATGGTACATTTAGGTACTTATAAGTAGGTACCAATGCAGAGTCTTAAATTCAGAATGAAAATTCTGTTGCCCTCATCTGAGAAGTGAACTCCATCTCCTCTGTAGATATCTTGCATGTAGTAACGCAAGTTATTGTTGTACAGAGAGCCCATTCCATGGTCTCTCATGTAAGCTGAAACAGATTTGTTTACATGCTTCCTCGCTTTCTCAATTTGTGGACAAAATTGGTTGGACCACCTCCATTTCTGTCTTTGGCATATATTGGAATATACCAAGGCAGTTTGAGGAAAAAGTGCCATTAATTGCTCCAAGGTGTCCTTTAAAAGCATTTCCAGACCTACCCCTGTCAAAGTGCCCAAATCATTACCTCCACAGTGCACTATTAACAGGTCAGGTTTTGGCAAATGCATAAAGGTTTTCACCAATGGTATCAATTGGTGACATTTTAATCCTCTTTGGCCCAACCACTTAATTTCCACATCTTGTAAATTGAGGTTGTGTAAATTTCTGCTCTCAGCATACCTTTGAGCCCAGTGGATGTAACTATGTCCAACAATCCAGACGTTAAACATGGTGGAAGAAGGTTGTTCTGCAGTCAGATGAAGTGTGGTAATGAAAGGGCAGTTGAAACAGTAGGAGTTTCTAAAGAAAAAAAACTGTGGATTTACAATGCTAATGATTCATTAGCAGTGATTGGTGCATTTCCATTTCTGAAAACAGAAAGTTAGGGTGCATGGATGTGTTCTTTGAAAGATGTAATTTGAATGGTCAAGGAAGAAACATTTAATGAAAGATTGCACTGGATACGCAGGTGCACTGAGAGTTCAGAGTTCAATTGAAACATTGTTGTGTGAATTTGCAAACATGAGAGGTCTTCCAGGAGGTGGTTGCTATGGAAACAAGGCAGACAGGGCAGAGGGGGGAAGGGTTTTGATTTGAAAAAAGTGAGGGAAGAGGTATGATTGGCTAATATGAGAGATATGTGAAAAGAATATCTGTATTTCTGTGCTTTCAATAGCTGCAGCCTTTGGAGTGCATCCTTTTTCTTCTGCTGAAGACAATTTGGTGTATTTCTGAGACTGTTTTCAAAACTCAAAAAATATTTGCTAAGGTGAGAAAAGATTTATTTAATTTAGATAGAGAATAGTATGATTTAAGGAGAAAATGATGAAGAAAGCTGTGTTTTTAAAATGTGGTTTTGTCTCTAGTGATATACTAATAGAATTAGTTTCAAAGAGAAATTATAATTGCATATTTGGTGTAACATTCTGGCATGCAGTTACACAAGATATTGTAATACATGGAGGCCATTTCATGGTCTGTTATGTAAGCTGAAACAGATATGTTGCTTTTAAAAACGATTTAAGAAATCAATTACATTTCTAGATATGTACTGCTAGAGCTTCATAGGTTGTTTTGGGCCATATTTATAAGGTATTTGAGTGTCTAAGATGTTGTGTTCGCCTTTTAAAATGTAAAGTGTTCCTCATGGGACAAGTGTCTTGTAAATACGCTCCCACTTGTGCTTGGCAAATTTAGATTTTGATTATGGGAGTTACCTAGCCATGTTAATAGTGTCCCAAAAATGGTGCTAGGGCATTCCAGAAAACACTTTCATGTGTCTCAAGGACATTTTTAGTCATTTCTTCATGAATGCAGGTATACAATTGATTTATATGCTGTGTTTAAAAACGAATTTTGAAATGAATTAAATTTCAGGATATGTACTGTTAGAGCTTCATAGGTTGTTTGGGGTCATATTTAGAAGGCATTTTAGTGTCTTTGAAGTTATTTTTCCCTTTTTAAATGGAAAGCGTTCCTCATGGGGCCCTGAGCAGTTCTTAGCCATGTTATTTAATTGGAAGTGGATAACATGGCTAAGAGCATTTGCTGGAAAATGCATGAATATCGCTGATTTTTCTGCTATATTCATGCATTGTGGCCGTTTTTTTCACATTGCTTCATAGGTTGTTTGGGTTCATATTTAGAAGGCATTTTAGTGTCTTTGATGTTATTTTTCCCTTTTTAAATGGAAAGCGTTCCTCATGGTGCCCTGAGCAGTTCTTAGCCATGTTATTTAATAGGAAGTGGATAACATGGCTAAGAGCATTTGTTGGAAAATGCATGAATATCGCTGATTTTTCTGCTATATTCATGCATTGCGGCAGTTTTTTTTCACATTGCTTCATAGGTTGTTTGGGTTCATATTTAGAAGGCATTTTAGTGTCTTTGATGTTATTTTTCCCTTTTTAAATGGAAAGCGTTCCTCATGGTGCCCTGAGCAGTTCTTAGCCATGTTATTTAATTGGAAGTGGATAACATGGCTAAGAGCATTTGCTGGAAAATGCATGAATATCGCTGATTTTTCTGCTATATTCATGCATTGTGGCCGTTTTTTTCACATTGCTTCATAGGTTGTTTGGGTTCATATTTAGAAGGTATTTTAGTGTCTTTGATGTTATTTTTCCCTTTTTAAATGGAAAGCGTTCCTCATGGGGCCCTGAGCAGTTCTTAGCCATGTTATTTAATTGGAAGTGGATAACATGGCTAAGAGCATTTGCTGGAAAATGCATGAATATCGCTGATTTTTCTGCTATATTCATGCATTGTGGCCGTTTTTTTCACATTGCTTCATAGGTTGTTTGGGTTCATATTTAGAAGGTATTTTAGTGTCTTTGATGTTATTTTTCCCTTTTTAAATGGAAAGCGTTCCTCATGGGGCCCTGAGCAGTTCTTAGCCATGTTATTTAATTGGAAGTGGATAACATGGCTAAGAGCATTTGCTGGAAAATGCATGAATATCGCTGATTTTTCTGCTATATTCATGCATTGTGGCCGTTTTTTTCACATTGCTTCATAGGTTGTTTGGGTTCATATTTAGAAGGTATTTTAGTGTCTTTGATGTTATTTTTCCCTTTTTAAATGGAAAGCGTTCCTCATGGGGCCCTGAGCAGTTCTTAGCCATGTTATTTAATTGGAAGTGGATAACATGGCTAAGAGCATTTGCTGGAAAATGCATGAATATCGCTGATTTTTCTGCTATATTCATGCATTGTGGCCGTTTTTTTCACATTGCTTCATAGGTTGTTTGGGTTCATATTTAGAAGGTATTTTAGTGTCTTTGATGTTATTTTTCCCTTTTTAAATGGAAAGCGTTCCTCATGGGGCCCTGAGCAGTTCTTAGCCATGTTATTTAATAGGAAGTGGATAACATGGCTAAGAGCATTTGCTGGAAAATGCATGAATATCGCTGATTTTTCTGCTATATTCATGCATTGTGGCCGTTTTTTTCACATTGCTTCATAGGTTGTTTGGGTTCATATTTAGAAGGCATTTTAGTGTCTTTGATGTTATTTTTCCCTTTTTAAATGGAAAGCGTTCCTCATGGGGCCCTGAGCAGTTCTTAGCCATGTTATTTAATAGGAAGTGGATAACATGGCTAAGAGCATTTGTTGGAAAATGCATGAATATCGCTGATTTTTCTGCGTTATTCATGCATTGCAGGCCTTTTTTTATCACATTTGCAAGCATTTCTTAGCCATGTTATCCAATGGGAGGTGGATAACATGGCTAAGAGCATTTGCTTCAAAGGTTGTTTGGGGTTATATACCATTTTTGGGAAATTATTAACATGCCTATCTAACTCCCATAATCAAAATCTAAATTTGCCAACCGCAGGTGGGAGCGTATTTACAATAAATTTGCACCATGAAGAATGTAAAATAGCATACTAGATACTCAAATAACTTATAAATATGATCCAAAACATCTTATGAAGCACTAGTAGTGCATATTTCCAGAAATGTATTGGTTTTCATTTAATGATTTACTTCATTGGTAGGCCTTCACATGTTTTTTTACCTTGGTTTTTTTTCAGTGAAAATCTTATCTGCAACCATGTGTTGGCCTCACCTCAAATAAACAAAACAGGTGATGGACTGAATGTGGATCAATGACACACATTCACCCCAGTCCAAAGATCTGGGCCTAAACAAACCTTTAGATAGGCTACATCTTATCGTCATCCTGAATTAATGATTTAAAATATTAGGGAGTGATTTATGAGTGTTGTATGCCTGTTTTGTACCATTGAGTGTCATTTTTGTGATGCAGTGCTGGTGGAAAATATTTGCTATGTTAAATAATTAGTACAGCATTAAGTTTTAGATGACTGTTATTTATTTACTGTTTGGTAATAGTGGTTAATAACATTTTATATTATATTTTTTCACAGATTCAACTGCAGATTCTTTCATAGTTTGGAAAATGCCTTCCAGAAGTCGAATACGAAAGGCTAGAAAACGTCAAAGACAGCAGGATGATGTTTTATTGCAGCAGTCCTCTTCCCCAAATACTTGTCAAAACACCAAGAAAGGTCCGGGTAAGAGCACGAAATCATTCTTAAGAAATATTTGTAGTAAAAAAAATTTTGCTCAAAAAAATGTGTCTCTTAACAAAAAGAGAAGTAATTTAAATGGAAAGGAGAGACCCATCACAAATGTTACTGGTAGAGGAAGAGATAACTCTGTGCATGATAGTAGAAGGAAACAACAGTTTAGGGACATTCGACAACGAATGTTCCGTAATAGGATATTAGTTAATTTATTGAAAAATATTAAAAAGAAAGGCCAACAGAAAGCGGCATTTTATAGGAAGAAGAAAAATGTAGAGAAAATTATTGATCATGCTTTTGAAATCAAGCGAAAGTTGTTTATTTTGGTAATCAATAGAATTAGGAAACTAAGCAAGGTAATTTCTGATTTCAAAACAAAAAGTAGATGGAAGAGAGTAGTAAATCGTACTAACTTTTGTGAAGTTTTTTCTGGAGAATGGATGCATAGTTCAAGTTCTGAGGCATTTTTTAATGAGGAGACTTATTTTCAGGATAATGATTTGGTGCATGCAGTTGACATCAGTGGTCGAGCTTATGAAGTGAAGGATGGTTGTCCAGTTGAAAAAGAACTACTTGTGACAACAGAGACAGAAGAGGCGCTAAGTGATGAGGTTTTAGGAAGACGTCCTAAGGGTCCTGTGTACATTTGGAAGTGTAGTTCTATTTGCAGTGTGCGACAGGTTTCCATCAATTTGCTATGTGATTTTATACGGACATTTAATAAGAAAAGTTTGAAGCAGAAAATGAAGTTGTTGCAAGATTTAGATCCTTGCAGAGTGAGACAAATGACAGGTTTGCGTGGTCATTCACTGGCTTGTCTTTCCAGGAGAGTATGCCAGAGTGTTTTTCATCATTTCAGGATGCTAGCAGTGCATCATAATAAAGTGAGAAAATTAGTGAGAATGTTGTATTATGCTAAGAGTCCAGCAATTATGCTTAAACAGTTATGTGCTGCTCTTTTGCATGGTTCTGAAATAGATGTGAAGAATCTTTGTGAAGAAATTGAGTTTTGTTACTTTGGTAGTAAAGATGAGAATGTTCAAATTGACCCTGAAGTAGAGGGTAATGTGGAAGATAATGTACAGGTTTCCAGTACAGATAATTTTCAGAAGGAAATTGCCACGTTTCAGATGAAATCAAGTGAGAGGCCTAATTTCACTTGTGTATGTTGTCGACGCACTTATTATAAGAATCAGACTAAGGTAGTGGATTTATATGCAAAAAGTGAAAGGGAAAATAATAGTGAATGGAAGGATTTAGCCACATACTTGATGGTAGAAAATTATTTTGATTTGGGATCGGATCAACGTGTGTGTACTTATTGTTGTAATAAATTAAACCAAAACCAGATGCCTGCTAGGGCAGTTCATAATAATCTGGAATTGGTTGAGATTCCTTCTGAATTGAAGGATTTAAATACTTATGAATCTATTTTGATTCAAAGTATCCATCCCTTTCAGGCTATTGTAAGAATGGAGCCAAAGACAGGGAAATTGCCTCCAGCAGATTTACAGAGAGGATTAAAGGGAAGAGTTGTTTATTTGCCTCTAGATTTGAACAAAAACATTAACACAATTGGAATAGAAAAAGTGGAAGAGGAACCTCTGGTTATCTTGGTTAATGGGGTTCCGACAAAGAATAAGAAAATATGGCAAGATTTAGTGGATGTTAGGAAAGTCAAAAAGGCAACAGTGTATTTGAAGAAAAATAATAAGTACTATAAGAATGTATATGTTGCAGAAGAGGAAGTAAGTGATGAAGAGGATAGCGATTTGTGTGCTGGCCAAATTGAGAAAGTAGAGGCCTCTAAAAGTGAAGAAATATATGAACATTATAGTGTTCATCCTTTGCATTCCAAGGAAGTGATGGGGAATGCTATTGAGTTGTTTCAAATGAAACAAGCCAAAGGGAGTCCCATTAGTGTTTGGGAGGAAAGTTTGGAAGCTCGGTGTTTCCCACAGCTATTTCCCACAGGTCAAGGAGGAAGATATGATGAGCGACCTCGTGAAATTCCTGCGTCTGAATACCGGACTTTACGATTGTATGCAGAAGATCCTAGGTTTCGGCAATGCATTCCCTATTTGTTTCATCTCCTGTTTGAAAGCGATCTGTCTGGACTGTCATATGCAGTGAACCACATCTTAAAAAGTGGTATACAGATGCGAAACATCTCGGCAAGTGACTTTATGCATAAAGTCAATGTCCAAGACAGTATTTTGGATTCTCACTTAATTAATCTCATGGCGTGTCAGCGTGGTACTAATGAGTACTGGTACCGTCGTCATGGTGACTTAAAATGTATGCTGAGGAACTTAGGAACTCCGACATGGTTCCTCACTCTGAGCTGTGCCGAGTATGGCTGGGATGACTTACTTGAATTTCTACGAGAGGCAAATGGAAATATTGAAAACATTGAATTCAAGACACCTGGAGAACTGTGTTCTTTGGATCCTGTGAATGTATGCAGGTACTTCAATCATAGATTTGAAGCTATGATGTCTTTCATCACAAATAAAAAGAATCCACCTCTTGGAGAGGTGTTGGATTTCTTCTGGAGAAAGGAGTACCAAGCAAGAGGTGCCCCTCATATACATATGTTGCTGTGGATCAAGGATGCACCTAAATTTGGAACAGATCCGGATGACTTAGTGATGAATTTCATCGAACAGTATTCTACGTGTGCTGTTCCAAACGCAACGGAGAAGAAAAGTCTAAGAGAACAAGTTCTACGTTTCCAAAGCCATCGTTGTGGAAAGTACTGTCGTCGTAAATTCAGAAACAAGGACAAGTTCTACACCAAATGTCGTTTCAACTTTCCACGACCGGTGATTTCTAAAGGAAGAGTGAACAGTTTGATGTCTTCGCTGCGACATAATGTGACGAGGAAATCACCCAAGAATACATACAATTTGAAAAGGAACGAAGAGTCCAAGTACATCAATGACTACAACCCAGTGATTTTGTCCATGTGGAATGCCAACATGGATATACAGTTTGTGGCTGACAACTGTATGGCTGTGGCTCGGTATGTGACATCTTACATCACCAAAAAAGAAAAGACCGAACTGAAGGATATGTGGGAGGACATTTCCCATGAAAAGAGCCTCAGCAAGAAGTTGTACAGTTTCAGTCTGAAGATGTTGTCGCATCGAGAAATCGGAGCTTACGAATGTTCTGATCGATTGTCTTCAGCAAGTCTCTATGCCAAATCCAGGAGTCTCGTTTGGGCGAGTCTTGGTCTTGCTGCAACGCGAAATCGAGTTCTAAAACCTGTTCGGGAAATTGAGTATTTGGCAGAAAAGGAACCAAACAGTACCGACATTTTGAAGACCAACATGTTGGATACATATTATCCAAATCGAAGCAGTCACCTTGAGAATATTTGTCTATATGAGGTTCTCCAAAATTATATATTCAAGAGGAACATCAAAGAAGATATTGAGAAAGGAGTGTATGCTGTAATTGGAAGTGAGGGATGCCTGGTCAAGCAAAGAAAATGCCAATTAGTAAACCATCGAAAATTAAGTGGCGAATCTCCAGAAAAAAAGGAGTTTTTCTATTTAGCACTTTTGCAACTTTTCAAGCCTTGGCGTGCAGAAGAGGAACTGCTTGGAGATTTCCTCTGTTACGAAGACTCTTTCAATGCAGCCAAGGAGTCCATAGAATGTCCTGCTTTTTCTAAATATCAAGAAATGCTAACTTTGGAAATTGAGCAGGAAGCAACGATTGCAGCCGAGATTGCCAGAGACAGTTCTCAGGACAGTCAGAGTTCTGTTTCATTGAGTCAAGATCCACTTGGAGGACCTATTATCGAAAATGAAGCTGCCACTGCTATGAATGAAGTAGAAAGAGCCATGGCACATGCTCAGGAGGATTCAGTTAACTTACAAGACTTGGAAAAACAACTCAACGTTGAGCAGAGGAAAATATATGATGAAGTTACCAAGGAAATTGAGCACGGATTAAGTCATGAGAAGAAAGAGTGCTCGTGTACGTCGTTGAAGCCTGTCCGACTGTACGTGAGTGGAGAAGCGGGAACTGGAAAAAGTTTCCTCATTAAAGCAATCTCTTGTTATTTGCAGGAAAGGACTGAGTCATCGCTGTCTTGTGTTGTCACCGCTCCTACTGGACTGGCAGCACATAATATTAAAGGTATTACTTTGCATCGTCTATTGATGCTGCCGGTGGAGCATGACAACAAATTACAATACAACAAGTTATCTGGAGATGCTTGCTGTGAAGTTTCAAGAGTTTTGAGGAAAATGAAACTACTTATCATTGACGAAGTAAGCATGGTTTCCAATGTCATGCTTGCCTTTGTGCATTTGAGAATGCAAGAAGTACTTAAAACTGAATATGATGTCTTATTTGGTGGGAAACACATTATTGTTTTCGGAGATCTTCTACAGCTGACACCAGTAAAAGGTCAACCTGTGTTCAAAATACTCACGCATGAAGATACCAGGAAGTGCCTAGGGAGCATTGGCAACGTCAATATATGGTTAAACTTCAATTATGCAGAACTGCATCAAAATATGCGTCAGGCAAAGGATGAAGATTACAAGAATATTCTACAAGATATTAGAATTGGAAAAGTGACCGAGCATGGGAAAGAAGCTTTAAATGCACGGTTACTGTCAAATTTGTATCCCAAACAAGATATTGTGCCTGAGAATATTTTTCATAAAATTACTGAGAAGAAATCCGGGATATGTCTCATGCCAACTCTTGCAGAATGTGCCATCTTCAACAACAAAATGTTGAATTTAGAAAAGCAAGAGATTGTGAAACTTGAAGCTATCGACAAATTAGAGCATATGGGATCAACAATTATTTTGTCAGACAATTTGAAATCAAAATTGGATTCATTAGAGAAGACTATATCTAAAACAGCGGGTTTTGAAAAGACTTTGAATGTGTGTTTAAATTGCCGAATTATTTTGAGAAGGAATTTACATGTAGAAAGAGGTCTGGTAAATGGATCAATGGGTAATGTTGTTGATTTTGAGAAATACAGAAATAGAGATGGAATAGAATTTTTAAAAATTAAATTTGATGGCATTGAGGAAGTACAGCAAATTGGTCGTTGTTCTGCTAGGTTTTTGCTTGTTAAAGATTTATATGTTCGCCGTAAACAGTTTCCTGTTTGCTTGGCATATGCGGTGACAATCCATAAATCGCAAGGTTTAAGTGTAGACTGTGCATTGGTGAATATTGGCAGTTCTGTGTTCAAGGAGGGTATGGCATATGTGGCATTGTCACGAGTTAGAACTTTATCGGGATTGTACTTGATTGACTGTGATGTCACAAACATTTGTGCGGATCTAGATTGTGTTAAGGAATACAATAGGTTAAGAAGAGAGTATGCGCCACATTTGCCTCAATATCCTTTGTTTGAGAAACGTGTGGTAGGCCGCAAACGTAGAAATAGCAGTAATAGTAGGGAGGTTGTTGCAAAAAGACTAAAAGTCAATGAACCGAAAATTGTTAGCAGAAAGAAAGTGGATTCTGTTGAAGATGTTGTCGGTTTTCAATTTGAAAACAGTTCTGGTGTCAACTGCTATGCAAATGTAGTGGTTAATGTTCTCTTTTCACTAGAGAGTTTAAAAGAACAGATTCTGTTGAATTCTGAACAAATTTTATGCTGTTTGTTGAATTCTGTTTTCAAGAAATGTAGCAGTGATCGAACAAAAGTAGAAAGTGTGTCTGAAGTTCGTTATCTGTTAGATGAATGTTCAGGTCAAACAGACTTCTCTGAAAATAATCAGCAAGATTGTCAGGAGTTTTTAATGTATATGCTTGATATATTGCAAGTTGAGGGTGTAGATGTAGATCACCTGTTTGGGCTTTCTTATCAATGGCAGCATGACTGCGAGAACTGTATGGTATCAAGTACTACTAGTGTAGACTCAGAAAGATTTATATATTTAACTTTGCCAGACAGTAAATCAGTCTCCTTTAATAAGCTAGTAAATGCAGCGGATCACAACATGGAGTGTAGCCAATGTAAATGTGATATGATGTCAACATTATTTATACGTAGATATGGCCAGTATGTCATTTTAATGATGCAACGATGTAGGCCTGATGGAACAAAATTGTCAACTTTAATAAAAAATTTTGTGGCTTCTCAGCTGTCAATATCAGGGAGGACTTTTGTTACTGTAGCAATTATCTATCACGATGGTCCATCAACAACATCAGGACATTATACAGCTTACTTAAAGTCTGGAAACGGCTGGTCATTCTGTAATGATTCTGTTGTAACGTTCAAAAAAAAATTGCCGTTTGACCTTAAAAATTCTTACCTGGTGTTTTTAAAACCAAAATTTTAAGTAGAGGGAATGTAAGTCTGCAATGCTGTCTCGATTAAAAATTCAACTATATAAACCTAATGCAAGTAAGTCTGCTTCATAGTAAGCAGTATCAGTGTCATAGGAAAAGGAGAACATGACTGACAAAGAAGAGTAAGATATTAGTAGTCCAGGATTGTGAAAATAATCTCAAATATTTTATTTTTGAAAGTTGCGAAAATAGAAAATGTCGGGATTTGATTGGAAGAATTACAAGATTTGCGAATCGCGGCAACATGATTTGGCCTAGTGGAAACATGTGATATAATGAGAGAAGTTTTTTTTCTATGTAACATATTTCACGTATCGATGGAGGTTTTCTTTCAGAAAGTGGCGGGCTGAAAATATTTAAAGCACAACAGAGTGGATGCTGTTTATAGGAGATCCTTCGACGTCATTGAAAGTAAGTTAATTTTAAGAAGTTTTGAAATCAGATTTCTTAGGTTGTATGGGTTTTTTAAACACAGTCATTTTGATTGTGTTTTTTTTTCCCCGCTGTTACATGATGAATACCTTCAAGTCACTGATTTAAGTGAAATTTGATACATTCTGAGAACAGCAAAAATAAACCATTTAACATGTATAATTAATGTTATGCTTTTTGTCCTTATGATATACATTTAGAAATGTGTGGTACATATGGGTAAGGTGAGTTCTGTAAATATCAATTTTAATGCTTAGAGTGCTGTACTTCTGGGTAGTGTTTTTTTTTTATAAAAAAAAGAGGCCTCACCTCAAAGAAAGCTCTTGAAAGCACACATCTTATTTGCATCCTAAAACAATCATTTACAATGTTAGACACAATTTTATTATGACTTTACATCTTTTTTGCGCTGCTATTGCATCACTATTGTGAGACATTAGCAGTGCAAGAAAAACATCATGTTTCAAAATAGGCCTCAGTTCAGCAATATCAAGATACAGTTTCTTTCGAATATATATCTTTAGGATTGTGTAGGGAACGTAGAGAAGCAGAGACTTCTGTAAATGTCAAAGTTGTTGAAAAACTGTTTGTTTTTGAACCTTTTCCCTTGTCTTTTCTAATTTTTAAATACATGTTTTAATATTTTTTGAAATGTTTGTTCTTTGTTTTACAGATTGAAAGTATGAAAAAATATTTAAAAAAGGTAACAAGAATTATAAGGTAAATGTTTTCCACTCTTTTTACCCGCAATGCACTGCTGATGATGTCATTGACAGTATCTCTCATTTACTCTCTCTAGCTGTCTTTCTTTTTACATTATTCTCTGTTTACTTCCCTTATACTAACTCTTCTTTTTTTTTAAAAAAATATTTTTTTTAGTTCGCTTAAAGTTCGCGAACCGGTCAGCGAACTTGAAGCGAACCAAAAGAAATAGAGCTTGCCAGAGTGATAAACATTCTAGCAATTTTGTTTGAAAGGGGAGGTAGTTCTGAAAAGAACTGTTTTTTTTTGTTTTTGTTGTTTTATGTTTTTTTTGTAATTTTTTGAACATTTTTTGATTTTTTTGTATTTTTAGAACTGTTTTATGTTTTTTTTGTGTTTTTTAAGGAGGGGAGACAACAAAAAACAGGCTTTCAAAACGGCTCAACTGGAGCAAAAAAAAAGAAAATTACTTTTTGGGTGCATTAGGGCACTTATGATTTTCATATGCAATGTTCATGAGGTTGACACTCATGTTGCCATATGACAACATAGCACCACAGTAAATACAAGACACCTTCATGTGCTGGAAGTTACGTTGGATGTTTGGCACAGTCTCTTGTGCCTCTCTTCCCGTCAAAGACAATGTGGATGTAGATCTTGCCACAGGAGTTGCCGTCGGATTGTCTACAAGATCCCTCAACTCAGCCCGGCTGTAGTTCAAGGGATGCCACCTGCTCATGTGACGGTGCATTGTATAGTTCCCCATACTGTACTTCTTTTCTGTGCCTCTCGACAATCTGTGGTCACAGATGAGGCAGGTGGCATATTTTGCATTCACTTTCTTGGTTCCAGGAGGGATGGTGAAAAACTGCCAGATGAAACTGGTTTTTCGTTTAGAAACCCGGGGCAACTCATCAACAAATTGTTGTCCCTCTCTCTCCTCTTCTTCTTCTTCCTCATCTTCCTCCTCTCTGTTAGTCATAATTTGACTGGGTGGTCCTCTCTTCTTATGGGGAGGTGGAGGTGGTGGTGGGGGTGCACCAGCTGCAGCAACAATGGAAGCCATTGTGGATCTTCAGATAAATGGTCTTTCTCTCACCAAGATGAAAGTCAGAGTGAGGAAATAAGGAGGGGTTTACTTGATTTGGGGAAAACAAAAGTTCTGAGCCAATGAAAAGTGTTATTTTTAGGTCACATGACCTAGTCATACATCATTTGGAAACCAAAAGTGAAATGAACCAATGAGAAGTTTGATAAACAAGTCACATGACCTGTTCCGCTTACGTTACGCGGCGCGCGCCGCGTCCCAGATCGCTTCCGGTTCGCGGTCCGGAGCACTTCCGGGAGCGCTAACGCGGCGCGTCATTAGACGCATTACGCGATAACGTGATACGTCGCGCTTCCGCGGCGCGTCACTGTTCCGCTAACGTAACGTTGACCGGTTCGCGGACTAGATCGCGGCATCAAGATGAGCTAACGGAAAGCTTCCCGGTTCGCGAACTAGAAGCGAAGAAAAAAAATATTAAAAAAAAAATTATCAATAAACATCTAAATATATTTTGGGATTTAAAGAATAATACATTTTACAGCTACAGATGTTAGCTTTTAAAAAACCAATGAAATTCACTGAAAAAACCATAGGTTATAGACCATATATAGTTAGAAATTTGCATTTAAAAAACCATTGAAATTCAATGAAAAAACCATAGGTTATAGACCATATATAGTTAGGAATTCGCATTTACAAAACCTTATTTTACTCGCATAAAACCATTGAAATTCCATATATAGTTAGTTGCGCTAACTATATATCGCGCACCCGCAATCCACTGCTGATGATGTCACATATTACATCATTCATGACATGGTCAGTGACATCACTGATGACATCACTGATGACATCTCAAATGACATCACTGATGACATCTCAAATGACATCACTGATGACATCTCAAATGACATCACTGATGACATCACTGATGACATCTCATTTGACATTACTGATCACATCACTGATTTTATCATTCATGTGATAATACGATGAACCTCTTCAGACTCTAATATAACCTTAGATACAATCAGTGTAAACAGACACTCACAGACTGTCACTCATCCATGGAGTTACTCACACACCTAGTCAGTCATGCAAAGAATCAATCACACCTCCATTTCCTCAACTATACAGTTATGCAAACTTTACTTATTCAAACATATACTAGCACATATTTACTCTCTTATACAATCCCTGATACAAGTTCACAATGATCCATACAGCCACTCACACATTCACTGGCTCTTATGCACAGTTATTTATATATGTCAACTCTCACATGTACTGTGTTTTACATATGTACTTACTTTGACATGTAGCACTGAGATATCCATTCACTCACCAATACACTCATGCACACAGTCAACTGCCCATACAACTGTTTCCACATGCACTTTTGAAACCATACATCTAGTGAATCAACTGCTCACACATCTATGCACAGAGTCATACACCTCCCAGCCACCCACACACACACTCAGTCTCCCATACAAATACTAAGGTAACCAATCAATAACCCATATAGTTACTCATATAGCTACTTATCAACACATGCAACAGTTTACAGAACAACAGACATAATGATGCACAAATTAAGACAGTTTAGTCACTAACCCATGCACTCAGTGAGACACATTTAATCACTCACTCATACAGTCAGTCATGCACCTACTAAATCCTTCATCCAGACACTTATACATCCACTCATTCTTCAATATGTAAGACATATTTTAACTTCACAGAAACATACAGTCACTGGATGTTGTCATCAGTGATGTCATTTGAGATGTCATCAGTGATGTCATCAGTGATGTCACTGACCATGTCATGAATGATGTAATATGTGACATCATCAGCAGTGGATTGCGGGTGCGCGATATATAGTTAGCGCAACTAACTATATATGGAATTTCAATGGTTTTATGCGAGTAAAATAAGGTTTTGTAAATGCGAATTCCTAACTATATATGGTCTATAACCTATGGTTTTTTCATTGAATATATATATATATATATATATATATATATATATATATATATATATTACCTACTGGCGATAGCCAGTAGGTATATATAGTTAGGTTTAGCTACCATAGGAAATCGCAACATTCTATTGGGAATAACTTTGGCGCCGGTTGAGGAATTTGCGTGTAATTTTCCAAAATTTTGGCCAGCTCCGCTCCGCTCCTTCCCTGAAAGTTTCGGGGGGATTCGTGAAGTGGGGACTGAGAAAAAAGGGGGGTCCCAAAACGTGTTTTCCCCATGTTAATTTCCATAGGACCGTCTGACAAGTCTACAGCCCGAACCGCTGAACGGAATAACCCCAAACTTTGCAAAATTGTAGGGACTGGTACGCAGATGTGCCTTTGCTATGTTTGGTGAAAATTGCTCCAGTGGTTTTTATGAAAATTAACTTCAAAAACACATACATATCTGGGCGGAGCCTAACCACACATCTGATCTGATTGGCTGTCAGCTCTTCATCCAAGAAGTGTTGGCAGCCATCTTGGGACCAATATACATGATAGCACCTCATTAAAAAGCATTGTAGTTAATAGAGGGTTTTAGGACTTTAGTTACATTATAAATCATTTGTTGATGGTACCATACTCATTTTAGGAATTGTGGTGTGTTCTAAGGTGATTTTACCATGTGAAAAAGCCTTCTGCTGTGATATCATGAATCATGTTTGAAAGAAAACTATTATCTCATGCTTTTCCCACAGTGGTTTGGAAGGGGATCTATAAGCTAAACTGAAAGCATATTTTCTGTAAATTCACATTATCTTTCTCAGTCATGTGAGAATGAAGTCTGACATTCTCAGTAAAACATGTACATCCAACAAGGACAGAGACTGTCAGTTGATTCCTTTGTGTTCTACTGCAGCCTTCTAGAGTGTTCTAAAGAACAACTAGAGCACTAACAGTCCTACTTATTACAAGGGTATAGCACACCTGAAGCAATCTTAATTGAAATAAAGTGGTAAATCTTAAAACATTTAATTTAAAAAGGAACAAAATGGGGGGGGTATATTTTGCCATAGAAAGTATTATTAGTGCTGCAGAAAGAAAAATTAGGGCACATTTTGAGTGACTTCTCAAATCCTCTTCAATTTCATTAAATAATTCTGACATGCAGTCTCCCAAGAGGGCCACCAGAGACAAAAGAGCCTAAATGTAGCCCAAATATCACCCAGATGTAGCCCAAGTATAGCCGAATGACAGAATGTCCCAGAGTGTTCTAAAGAACAACTAGAGCGCTAGCAGTCTTACATATGACAAAAGTATGGCACACCAGAAGCCATCTTGATTGGAATGATGTGGTAAGTATGAAAACATTTAATTTAAAAAGGAACAAAATGAGGGGGTTCATTTTGCCATAGAAAGTATGATTAGAAAATTAGGGCACATTTTGAGTGACTTCTCAAATCCTCTATTTCATTAAAAAAATTCTGACATGCAGACTGAAACATGCACTTTGAATACCAGCAGCAGACTTCCCTGGTGAGCAGTAGCTTTACTACAGTGATCTAATGAGCAACTAGAGTGCTAACATTCAGAATTCATGGCAAATGTGTGACACATCTGAATGCCTTCTTGATGGAACCAAAGTAAACAAGCATTGAAAATGCAATAGATCTCGCCCTCGTTTAAGTTAAAGCCATTCTGTTTGTAATGAGGTGGCTTTTTAGCTTTGCTTTTACTAGTGTTTTTTAAACTTTCATGTAAATAACATGCATATGTATGCATATATGTATATGTATGCATGCATTTATATTTGTATTTATATAGATATACAGATTATATATGTTTATATATGTATGTATATATATATATACACATACATATATATAAATGCATATGCATATATATGCATATACATATGTTTATATGTGTGCGTGTAGAGAGAGGTAGAGAGGTAGAGGTGTAGAGGTAGAGAGGTAGCGGTAGAGAGGTAGAGACTAGTAGAGAGATAAGTAGAGAGAGGTAGAGAGGTAGAAAGTAGAGGGTGAGTAATAGAGAGTAGAGAGTGAGTAGTAGAGAGTAGTAGAGAGAAGTAGAGAGAGTAGCAGAGAGTGAGTAGTAGAGAGTAGTAGAGTGAATAGTAGAGTGAGTAGTAGAGAGTAGTAGAGAGTGAGTAGTAGAGAGTGAGTAGTAGAGAGTAGTAGAGAGTAAGTACTAGAGTGAGTAGTATAGAGCAGTAGAGAGTGAGTAGTAGAGAGTAGTAAAGAGTGAGTAGTAGAGAGTAGTAGAGAGAGAGTAGTAGAGAGTGAGTAGTAGAGAGTAGCAGAGAGTGAGTAGCAGAGAGAGAGAATAGTAGAGAGTAGAAGAGAGTGAGTGATAGAGTGAGTAGTAGAGACTAGTAGAGAGAGAAAAGTAGAGAGTGAGTAGTAGAGGTGGAGTAGTAGAGAGTAGTAGAGAGAGAGTAGTAGAGAGTGAGTAGTAGAGAGTAGTAGAGAGAGAGTAGTGGAGAGTGAGTAGTAGAGAGTAGTGAGTAGTAGAGAGTGAGTAGTAGAGAGTAGTAGATAGTGAGTAGTAGGGAGTGAGTAGTAGAGAGAGAGTAGTAGAGAGTAGTAGAGTAGTAGAGAATGAGTAGTAGAGAGTGAGTATTAGAGAGTAGTGGAGTAGGAGAGAGTAAGTAGTAGAGAGTAGTGGAGAATATTCCCAAGTTTGGCACAGCACCACTTGCACAATAAGTCCAATCAAATCATATCACTTAGAGTTATGTTATGTTATGTTAGATGTGCTTGTATAGTGCACGGCTGCCCCAGCCAAGGGGCGTCCCGGCGCTAGCTGCCTATGTCCAGGGGACAGCAAGATGGAATTGCAGGAGGTCCAGAGGTGTACACAACAAAACTAGTTAAAAAGGTAAGTTTTTATGGCTTTGCGAAAGGATAAAAGGTCATTCATTGCGCGGATGTGGGCTGGAAGTCCATTCCAAAGTTTGGCGGCTAAGTATCCAAACGAGCGGCCGCCCATTCTGGATAACTTGATGCGGGGGATAATGACCAAGTTCTGACCTTCTGACCGAAGGGACCGCCTAGGGACATAGGGTGAGAGCAGAGGACATAACATAGGTGGAGAGCAGAGTTTCAAGATTTTAAAAGCAAGACAGAGAGTTTTAAAATGGATTCTCTTTTCAACAGGTAGCCAGTGTAGGTTCCTGAGGGTGGAGGAGACCGATTTGTGCCGGGGTAGCCCTGTAAGAGCTCTTGCAGCGGCCTTAAGAGTCCTTATTGAAGCGCTGAATCTTGGTGTATATTCAAATGCTTTTATTTTCCTTAAGTTTATGTACCACAGCCAGCCGAAACGTTTCGTTCTGTACGACAGAACTTCTTCAGGGCGTTCCTATTTTCTTCAAGTTATGTCGGTATCCTGTAGTCATATAACTAGATATTTCTTCCAAATGTTAGACGAGACGTAAGTACATTCCTATTCAAAGTGACTAGGTATCAATTTTACCCACACAATTCGGGCAGACTTGAGTAATTTATAGCATCCTCAAAGTCAGTCTTTCAAAAATACCAAAGTACAGGACATGATAATCCAAATCCAAATGTTTCTCAAGAAAAGTCATTTTCAATTGTTCGGAATATCGGTGTTTGGGCAGATATGACCCAGGGACCCCCAGTATGCAAGGGGAATTAGTCCCCCCTCTCCAAACGCGCCAGTGGCCTGCGTTGCAGAGAGGTGTAAAAAGGGGCATAGCCTCATTACACCTCTGTGCAATGCAGCCCCCTGGCGCATACTGGAGGTGACAGGTGGGCTAGTTGGCCCCCAGGGACCCCTAGTATGCAAGGGGAATGAGTTCCCCCTCTTCAAACATGCACGGGGGCTGCATTGCAGAGAGGTGTAAAAAAGGGTGTGGCCTCATTACACCTCTCTGCAATGCAGCCTGCTGGCGCATACTGGAGGCTCCTGGTTGGCTAGTTAGCCCCCAGGGACCCCCAGTATGCAAGGGGAATTAGTTCCCCCTCTCCAAACGCGGCAGGGGGCTGCGTTGCAGAGAGGTGTAAAAAAGGGTGTGGCCTCATTACACCTCTCTGCAATGCAGCCCGCTGGCGCATACTGGAGGCTCCTGGTTGGCTAGTTGGCCCCCAGGGGCCCCCAGTATGCAAGGGGAATTAGTTCCCCCTCTTCAAACATGCAAGTAGGCTGCGTTGCAGAGAGGTGTAAAAAGGGGCGTGGCTTCATTACAACTCTCTGCAATGCAGTTTCCTGGCGCATCCTGGAGATTCCTGGTGGGCTTTCAGGTCTTATATAGTTAGGAATTAGCATTAAAAAAACCTTTGAAATTCACTGAAAAAAACATAGGTTTCAGGTCGTATATAGTTAGGAATTAGCATTTAAAAAACCTTGCAAATTCACTGAAAAAACCATAGGTTTCAGGCCTTATATAGTTAGGAATTAGCATTTAAAAAACCTTTGAAATTCACTGAAAAAACCATAGGTTTCAGGCCTTATATAGTTAGGAATTAGCATTTAAAAAACCTTTAAAATTCACTCAAAAAACTATACGTTTTAGGGGTGTTACAGTTAGATGGACATTTCACTCATACAAAACAATTGAAATTGCTCCTATATAGTTAGTTGTACTAACTATATTTCGCGCACCCGCAATCTACTGCTGATGATGTCACATATTACATCATTCATGACAAGGTCAGTGACATCACTGATGACATCTCAAATGACATCACTGGTCCCTCGTGCTATTTCTCCAGAGTCTTAATAGTTTTCCGTAGGGTATGCTTTTGACCAACTGTGGTGGATGACTGCTGCTGGCAAAAAGAATAAAATTCCCAGCAGTTTCTTTTCTGAAAAGTGCAGTTTGTATGCGGCCATTATCGATAAACACCCTTAGGTCCAAATAGTCGGCTGCCACCGAACTAATGGACCCTGTGAAGTATATATATATATATATATATATATATATATATATATATATATATATATATATATATATATATATATATATATATATTACCTACTGCCGGTCACCAGTAGGTAGTTATATTTACAACCTAGTTTCAATAGGAAAAGCATTGTTTGATTTGCTTATAACTTTGGCTTCATTTAACAAATCTGTATGAAATTTTCCAAAACGTTGCACTATTTAGGTGAGCTCCTATCTTGTAAGTTTGGGGGTGATTCGTTAAGCGGGGCTGGTATTTTATACCATCAGGGTCTTCATTTATGTGGGTTGCCTCGCTCCCCGCATCTTTTATTTACTCTAATTGTTCCGCTACTGAGGTACTATTCCAGCTATTCAGGCTTAAACTAAGACTGAGAGGCCCAGGACTAACAACTGCATATTTAGTGCTACAATGTGTAACTGGAATAGCCTCACAGAGCACACTTGCTATATTGTTGCAAACAGATGAATCATCTGTAGGCGTTCCTGCTTCTATGACTTCCCATAGATTGCCTGACTGCAATAGACGGAGCAAAGGCTTTCCGATTTTTGAATTGCTCTTACTGGTGTTTCCTCCCTTTGACTCCTAAGCTGAATCCTCCTGCACATTAGTGCCTCCACACACCGGCACTCGTCCTGCTTGCACCGTTCGTGTGCTCTTGGGGAGCCATCAGGGGTGGCCTTCGGCATGTGCTAGCTGTGCACCTGCACAGGGCCACCAAACCCCAGGGGCCACCACACCAATGTATATCCTTAATATAATAATACCTAGATGATGGATACATATTTGCGTGGTGGCCCCTGGCAGGGATTTGGCGGCCTCCGGCTCTGTTCCACTTCCAAACACCCTGACCCCCCTCTTCAATGGCCTCCGCGCTCCGTCCCGCCCAGACCCCCCTCTTCCGGGGCCCCCTACCTACGCTCCCTGCCCAGGGCCACCAAGAGCCAAGTGCCGCCCCTGGAGCCATACTGTCTTCTCGGCTTGAAAGTATCAGCCAGCTGGATACTGAATAGTAGCCAACCTCCCCATAGGACGCTCCAGAGAACGTACAGGCTCCAGCCAGCACTGAGTGGTGCCTGCATTCACCGCGTACGCCGCTTCCCTGCTTCAGTTGTTTCACAGCAGAGCACTAAAGTATATTTTTTTCGGACTGTGGCTTTAAACCATATTTTCTTGCCTTCTTGTCGTCTTGACTCCCGCTGTCCTTTTCAGAAAGCGGGACACTGTGACATTTACTTTTGCAGCCGATTAGGTGTGGGTGCTCGAGAGCTCCTCCGTGTGCTGCCTCTCCTCAGACGGCATCAGTCCACCATCTTGCTCCTCCTCAGAGAAAAAAAAAGCAATATGGTTTTAGTTACATATAAATTAGGGACAAGAAATGAAAAATTCAGTATTTATCAAAACAAAATCTGTGCATAATACAGACAGTATCAGTTTCTTATTCATGTATACCACACACAACTGAAATATGTATAAAGCAGTCATAACAAGTGCAAGGTAGTACAATATTTGTAATGGGACACATAATGAAACTTTATTTTAGTGAGGGGCTTGTCTTTAAATAGCAGTGTCTTAACCATGTACAGTGACTTAAGTTTACTGAGAAACTCACTTTTAGGCAAAGAACATAGAATAGGGTGGAAAATTTCTTTAGTCACCGTATTACTTACTAAATAGTTTGCCAGTATGGTGAAAGTCTAGCTATTGTGTGCTGTGGAATTTATAGGGAGAAACGGACACAAGGGGGGGCCCTACTCACATGGAACCTGGGTAGTTAATGGCTCTTGCGGACTGGTATCAGTGTGATACTGATATAGTGATGCCCAATGGCAATGTAAAAGGTTAGAATGATGTCAAAAGGAGAGGAGACTAAATACACCAGAGTTTTGTTGCACTCAAGCACTTATTTATATAGCTTTTAAGAAAAAGAAAATATATACAGTGTATTCAAACAATGATCTAACAATAGTGAGTAGTGTCCCCAGTGAAAAATGGAACCTAAACCAACAGTAACATATTTGTGACATATATACAAGGTTTCCAATTTATCATTGAGTCGACCATTATGAGGTGTATAGTGTATAAAAAGCGCTTCTTATACTATGATAAGTGCTGGTTTAACCCCTTGAATGCTGGGGCTATTCCCCTGCTGTGCTGGAGAGCAGGGGGCGGGCACAGCGGGCAGAGCGTCCCCATGCTCATGACGAGCTCAGCTCGTCATGAGCCACAGTGCTCCGGTGCTCATGGCGAGCTCAGCTCGTCACGCCCATGCCCGTTTAATGGAACGCTCAGCACAGCAGGGGAATTAGCCCCGCGTGTGAGCGTTCCACGGGCCATGATGAGCTCAGCTCGTCATGAGCATGGGAGGGGTTAATGGTTCGCTCTTTTTATCAGTCGACATCGCTTCAACCCTGTATACAGTGAAGGGTCTCTTCAGGACCACAGGTGTAGGGACAGCTACAATGGAATAGGGGATGGTATCATTATATGGCCTTGGACTAATTGCTGAGCTTGAAAGATGAGCACAGGAGTATGTATTACCTAAAGTATAGTGTGCACAGCTGTGTGATGGATGTGAGCCACCAGTAAGTGTTTAAAAGAAAAGGATTACTCACATGGGACCCACCTGGCACTATACATGTGATAGAATAGTAGTGTATTAATAATGGACACATATCGTGATTGTTAACATGCTTACAATACTGTAGTATGATTGTGCAGAAGAAAAAGAGCGTTGGCCGCTCGTTTCAAGTGCAAGTGGCTAGATTTTGGAACAAGCTGCCACTTTCGCTCAGGCAGGCCACGAACATACTAACCTTCAGGAAACAACTGAAAACCGGGTTGTTCCAACAAACAGCATAATGGCCACCACCCCGGTAGTGAGTTTTTCCTCTTCTGGTTCATGTATCTCAGCGCCGGATTACTCTGTTGAGTACCTGCAAGGTCTACAAACCCTTTTAACATTAACATCAGTACCACAATCAGAACAGCACACTTCTGTAAACCAGAAGCTTGGGGTATACATCTGTCAGATGGACCCCTTCACCCATTTATATTGCAGTATTTTTTAAATATTTTACTGGGAACATTCTGTATTGATTTAACCTAATGTAACCCATGTTCAGATATTGGCCAAGATTCATGGAACTACCACAAATCCTCAACCTGCCAGCTTCATATATTTAAGGTGAATAGAGTGATCCATGGATCCAACTCAAAACTACACAGGGGTGGGCTGCAAAGAGTACCACAATTGACTTGCAGATATGTGATATACCCTTTGAATAAAAAGAATGAAAAGGAAATGGAGAAATATGTATTTTTCGTTTGTTTGTTCTAAAACTGTATTTCGGTTAGTTATAACCATAAAAGCACATACAAATACATGTACAGTTTTTGAAGAATTCATTAGTATTATAATATCTTTAAAAAAAAAGCAACATCTAAAACAACAGAGGGAAAGAGACAATATTTTAAAACTATAAAACTTTAAATAGATCTACAATTTTTTTTTTTTAATTGTAAAATATCCCTTGCTGATCTCCTTCAATCCTTACGTCTCTACAATAAAACAGGGGGCATAAATGCCGATTTTAACTGAGCAATTTCCTTCGAGTACTCCACATCGAAAACAGAAACTTAGCTACAGCGGCCACGATCACTGGATTAGTGTCAAATTTCAGAATCCTGAAGAAAGCGAGATAGTCCTTAATACCCAAATTGTTACACAACTGGATTATCCACTTTCTTCGAATGATGGCATAAGCCGGGCAGAAGAGGGTGACATGAACAATAGTTTCATCCTCTGATCTACAGCCTGGGCATGGACGTGCAAGACCCCCCGTCCACCTGTCGGTCATTGAATAAAGGGGCAGAGTTCCATATTTAAACTGTAGGAACAGCTTCTTCGCCAAGGTGGGTTGGATTACATCAATCTCCTGTTCAAAGCTGTAAAATGACTTATGGTCCAGGAAGGCATCAGTCAAACTTGTTGTTGTAGCAGAACAATATGTCTTCCTAAGATTAAAGTCTTTTATGTTGTCAGACAAGGTTTTCTTAGAAATAGCTGAGCAGGAGACCTCAGGATTCAACCATAAGTTTTCATGTCCAATCAAAGTTAGGGATTGCCTTACGAAGGATAGCCAAGGGATCCTGCCTACACCTAAGGAGGCCAGTACCATCTTTAATTCCTCCTTATAGCTTGCCAGCTCGGGAGTGCTCCACAGCCTCCTCCAATAAAGGAGTGGGCGTAATGCAATGGCATCAGCAATTGGACTAATAATCAAGTCCAACCTGAGTGGGATGAGTGGGGTGTTTCTTGGCAGAGATAGAATTTGCCTAATAAAATTGTTTTCTGTGATAGTTAACTTGGATGATGGTACGTGCCCCCAAAGTTCCGCCCCATAGAGGGATGATGACCTAGCTTGAACTTTGAATATTTAAAGTGGGGCACTAACTAATTTATAAACACAGTTTTTTGGGGTTTTTAAAATCCCCCCTGCAGTCTGAGATGATCTTAAATTGGCCTTGGCCATTTGTGGGCCCCACCCCATTCTGTCGTTTAAGGTTAAACCTAGGTATTCAAAAATTGGTACCCTTTTCAGGGGTCTACCTTCCATCATAGGATGGGGACAGTTAATCGTGGTAGTGTTAAATACCATGTACTTGGTCTTGTCGATGTTGACCACCAGGTTCCGTTTATTACAAAAGTTAATGAACTGGTTCAACACCCGCTGCGTGCCCATGGGTGATTTAGAAAGCAGCAGGGTGTCGTCCGCAAACATTTGTGCGGGAAACCTATGAGAGGCCAGTTTTGGGCTGTCAATATCTTTTAAGGTTAGGGGATCTTCTATAAGCCCGTTGAGAAAGAGGGAAAGGAGGGTTGGGGCAAGCACACAACCCTGCCTAACCCCCTTCTCAACCGGTAAAGACCCCGTTAATTGCCCGTACTTTCCATAACGTGCACTGGCAAAAGTGCCATCGTGGAGAAGTTTGAATTGTTAGCATAAGTATGGTGGAACCCCCATGGATAGTAAAATAGACCAAAGCTGGTTCTGGTCCACCATGTCAAATGCTGACTTTAGGTCCACGAACGTTAAGTATAGACTTCCCCTGTCCAAAACAACATGCTTCCAGTGAAGTACCTGGAGCCGAAATAGTTGGTCAGTTGTGGACGTTTTGGCCCTAAAACTCGCCTGAAGCGGGGTCAGAAAATTATTGTCATTGGTCCAGTCCAGTAACCATTGTAACAGTAGCCTGTCATAAATTTTCTGGCTCACATCGATAAGGCTGATGGGCCTATAGTTTGAGGGTTCGAGCGGAGAGCCATTCTTATAAAAGGGTATTATCTTCGCCCCAACCAAGTACCTGGAAGAGGTAGGCCCTGTAAAATTGCGTTATATAGTAGTAAAAGGTATGGGGCCCAAATTGTCGGTTCCTCTTTAAAGAGGTCACCTGGGATCCTATCTAGCCCAGGGGCTTTGTTAGATTGTAGGCAGTGCACAGCAGTTCGTACCTCCGCCAAAGAAAATAGCGGTGTGGACCACATAGGATCCGGGGCCAGAAGGATTGGAGGGGCCTCACTTCTTGATATAGGGGGGATGGCATAGAGCTCTTTAAAATGTAGGGACCAAGATTCTTCGGGTATGTTTGGATAAATCATGGTCTTGCCTTCTGGTTTCCCGGTGTGAACGAGATTCCAGAAGGTCCTAGTATCTTTTGCCTCGAGTGCAGATCTGATGGCGTGCCATCGTTCTACTTCCCACTCTGATTTTGCATTAAAAACATTGGCTTGTATGCCCTCCTAGCTTCGGTCACTGTAACCGACATACCTTGTTTTAGTGCCCTGAGCAGTGCTCGCATTGCCTCCCTACAGCCCCCATTAAACCATGGGTTTGTCCCAGTCTGCAACTTAGGTTTTATGGGGGCTGTTTTATAAAAACAATTCGCCAATAGTGCGGTGAGTTCCTTGTGTATTCCAGATAGAACCCTTTCCACACTATTTTCAAATGGGAGGGCAATGATTGAATTTGCCCTTTCTAAGAGAGGGATTAAACTCGAGTACATTTTGGCCATGTTCTCAGTGGACAACTTCATATTTGCCCATCAAATTCTTCTCCCTCCTTGGATTATTCTAATATCGCTAGCTTTGGGGGATTCACGGCCCTCAGTAGTCAGGTGGAAGTTCATCTCAATAGACAGGGGGTTATGGTCACTTTCCGTGCGACTAGTTTTATGAAAATTGAGGATTTTAGGCCACAAGGACATACTGGCCATAAAATAATCAATTACAGAAGTGCGCCCCATTCCATTGTAAGTAGAATGCCCTGGGCTGTCTCCATTGAATCACCCATTACACGCACATAAAGAGAAGAATAGGTAAGGGAGATTATCTGAAGTACCAGGGCTGACCAGTGTTTCACTGGGTAGATATTCGGGAGAGGGACTGCCCAGGTTTCATCCTCTTCCGTTGTAATCTAGGAAACACCATTGAGTGGTTCAAAGTGACAATTAAAGTCACCGCCAATCAACAGTGCGACTTCACCCGGGAGAGAGTGGAGTAGAGTGAACAAGGAATCTAGGGTCTGGGAGGTTCCTCCCGAGCGGGCTGGCCGCAAATAGATATTAATAAGTGCCAGTTTTGGAGTTTTAGTATGGGACAGTAAAATACAAGTCAGATCGGGACTATTGGTATCTATTCTTTTCATCATAAAACCAAGATGGGCACCTACCCATATGTACAACCCCCCCGATGGTCTGCCTCTAGGGCCCTTCATGGCTGGCTCCATATAGGTAACATAGCCCAGTCTATGTATAGGGTTAAGAGCCCAAGTTTCCTGGAATAGACAAATCCCATGAAGGTCAACAAAAGCAAACCAATCAGGAATTTCTAGGTTGGCGGCAAGACCCACTATGTTCCAAGATAAAATGTTTAGGGACACATTTTGATTCAATGGCCTGCATTCCGAATTGTCTTGAAAACCCAAACTATTCGAACCCCCAGATACAGTATTAGGCCCGTGTTGTACCAGGGCTGGTTGTAAAAACAAACTTTGATCAGATGGTATGGTATTTTGGGTTGGTATTGGAGTAACCACTGACTCCCTTACTGATGTACCCCCATCATAGGAACATTCTTCAGTGGATGGTAGCAGATCCAGAGCGCCTTCCGTCCCCCCTGTCTTACCCTCCCATGGTCTACTGGTAAGGGCAATACATCGAAGATTAGGGGCATTTGTGGTCAGTCCACCTGGTCCAATAGGCAGAACCTATTGTTTACTGGAAAACTCAGAACATCATCACTCCCCCTCCAGCCCCGAAAGCCTTCTTCATACCATTGGGTGTCTTCTTGTGAGTACCAGTGGTCCAGATTCCCAGTGTGATAAGAATAGTGTGGATTGTAGGGTGGATATAAGTAGCTTAACTTTAGGCTTTTAATATTGGTGCCTAAGCTATCAAAGTGGCTACTACACACATGATCAATTACCCTCCTGTTCTGGAAATTAATTACAATACAGTCCCCGATCAAGTCCTTCGATTTTGAGCCCACCCACCCTACTCTTCTGACAAACAGAATCTTACTCTGGACATTATTTGGCAATGGTCTATATGTGTTCAGCCAATGTATTGTTTTAAATTTAAGGTCCATAAAAGATTCTGATCTGTTGGGGGCCAACTGAGGGACCCCAGTGAGGACTACCACGTAAGGAGAACTCTCAGGGCGGTAAGTCAATAGTTGGTGGATCCAAGGCACGATGGTTCTCCCTTCGTCGATTTATAGGGGCTCTAGCCGTAGATTTTACCTTCTCTGGTCTAGAAGATGGAACTTTACCAGCGGGGATTGGCTCAGAACTGCTTAGACTTGCAATTGGTCGTTGTGTTGTAGTTACTATCAATGGATTAGAAGGGCAAGCAGTTTTAGGATTAGGGTGTGGTGTTGGGTCCTCCACTACAACAATTGGAGGTTGTAGTTGTACTTTAGTGGTAGAAAGTTCTTTTACATAGGCCATATTTGTTGTGAATAAATCCTCCATTTTTGACAGCTTTTTTTCAATAGATTTTAGTCTTTGCTCCAAGGGCTGGATGAATGATGCTAACATCGAGCTCAATTTTCCCATCATCAGGTATACATCAGTTATAAAATATAAAATCAGTTCGGGCCTCAGGGGGGCTCTGTGGGGGAATTAGAGACTCGCTTTGCTCACCTTCCTCTACAGTTGGAATCTTGGTGCAATTATTGTGTTTGGACTGTTTAGGTTTTCTACCCCAGAGTGGTGCACCCGCCCGTTTCCGTTTAGGTACTGCACCTTCATCTATAGTACTGAGGGTGGGTGGAGTTGAAATGCGGTCTGAAAGTACAATCGCTTTATGAGTCTCCCGACCAGGTGATGTTTGGTTGATCAAATCCACTGTACTCAATCCAGTGTTAGAGGGGGTATTTATGCTCCCTGGAGACCCCTCCCTTCCAATTGTTGGGGGGGGGCAGGGGAGCGAGTTTGGGCCAAAGGGCCCAAGGATGATCTCCTCAAGAACACCGGGTCCTGTGAAATCCGGCAATCTCTCGTTCTAACACTGATGATGCCCTCATTATAAATTGATCCAATGTCCCTGCTAAGTGCCAGTAGGCGTGGGTATCATACCCCTACGAGACGCCATGTTAGCTAGAGATAAGGTAGAGGGCAAACAGTACGCACGGTTTCTGGTGGGTGTTAGAGAATGGGCCCCGTCCGGTCTCTTCTGGGCTGTAATGGGCTATAACGGGCCCGCCCTTAGCCTGGCTTCGCCCAGGGCCCGCCCGTGTCCCGCGAAGCGGGGATTGTAATGGGCTAAATAGTGAGTGGGGGCGTGGCCGCCAGGTCCGGGTCCGGTGTATCGGACCACGAGGCTCCTGGTCCCTGGAGTCCTCACGTCCTGCCCCGATGAAAACTGCAGCCGGGAATGTCCCAAAAACTCCTCCAGCAGCAGCACGCCAAAATGCCCCAAGGTCCACACCACGAGCAGCTCCCGCGAAGTGGGGGCCGCGAGGCATTATCAGGTGAGTGGGGGCGTGGCCGTCAGGTCCGGCTACGGTGTATCGGACCACGAAGCTCCTGAACCCTGGAGTCCTCGCGTCCTTCCCCGTTGAAGATTGCAGCCGGGAATGTCCCAAAAACTCCTCCAGCAGCAGCATGCCAAAATGCACCAAGGTCCACACCATGAGCGGTATTTTTATGTATTCATATTCTCTCCATTTCACTTGAAAATAGACCAGCATATTTTGGCAACGGTCAATTCTGTGTTAATCAATCTGGGAACTGCGGTCACTCACGGACGGGATGCTACGTGCTGTCTCTCTTGAGATTAACGCGCGTTAATCTCAAGAGAGACCGTGCGGCACCCCATCAACAGAGACTTTTCCTCCTGATTGACATACTGTCCCACTCCCACCTCCTGTCTTGAAAAAGACCAGCCGCAACTACCAACTGGGGCGCAATAGGGTCGAAACGTCGACGCTCACCTGTGGCCAGAAACTCCAGGAGCCCCTACATGAATACTATGACTCCTTGGATGTGCAAGAGATTCTGGCCAATTTAACCCTTGTATATAATTGTATATATATATATATATCACTTAATTTCATTGTACATTGCTTTATGCACCGAGCACCTTTCACCAATTGTCACATGATTTTTCAATTGTGTTTGACGGTCTTTATGAGAATCTAATGTTATTATTGAATGAATTAATAGGGATGTAACATGAAAAAATTCTGATATAAAATTCGCATCTAATCATCATTTGTCTATATGAAGTTTTTCAGTAGATTGCTTGAGTATTTTCTTCCTCAGTACATATGTGTTTCAGAGGCTTTCTAAACGTTCAAATTGCACTCATTAGCTTTGTCTAAGTGATTTGCCTTACCCAACAGAACCACTACTGTATTAAACAAAGTAATATTGACATTTCTCTGTGACAATGGTATATATATATGTATATACATATATATATATATATATATATATACATATATATATATATATATATATATATATATATATATATATATATATATATATATAATATATATGTATATATATATATATATATATGTTCCAAAAGGTGTCCTGTGCTTAAAAGACGCCACTCCGCTAAGATAAGTTCTGCGAACCTTTATTTCCAAACAGGCAGCTTCCTACAGAGTTCTTTATTGACGCCCTGACGCGTTTCGAGGCAGCAGCCTCTTCCTCAAAGGGCAAAGCAGTAAGTGTTCAGCTGCACGTTCCAACCTGTAATTCCCTTCTTTGCATGCCGCTCCCACAGGGTACTCTCACAGCATGCTGGGTGTTGTAGTGCTTTGTATGCTGAGCACTCACCTTCGTGTTGCTATTTTCAGTCTTTTGAAACCCCTCCAATGGGGCTCCGTTAGGGTGGTTGTCTGTTTGTTTGGGGTAATCTTTGCGCCGTCAATGCCAGCATAATTCAGGCATGGGGACCCATTGTCGAATTAATTGGGCGGTGCATCCTTCCACGGCCGGACTGCCG
The DNA here is from genome assembly GCF_964263255.1 of Lissotriton vulgaris. Classification (NCBI taxonomy): domain Eukaryota; kingdom Metazoa; phylum Chordata; class Amphibia; order Caudata; family Salamandridae; genus Lissotriton; species Lissotriton vulgaris. Next base: position 2,082,600,189 of record NC_141687.1, read on the forward strand.
CGTGAAAATGTTCCAAAAGGTGTCCTGTGCTTAAAAGACGCCACTCCGCTAAGATAAGTTCTGCGAACCTTTATTTTCAAACAGGCAGCTTCCTACAGAGTTCTTTATTGACGCCCTGACGCGTTTCGAGGCAGCAGCCTCTTCCTCAAAGGGCAAAGCAGTAAGTGTTCAGCTGCACGTTCCAACCTGTAATTCCCTTCTCTGCATGCCGCTCCCACAGGGTACTCTCACAGCATGCTGGGTGTTGTAGTGCTTTGTATGCTGAGCACTCACCTTCGTGTTGCTATTTTCAGTCTTTTGAAACCCCTCCAATGGGGCTCCGTTAGGGTGGTTGTCTGTTTGTTTGGGGTAATCTTTGCGCCGTCAATGCCAGCATAATTCAGGCATGGGGACCCATTGTCGAATTAATTGGGCGGTGCATCCTTCCACGGCCGGACTGCCGCGTGAAAATGTTCCAAAAGGTGTCCTGTGCTTAAAAGACGCCACTCCGCTAAGATAAGTTCTGCGAACCTTTATTTTCAAACAGGCAGCTTCCTACAGAGTTCTTTATTGACGCCCTGACGCGTTTCGAGGCAGCAGCCTCTTCCTCAAAGGGCAAAGCAGTAAGTGTTCAGCTGCACGTTCCAACCTGTAATTCCCTTCTCTGCATGCCGCTCCCACAGGGTACTCTCACAGCATGCTGGGTGTTGTAGTGCTTTGTATGCTGAGCACTCACCTTCGTGTTGCTATTTTCAGTCTTTTGAAACCCCTCCAATTATGAATTATGCTGGCATTGACGGCGCAAAGATTACCCCAAACAAACAGACAACCACCCTAACGGAGCCCCATTGGAGGGGTTTCAAAAGACTGAAAATAGCAACACGAAGGTGAGTGCTCAGCATACAAAGCACTACAACACCCAGCATGCTGTGAGAGTACCCTGTGGGAGCGGCATGCAGAGAAGGGAATTACAGGTTGGAACGTGCAGCTGAACACTTACTGCTTTGCCCTTTGAGGAAGAGGCTGCTGCCTCGAAACGCGTCAGGGCGTCAATAAAGAACTCTGTAGGAAGCTGCCTGTTTGAAAATAAAGGTTCGCAGAACTTATCTTAGCGGAGTGGCGTCTTTTAAGCACAGGACACCTTTTGGAACATTTTCACGCGGCAGTCCGGCCGTGGAAGGATGCACCGCCCAATTAATTCGACAATGGGTCCCCATGCCTGAATTATGCTGGCATTGACGGCGCAAAGATTACCCCAAACAAACAGACAACCACCCTAACGGAGCCCCATTGGAGGGGTTTCAAAAGACTGAAAATAGCAACACGAAGGTGAGTGCTCAGCATACAAAGCACTACAACACCCAGCATGCTGTGAGAGTACCCTGTGGGAGCGGCATGCAGAGAAGGGAATTACAGGTTGGAACGTGCAGCTGAACACTTACTGCTTTGCCCTTTGAGGAAGAGGCTGCTGCCTCGAAACGCGTCAGGGCGTCAATAAAGAACTCTGTAGGAAGCTGCCTGTTTGAAAATAAAGGTTCGCAGAACTTATCTTAGCGGAGTGGCGTCTTTTAAGCACAGGACACCTTTTGGAACATTTTCACGCGGCAGTCCGGCCGTGGAAGGATGCACCGCCCAATTAATTCGACAATGGGTCCCCATGCCTGAATTATGCTGGCATTGACGGCGCAAAGATTACCCCAAACAAACAGACAACCACCCTAACGGAGCCCCATTGGAGGGGTTTCAAAAGACTGAAAATAGCAACACGAAGGTGAGTGCTCAGCATACAAAGCACTACAACACTCAGCATGCTGTGAGAGTACCCTGTGGGAGCGGCATGCAGAGAAGGGAATTACAGGTTGGAACGTGCAGCTGAACACTTACTGCTTTGCCCTTTGAGGAAGAGGCTGCTGCCTCGAAACGCGTCAGGGCGTCAATAAAGAACTCTGTAGGAAGCTGCCTGTTTGAAAATAAAGGTTCGCAGAACTTATCTTAGCGGAGTGGCGTCTTTTAAGCACAGGACACCTTTTGGAACATTTTCACGCGGCAGTCCGGCCGTGGAAGGATGCACCGCCCAATTAATTCGACAATGGGTCCCCATGCCTGAATTATGCTGGCATTGACGGCGCAAAGATTACCCCAAACAAACAGACAACCACCCTAACGGAGCCCCACTGGAGGGGTTTCAAAAGACTGAAAATAGCAACACGAAGGTGAGTGCTCAGCATACAAAGCACTACAACACCCAGCATGCTGTGAGAGTATCCTGTGGGAGCGGCATGCAGAGAAGGGAATTACAGGTTGGAACGTGCAGCTGAACACTTACTGCTTTGCCCTTTGAGGAAGAGGCTGCTGCCTCGAAACGCGTCAGGGCGTCAATAAAGAACTCTGTAGGAAGCTGCCTGTTTGAAAATAAAGGTTCGCAGAACTTATCTTAGCGGAGTGGCGTCTTTTAAGCACAGGACACCTTTTGGAACATTTTCACGCGGCAGTCCGGCCGTGGAAGGATGCACCACCCAATTAATTCGACAATGGGTCCCCATGCCTGAATTATGCTGGCATTGACGGCGCAAAGATTACCCCAAACAAACAGACAACCACCCTAACGGAGCCCCATTGGAGGGGTTTCAAAAGACTGAAAATAGCAACACGAAGGTGAGTGCTCAGCATACAAAGCACTACAACACCCAGCATGCTGTGAGAGTACCCTGTGGGAGCGGCATGCAGAGAAGGGAATTACAGGTTGGAACGTGCAGCTGAACACTTACTGCTTTGCCCTTTGAGGAAGAGGCTGCTGCCTCGAAACGCGTCAGGGCGTCAATAAAGAACTCTGTAGGAAGCTGCCTGTTTGAAAATAAAGGTTCGCAGAACTTATCTTAGCGGAGTGGCGTCTTTTAAGCACAGGACACCTTTTGGAACATTTTCACGCGGCAGTCCGGCCGTGGAAGGATGCACCGCCCAATTAATTCGACAATGGGTCCCCATGCCTGAATTATGCTGGCATTGACGGCGCAAAGATTACCCCAAACAAACAGACAACCACCCTAACGGAGCCCCATTGGAGGGGTTTCAAAAGACTGAAAATAGCAACACGAAGGTGAGTGCTCAGCATACAAAGCACTACAACACCCAGCATGCTGTGAGAGTACCCTGTGGGAGCGGCATGCAGAGAAGGGAATTACAGGTTGGAACGTGCAGCTGAACACTTACTGCTTTGCCCTTTGAGGAAGAGGCTGCTGCCTCGAAACGCGTCAGGGCGTCAATAAAGAACTCTGTAGGAAGCTGCCTGTTTGAAAATAAAGGTTCGCAGAACTTATCTTAGCGGAGTGGCGTCTTTTAAGCACAGGACACCTTTTGGAATATATATATATATATATGGTCGGTTCCTTACTCCCGAGGACCAGCTTGCCTCTGTTTGGCTGCTAACTCTTCATGTCATTTGAAATGTCATCAGTGATGTCACTGACCATGTCATGAATGATGTAAAATGTGACATAATCAGCAGTGCAATATGGGGGTGCGAGTTAGAGTTAGCTCAGCTAACTATAACAGCATAATTTCTATGGTTTTGTAAAACCTCACCGAGGTGATGGAAATCCTGGTAAAAGCAGCGTTAAGCATCAAAATATTGCAGGAATACCAGCGATATGACACACAATCAGAGGAAACCTTGTAAATAGGAGAGGTGGATCTAGCATTATGATCCACCTCCCATTCAAAATTATGCTAAGTTGTGTTATTATCAGGCATAAGGAACCCGCGATAATGCCTGATAGCGCTAGTTTAAATATCGCTAGGCCGGCTAGCGATTTCCTTGCTGATAGGGAGAATCTCTGTTAGCAAATATTTTCGCTGTATTTTATGTGTCTTTCCGAAGGGAACGCCTACCTTGCATCTCATTAGCGATGCGAGGCGTGGCGAAAGGATTATGGGCCCTACAGCATGGATTCACGCGTTAGCGTGCCCATGCTGATAGGTCATTAAAATGATCGCTGCTTTTCAGCCGAAAACGGCCACAAAAGTGGTGATAATTTTTTTGCGCCGCTTTGTAAATATGTCCCCTAGTTTCTATAGGAAAAGCATTTTTTGATTTGCTTATAACTTTGGCATCGTTTAATGAATCTTTATGAAATTTTCCAAAATGTTGTACCTTTTAAGTGAGCTCCTATCTTAAAAGTTTGGGGGTGATTCATCAAGTGGGGGCTGAGCAAAAAGGGGGTCCCAAATGCATTTTCCCCATGTTAATTTCTAATGAAATTTTGCGACGAGCTACAGCGCGAATAGCTGGACGGAATTACCCCAAATTTGGCACAAACGTAGAATTTGGTTCAGAAAGAGACCTTTTTTTCAAATGGGTAAAGGTTTAGCTGTCTGTCAAATGCAATTCTATTCAGCCTTTTTTGTATTATTGCTGCATGGGGAAAGCATGTTTCTTGCTTTTGTGACTCCCCTTTTTCTCTATCTCAGCTTTACAGATCACCCCAAAAACATCCAGTAAGCAGCTGAGGTGAATAATTGAACCATAGGGGCATTGGCCTTCAAGGGTTTCCTCCCCAGTATGGCCTGGCGTTGATGGTGTGCCTTTCCTGCCCCCTTATATGGCTGTTGCATTTTATCTTTTGGATATGGGAAGCAAGTACCAATTCTAGAATTGGGTGGGGCAAAATAAATGTGTCTCTTGTGACAATCAATCAGATTAATTGGATTCACAGTTCTAATTTTGGAACACTAGAGCCAAAAGGGAAGATGGGAGAAAAGGTGCTCTCATCCAATTCGATTCATTTGATTTTATTTATTTTATGAGCTGCTTGTAAGAGAAGGGTGCCGCCACCTTAGAGTTATTGCTGCTAACATTTCTTAGATTTATCCATAGAGAAAATGCTACAAAAAATGGGGCAAAAATATAGCATGTATTAGGAAGGGAAACCTATTTAAAAACTGTCCAGCTCACAAGATAAGATTGGCACTGCACCACCACATCCTCTGAACATCCCTGAACATCGGAAGACATCACTTGTAGAGGAGGTCTTGCTGGAAGAAAGAGACTTCTGACTTCTATGGGAAGAAATGGATTCAATTCCTGCTCCAGGTAATTGAGCCCTCATCAGCAACAATTGCCAACCTTCCCTGCTGGAGGATTCTGAGAAATAAATATATAACCAAGTATGAGGGTAAAACTTTGGATCAGAGAAAGGCTACAAATCCATGTTAGCTATAAACCAACCACTGTAGCTATGACATTTTGCTTTGCTCCACTTAGTATTTTCTGATGTATCTGATTTCAAGGGTCCGTTGTTGGCCTCTGTCTTGAACCTTGCCCTGCGAAATGAGGTTGTCATTTCAAAGAAGTTCTCAATTACAAGCCAGGAGGTATCCAAATGCATTATTTCCATATCCAGAAATACAATTTTTGAGCAATAAATCCATCTGTGGATGTTTTGTCTAGGTTTTGTGGAGTTAGGTTTACTGCATGTGATACTTTACTCAAAATTTCCTCAGGCATATATACCACCCAGCGGATCTCCAAGACACGCTACTAGGCAATAAATATGCTCATGTCCAAAAAACAACACGCATGCAGGAAGTTGCCTATAAAAGAAGGAAATGCATAATTTCCTGTTGCCATTTGCATTTCCCAATGCATTGGAGAAGCTTCATATTCATTGGAAACCATCCACTTGCCTCAACTGCAGTAGAAAGGACACTTCTGGACAGAATCCACCCTCTGCCCGATATACAACAGAGATTTTCGATTTCATGATTCAAATACATCCTCCATGTTTTCAATTTGGTACTTGGGCCAACACAAAATAACATCATGGCCTCCAGCCATATAAGGAACAAGAGATTTAATGCATAAAAACTACAGGTTCTTGCTGAGCAGGTGGGCAGGGAGATGTTTAGGTTTATTATGCACTTCCTACAGAAAACAAGTGCCAAATTAATTGCAAGAGTCTGCCAGGGTATTACAATTAAGGTAAATGGAGATTCACCATACAATCAACAATTTTAAAAAACGGTTCACTGATAGAATATCGATGTTAAAAATATTGATGTAAAAATATCAGAAAACATATATAGACTACAAAAATATCTACTCCCTTACCTACAAAGGTAAGTACAAAAATATTGAATAAAAAATATTGTAGTAGAAAACATCGATTTAAATATATAGAACATAAAATAACATATATTTAATATCTGAAATAATAATATTTATGTTATCAATATGAATTAAATGTAATATTTTTTTACAAAAATTATAGATAAACGTAATTAAAAAAAATAAACCCACAAACGTAATAATTTTAAAATAAATATATATATTTACTTTCAAATAATTAATAAACTATTAATTACTATTATTTTAAAACTTTAAAATTATATTAAATATTATGGGGACGATTCCGATCCTGGAAAAAAAAGTCTGTACAATTCGTATCTGGAGCCCTCTCCATACGAATTGTAAACATGCCGTTACCCCGACGAGTACAATCCGGAGCGGGTATGAGGACGTGATTCGTACGGTCCACGTCAGGTAAGGGCGATTCGTACGGAAAAGCACTCAATCACATACACACCGTACGGTCCGTACACCCCATGATCGTGGGGTAAGGTGCGTACCCCTGCGATCATGGGGTGTACGCATCGTACCCCTGCGATCGCAGGGTGTACGCACCATACACCCAGCGAACATGAGGCACGAAGCGTACACCCCATGATCGCAGGGGTATGGTGCGTACACCCCATGATCGCAGTGGTACGCACCATAATCCTGCGATCATGTGGTGTACGCACCGTACCTGGGGGGGCCTTCCCGTACCTGTTTTGGGGCAAACTCTGCTTTTACAGCTGTTTTCAGCTTCCGTAGAAAAAGGGTCGTACGGTGCGTACTCGACAAGAATTGTATTTGCTGGCTCGGAAAAACCAGCTGCGAACCGTACAGATGTAGTGTACAACGGGTTCCAAGGGAGATTCGTATGGGGATTTGATTCGTACGGTCTCTGTACGATTTGTATGGAGTCCAGCTCCTGGTAGGAATTGTACTTCGTCGTACGTACGGGGGACGTTGCAGGGTACGACTCGTACGGGAAAAATGCTCCAAACGGCTATTCGGAGCGGTTTTTCCCGAATCGGAATCGACCCCTTTATATATATATATACATAATTTAAAATATAAAAAAGTTCTAGAGTAAATTAAAACGCTAAACTATGAAGAAATATTTCAACTTAAATTGCCCAATACAATCAGTGCACCAGTAGGAAAAGTGTTGGATAGCAACATAATTTCATTAACTATTCCAACTCCAGTGACTGCAACAGTAGGGAAATTGTTGGATAGCAGAGGGGTAAAAATTACTATTCCCACACCAAACAGTGCAACAGTTGGGAAAGTGTTGGACAAGGGAGGGGTAAAATTACTATTCCCACTTCAGTGAGAGCAACAGTAGGGAAAGTGTTGGATAGCGGAGGGGAAGATTGGCAATTTGCGTTCTAGTGAGTGCAGCAGTAATGAAAGTGTTGGATAATGGATGGGTAAACATTACTATTCCAACCCCAGTAAGAGCAACAGTAAGGAAAGTGTTGGAAAGCATAGGGGTAATAATTAAAATTCCGACTCCACTGAGTGCAACAGTAGAATAAGTATTGGATAGCAGAGAGGTAAAAATTACAATTCCCACTCCAGTGAGTGCAACAATAGTGAAATGCTGGATAGTATTCCAACACTAGTGAGTTCAACAGTAGGGAAAGTGTTGGACAGCAGAGGGGTAACATTTACTCTTCCCACTCCAGTGAGAGCAACAGTAGGCAAAGTGTCGGATAGCAGACAGGCATCAATTACTACTCCCACTCCAAAGAGTGCAACAGTGGTGAAAATGTTGGATTGGGGAGGGGTAAAAATTAGTATTCTCACTCCACTGTATGCAACAGTAGGATAAGTGTTGGATAGAAGAGGGGTTACAATTACTATTCCCACTCCACTGTGTGCAACAGAAGGACAAGTGTTGGATAGCGTAGAGGTAAAAAATTACTATTCCCACTCCAGTGAGTGCAATAGTAGGGAAAGTGCTGGATAGCGGAGAATTCTTTTTTACCCTTCACATTCAAAATATAGATTAAAAATGAATGAACAAAATTTAAAAAATAAAAATACAAAATATTGAACATATGAAGAGGACTCTTATTATAATACTTATTACATATAACATAAATATACAAAAAATATACAAAATAAAAAAATAAATAGGTTTACAAAACAACATTATTTTAAACTAGAAAAATATTTACAAACAAAAAAATTAATTAAAACATAAATGTCTTTATTTTATTACCATATAACACCACACCAATAACAAAACACTTCAACATTTTTAATTACATTTTTTTACATAATTAAAATAATTATAATGAAATAAAAAGAGATTATTAATAAAAAACTAATAAACATTAATTGCGTACACACACTTTAACACTATAATATCCACAACACACACCTAAATTAAGCTATAAAATAATAAAACATAATTAGAAATTATTTTAAAATTAAAAACTATTACTAATTACAACAAATAATTAAATAATAAAATATATTTAGCTGCTACCCATTACCCTTTTAAAATTTAAAACAACACACAAAATAATAAATAATTACTCAAAATAAATATTTAATAATTAACATTAATTTAACAACTATATATTAATTAATCAAACATAAATAAATTCCCACCCTTTACTCCTATAAACACCACAACACACACCTGAAATTTATTACAAAATTACCAAAATTAGTAACCAATAAATTAATTAAAATAAATTAACATCCAATTATTATTTCATAAATTTAAAATAAAAAACACAACACACACCTAAAATTAATTTCCGAATTACCATAATTAATGACCAATTAATTTATTAACTTTAATTAACAAAGAATTATTAATTCATCAATTAAAAATAAATTACTTCCCACCCTTCTCACCCTTTACACCAATAAAAACCACAACGCACACCTAACATTGATTACACAATTACAAAAATTAATTGCAAATTAATTAATTAAAATGAATTTAACAACCAATTTTTTATTATTAAATTTTAAAAAATAACTTCCAACCCTTTACACCTATAAACACCAGAACACACACCTGAAATTAATTACAAAATTACCCTGAATTAGTTTAATTAATTAAAATTAATTAACAACTAATTATAAATTCATTAATTTAAAATAAATTACTTCCTACCCTTTGCACCTGTAACCACCACAACACACACTTATAATTAATAACAATATTTCCAAAATTAATAACCAATTAATGAATTAAAATTAATTAACAACGAATCAATAATTCATGTATTACGAAATAATTACTTCCCATATTATACACCTATAAACACCACAACAGACAGCTAAATTAATTAAACATTCACTATGAATATTTAACAATTAGTTCATTTAATTTAATTAACAACCAATTAATAATTAAAAATAAATTACTGTACACATTTAACACTTTAACATCTCAATTAAACAAATATTATTAAATAAAAATTAATTGATACTTTTAATATACTTTAATTACTTCCCACCCTATTTCCCAATAAACCCACAACCCGCTACAGAACTAAAAGAGCAAAATTCAATTTTTTTTTTAAATAACTACTAAACATTTAAAACATGTATGAAAAATACAAACAATTCTTACACAAAAAACATACATCACATACATATAAAATACATACTAAAATACATAACACTAATACAAAATGATATTTTTACCATCCATATTTTTGCAAACAATATTAAACACTTAGATATTTTTAAAATCAATATTACTTACTGTAAGTCAACTTCCTTGACCACGATAATCGCTGTTGATACCTTTTACCCATGATATTAATGACTCGGTATTTGGGCAACTCAATATTTTGTACTCAATATTCTGTCTCTGCACCTGAAAAAACCTTTCCAAAACCTTAGGTGTCATGCCTGGGTGATTGAGTCGAAATATTGTCATGATTTCCTGGCAACTGGGGATGAGCCAGCATCAAAGTGGAAACTGCAACCTGTGGAGGAAATGTTATGCTCAATCATCAATCCAGCAAGAATTGCGTGCATTGCATTGAGTGCTGAAGCTGTAGGAACACAAGAAGAAGGGTAGTTTAACTAAATTATAAAATTGAGTTTACTATTGCCAGTTGCACATATTGGTGTCAGAAGAGTACTAAGTAGGCCAATGTAGTCGCAGAAGTAGACAAAAGTGTTGTTCTGGCATATACAACTGGCCATGGTATAGTATGTGAAGGACCCACATAGGGCTTTGTAGTACTTATAGGGACATATACAAAAACTAAAAACTGCTTGTCCGTTAAGCACACACAGGCAGATGTTTACTTTGTGCAACATTGACCTTAGCATGCATGTTTGTGAAATAACAATACATTATAAAAATCACAACTCAATGGCTGTCTCTAAGGGTACTGTTCATATCTAAGTGGTCCTTATGTCATGTAACTATGTTATTTTCAGGAGACCTTGAGTAGCTATGCATCACTACCTACAGGAAGAGAAAGAAGCCCAATTTCTAAACCCTCAGCCATGATTTCTACTACTCCAGTTAATACTATTGTCATTACCAGCATTAACAGCATCATACCCTCAGCCATTGTGGCTACAAGTGAAAACAGATGTCAACCTGTTTGCCAAGTAATATGGGGGTCATTACGATGATGACCATAGCCTGGGACCGCCCACCTGCAATGCAGCAGTCCCGCATATAGAATCATGATATGACCACCACTGTGGCAGTCACATCTTGCATCTTCACAATTGTAATGGGTGCTGCTGGCTGCTAAAAATGGCTGTTAAAAATGTATGTAGGGCCTGCCAGGGGGGCACCATTGGTATCCCCCCCAGTGCACCACCATCACCCCCAACACAAAGGGGCCTGCAACAGGCCCCAGAATGCATTCTCCATCAGCCTTTCAATTACTTTCTAGTCGCCACAGATCGTAATCTGGCGGACGGTGCCTGCTAGGCACGCCACCATTTCAACGATTCTGACCGCTCCGCCAGGCAACTGAAACGATTGCCTGTGGAGGATCCGTGGCGGGCGGTCTTTGTGCATGCCACAGTCGTGGTCCGATTCCCCCTGCCAACCTAATTTAGAAGGGGGAAGATTACTGTCTGATGTGCAGTGGTGGGCTTCCCGCCATCGTCATAATCACCCCATATGTCTTCTATTTCTGAGCCCACCGTATCTGGGAAGGCCACTCAGACAGAAAGTGTTCCTAACATTGTGGAAGAGCTGGCAGAGCAAGAACAAGAACACAAGAATACAAGGGTCATGGCTGGTGCAGTTTTGCAAAGTCATCTTGTGTGCACTGGGCACCACCATTTCTTGCTGACTGGTACAGGTGGTTACTGACTCTGACTGTCTCTGGTTATGCTTAACCAGGCCCAGGGCCAGTGCTATGTTGAACACACAGTGAAAACATACACATAAATTATGGGACACTATATATTAGTGTACACTTATAATTGTTATGACCTACCCTAATAGATAATAGGGCAGGGGGATTACAACTCCCTATATATCCCTAGTATATAATAGGGCCTGGCAGTTTAGAGGCCTTCAGCCATATTATGCACTTGCATGTGTGCTCTGCTGAGATCCTGAGGTAATTTTAAAAGCAGCCCTGTCTATACTATCTTTGTAAATATGGAACATTTCTGCTCGCTCCCTTTCACGCAACACAGTGCAACAAGTTCCCTTGTTGTGCGGTGCTCTGTGAAATAATATTAAATGTGTCCCTTTTACCGGGATAACCCACGCAGTGTTTCTCTACTTTGCTTTATTGTGTCCAGCCTAAAACAGCACCTCGATCCAGATCAACCAATTGGTATTTTTTACTGGCGTGTTACTTTCTCTTTGTCGCTCTTTACGCTTGATGTCTTAAAACTTTAAAAAATCATGTCTCTGAATCATTTAATCCAATTTATTGATCTTAGTGTATTTTTTCTCAATATCAGTTGCCCTTCTTTTCTAGATTGTGCTCTTGCCTTCAAACTGTTTGAACTTGACACACATTTTTCTGGATCATTGGCACAATCTCGGAAATAAAAATATTGTGTGGACAAAAATATGGAGGATAAAAATATCGAGAAGGTAAGTGTTGTTTTACTATTTTCAACTTCACATCTACATAAACTTATATATATATATATATATATATATATATATATATATATATATATATATATATATATATATATATATATATATATATATATATATATATATTCCAGGAATAATCCAGTACGGCGCAGATTTTCGAAGGCTGCAAATACGGACACGAACCCAAAGTTTTAGGTGCAAAGAAGGAGGTGGTTTATTCAGCAATGGTGCTCCCAGTCATCACGACGCGTTTCGCGCTTCACAGAGCGCTTGATAACATGACACAGTTAATCACCTACCACAGGTTTAAATACAGTCTACCAATGCGATTTAAGCCTACAATTGCAATGGAAATAGAAGAGTTAGGTCTCTAAAGACTACTCAGACTCCGTTTTGAGTATCTACAAATGCATTTTGGAGACTCTTGTAAAACATTAATTGTAGATCAAATTTTGTAAAGCAGGCTGTAGACGTAAAAAACATGTGCAATACAAAGTTTGGTGATAGTGATTTAAAAAACATGAGTTTAACAAACAAAAAAAAGGAATATTTTTGAATAAAGCAAAAAGGTATTTTTAAAATAATTGTCGTTTAAAGTGCAATGCTCTTTCTGATGTTCCAAGTGTTATAAATATATAGTAATTTCATCATTTAGAACCATATTGTAAGATATTACAATTTCAAGGCAAGAAGACATATGGAGCCCCACATGTTCATACATTACCATTTGAAGTGTGCAAATTTGCAAAAAACGGAGAGTTTTTAAAGTGCTTATACAAGATTGAAAATTTATACCAAATTTCTGAGGACAGATACACCACTAGTAGATACGGTGTTGCACAACGAGTGTAAAGGATATCTGTAAAATACATTATTCATTCCGCGTGCTGGCCGTGTCTGCTAAAGAGTAAAAAATGTGTGCATTATTTAAGAAAGTACGATATTGCTAATGTTGAAGAGATTAAACCATCACCAGCCAATACCCAATAATTTAAAGACATGCAAGTATTCATAAATTCATATATAGGCCTGTAAACACCTTAAAATGGTTATTATAAAAGGCTAAAAAAGATGAATACAAATGATATGTCTAAAATCCTTATATAAATAGATTATTAAAATCACAAGGTAATTGATATGCATGATATAAAAAAAATATAGCTATCATAGACAATCTAAAACACATTTCAATATTTACAAGTCCCATAGAACAATTGTACAAGTTGTATGTTGAGGAGAAGGTAATCATTTTATGTTATATATCACAGGCAAGTATACAGATCCTCCGTGATATTAAGGCCCGAGGGGTGCTTTGTATTTAGTTCAATGATATACTGTGTTTTCGAGGCGGCGTAGTTTGTCTTCTCTGTTGCCTCCTCTTCTACTAGCCTGTACACAGTCAATAACATAGTATTTGAGGTCACTGCTTCTAGAGTTATGTTTAGATTTAAAGTGCCTCGCTACAGGGTATGTGTTATTCTGGTTTCCAATTGCTCGTAGATGCTGTAGGATCCTTTTGTGTACTGGGAGCTTAGTGCTCCCAACATACAGCATATTGCAGGGACAAATTAGCACGTAGACAGCAAATTCTGTCTTACATGTTAATAATTTGGTAATCTTATGTTCCCTGCTATCAAATGGAGAGTGATAGCTTTTCTTATTGATGGCTTGTTGACAGGCTTTACAAACCTTACAGTTGAAAAAGCCTGTGTGCATTTGGTACCAGGTTGATACGTCAAGGACCTCAGGACTGGTCTTAACCAGTTCATCTCTCATGGACTGCCCTCTACTATATGTTATACTGGGCCTCTTGGGGAGATCTCTCCCTATCACTGGATCACTAAGGACTAGTGGCCAGTTTTTGCTGATGATTTTAGCTATCTCCTTGTATTGGGCATTGTATTGTACAATGAATCTGAATTCAGGGGATTTTATAGCAGTGTCCTCAGAATCTATTGTTGGGGGTAAGTTACCTGCCAATAAAAGAGATCTATCTTTTTGATTTGCTTTCAAGATTGCTGCATCTACAATTTTGGGGGAGTATCCCCTGGCTAGGAATCTTGATTTGCTCTCCCTCTGTGCCTCATCTAAATCAGTCTGTCTGCTGTGTATTCTTTTGAGGCGTAGCATCTCTTCATAGGGGATGCTATTTGTGAGGTGTTTTGTATGGGAACTGGTGGCATGTAGGGTAGAATTGCCCGCTGTAGTCTTGCGGTGTAATCTTGTCTCTATTCTACCCTGTTCTATGAACACCTCAGTATCTAGGAAAGTAATGGATGACTTACTCAGTGTGGCTGTGAACTGGAGATTTAAGTTGTTTCTATTGAGGTCAGAGATAAAATTCTCAGCTGATGACATGTCCCCCCTCCAGATCACAACAAGGTCATCAATAAAGCGTAACCAGGTAACTACCTGAGCCCGCATAGTTGTTGAGTGTTGAACCAAGAGGACCAGTTCCTCCCACCAGCCCATGTGGAGACATGCGTAGCTGGGGGAGAAGCTGGCCCCCATGGCCACACCCCGCAAATGCCTGTACATGAGATTATTGAACATAAAGATATTGCTGTCAAGGCACATTTTAACCATTTCTAACAACATCATTCTATGATCAGGCATATTAGGTAATGACCTCTTCAAATAAAAGTCAAGAGCATTTAAGCCATCCAGATGTACAATGCTGGTATACAGCGAACAGACGTCCAGTGCAATCAATATGTAGTTTTCCTGCCATCCATTGTTCAAAAAGTCACTCGTGTCACTGACATACGACGGGAGACTTTTGACCTCCCCCTGCAGGAAAAAGTCTACATACTGAGACATATGTTCCAAACAGCTATTATATATAATATATATATATTCATTGAAAAAACCATAGGTTTCACACCAGTTATAGTTAGCTGGAAATTTTACTGACATAAAACCATAGAAATTCCAACGTTATAGTTAGTTGGACTCACTACAACAAGCGCGCCTGCAATGCACTGCTGATGACGTCACATATTACATCACTCATGACATCGTCAGTGACATCACTCATGACATCACTGATGACACCAGCCAGTGAATGTGTGTCTTTCTGAAAAATTAATATGTTTTATATTTGAATTTGTAAAGGTTGATGGAAGAATAAATGGTTAAATAAGTGTGTAAATGGATGTTTAAAAAAAAAAAATGATTGGTTAACTGCCTTATTAAGTGTATTTTATTGAATACATATATTAGCGAGTAACTTTTAAATATTGAAATATATGTATCAGTGTTTCACTTTGTGTATAAGTAGCTGCATGGGTTGGTGACTGACTCACTGTTTGTATGTGTTTTGAAGACAGCATATGTGCAGGACTGTATGGGTGGATGAGTGTATATATGTGTGTGTTAGTGAGTGAATGACTGTCTCACTATTGTCTTTTTTAGTTACGACATATATTTTAATCAAGTGTATGTGAGTTTTGATGTATATAAGTGAGTATATGTGAGAGTAAGAGATTGTAAGAGTTCCTGTTTAAATAAGTATGTGTTTCTATAAGTGATTGTTTAAGAGAGTAAGTATGTGTAAGTTTCCTTAGAAGTAAGGAGGTAGTGTGTGTATAGTTTTATATGCAAATAAATGGATGTTCAATAATTTATTTGCATGTGTGAGTATGTGTGTGAGTAACTTTTGGATGACTGTCGGTGTATAACAGGATGTATAGATGTATCACTACATATGATGAGTGAGTATATGTATGAGTGACTATATAGAACCGTTGGTGAATGAGTGGATGTGTATATAGATAGTGGAAATACTGAATTGGTTGTTGTAACTGGTATGGGTATCTCCATTTTTTTGAAAATGTTAGTTTCTAATTTTGAATATGTGTTTCAAGGGTTACATTACACTAAAAGGAGGTCTGTCACTCTGTCACAAGTATGGTGTTATAAGTGATGTCATGAGTGATGTAATATGTGACGTCATCAGCAGTGCATTGCAGGCGCTCTTGTTATAGTGAGTCCAACTAACTATAACGTTGGAATTTCTATGGTTTTATGTCAGTAAAATTTCCAGCTAACTATAACTGGTGTGAAACCTATAGTTTTTTCAGTGAATTTAATAGGTTTTTTAAATGCTAATTCCTAACTATAACTGGTGTGAAACCTATGGTTTTTTCAGTGAATTTCATAGGTGTTTTTAAATGCTAATTCCTAACTATATATAGGGCCTCAAACATATGAAATGTAATATTTGTTAGAATGAATCCTATATTGTACAACATCATCGTGACGTATCGCGTAGCCGCGTCCGCGTGATACGCACGGCGTAAGCGCACCCGGAAGCACTCGAGCGAATACGATCTCGCAACGTAAGCATCCGACGCGCTTACGCGACGTGCCCCGGGGTGTGCCCCCGGGCACGCCCGGGGGTGCGTCGCGTAAGCGCGTCGGGTCATGTGACCTGAAAATAACACTTTTAATTGGTGCAGAACAGTTTTGGTTTCCAAATGATGAAAGCCCGGGTCATGTGACCTGAAAATAACACTTTTCATTGGTTCAGGACAGTTTTTTTTCCAAATGATGAAAGCCCCCACCTTTTTTCCTTATTCTGACTTTGTCCTTTGACTGAGGAAGACCTGTTTGGAGATCTTTGTGTTATATTTTGTACTTTAAAATGGCTACAGTAGCAGCAGCAGCTGGAGCATCTGCACCACACACACCACCACCAAGATACCACCACAACATCACATTGGTGGTCAAGAAGAAGAGGAGGAGGAGGAGGAGGAAGAGGAAGAGGGGAGGAGGTGGCTGCCAGAAGACAATACCCCATACAGGAAACAGCAGCACATTGTATAGGATTTTTTTTTTATATCCCAGAGGGCAAGAAGAAAGTGAATGCGCCAAAGGTGACTTGCCAAATCTGTGGCATTGAACTTTCAAGGGGGAACCCTAATAAAAAAATATTCATTTGGTAATAACACCATGATCCGGCACATGCAGCGCAAGCATCCCAACAACTATGCTGCGGCAGAGGTGAGAGAACTGGCCAGCAACCCTCCCCACTCTTCACCCAGCACCTCCAAACGAAAGCAACCCACTCCATCGGGACCAGAAACAAGGGAGATGGTCCCAAACATTGAACAAAAGTTTGGGCAATACAAGATCTCTTGTATTTTTTGTGGCAAGACCATCACCTACGGTGAGCAAAGCATAACGCTCATCAACCGTGCTGGTGACAACCACAAATGCCCCAAAAATCCTTAATTTTTTCATGATTTTTGTTTGCTCCAGTTGAGCCGTTTTCAATTCCCTGTTTTTTGTTTCCCCCCATATAAACAAAAAAAAATATAAAATAGTTCATAAAAGCCAAAAAAAGTACAAAATGTTCAAAAAAACATTAAAAAAAAATATAAAACAACAAAAAGAAGAAAAAAACAGTTCTTTTTAGAACTACCTCCAATTTATAAAAAAAGGCTACATTTTTTAAAAACTCTGTCATTCTTTTTTTCCTCAGGGTACGCTTTCCAGTCCGCTCCCCGGTGTGCGTACCGGGCACTCCCCCCGTGCAATTAAAAAAAAAAATTATTTTTGGCCCACGGGGCCCTTTTATAGCCCCCATATCAAACCTAGGGGGCAGGGGGGTGTACTTTGCCCCCTTATGGTCATTTCCCCCTTCGTTTTTGCCACCTCTTGTGTCTCGATCCTACTGAGACACAAGATGGCGGCCACTCCGGACTGTTTGAAATGTTTACAAACACCCGAGAGCCAATCAGCTTTCCGCGCGCGAACTCGCGTAGCGCGCTGGTTAGCGCCCCGGTGCGCGTACCGGGGCGCGCTTATAGATATATATATTTTTTTGTACCTAAATTACTCAAAATCCACTGGAGCACATATCTTGAGACATAGCAAAGGCACATCGGGCTACCAGTCCCTACAATTTTGCCAAGTTTGGTGGAAATCCATTCAGCCGTTCGGGCTAAAAGTGAGGTCGACCGCCCTATAGAAATTAACATGGGAAAACACGTTTTGGGACCCCCCTTTTATCTTGGCCCCTGCTTGACGAATCCCCCCCTAAACTTTCAGGGGAGGACCGGGGCGCCGCAAGGCAAATTTGAGGAAATTTTCAGGCAGTTTCCTCAACCGGCACCAAAGTTATTCACAATAGAATGTTGAGATTTTCTATTGAAAATAATCCTAACTATAACTACCTACTGGCAACCGCCAGTAGGTAATATATATATATATATATATATATATATATATATATATATATATATATATATATATATATATATATATATATATATATATATATATATATATATTCACTGAAAAAACCATAGGTTATAGACCATATATAGTTAGGAATTCGCATTTACAAAACCTTATTTTACTCACACAAAACCATTGAAATTCCATATATAGTTAGTTGCACTAACTATATATCGCGCACCCGCAATCCACTGCTGATGATGTCACATATTACATCATTCATGACATGGTCAGTGACATCACTGATGACATCACTGATGACATCTCAAATGACATCACTGATGACATCACTGATGACAACATCCAGTGACTGTATGTTTCTGTAAAGTTAAAATATGTCTTACATATTGAAGAATGAGTGGATGTATAAGTGTCTGGATGAAGGATTTAGTAGGTGCATGACTGACTGTATGAGTGAGTGATTAAATGTGTCTCACTGAGTGCATGGGTTAGTGACTAAACTGTCTTAATTTGTGCATCATTATGTCTGTTGTTCTGTAAACTGTTGCATGTGTGGATAAGTAGCTATATGAGTAACTATATGGGTTATTGATTGGTTGCCCAAGTATTTGTATGGGAGACTGAGTGTGTGTGTGGGTGGCTGGGAGGTGTATGACTCTGTGCATAGATGTGTGAGCAGTTGATTCACTAGATGTATGGTTTCAAAAGTGCATGTGGAAACAGCTGTATGGGCGGTTGACTGTGTGCTTGAGTGTATTGGTGAGTGAATGGATATCTCAGTGTTACATGTCAAAGTAAGTACATATGTAAAACACAGTACATGTGAGAGTTGACATATATAAATAACTGTGCATAAGAGCCAGTGAATGTGTGAGTGGCTGTATGGATCATTGTGAACTTGTATCAGGGATTGTATAAGAGAGTAAATATGTGTTAGTATATGTTTGAATAAGTAAAGTTTGTATGACTGTATAGTTGAGGAAATGGAGGTGTGATTGATTCTTTGCATGACTGACTAGGTGTGTGAGTAACTCCATGGATGAGTGACAGTCTGTGAGTGTCTGTTTACACTGATTGTATCTAAGGTTATATTAGAGTCTGAAGAGGTTCATCGTATTATCACATGAATGATATCATCAGTGATGTGATCAGTAATGTCAAATGAGATGTCATCAGTGATGTCATCAGTGATGTCATTTGAGATGTCATCAGTGATGTCATTTGAGATGTCATCAGTGATGTCATCAGTGATGTCACTGACCATGTCATGAATGATGTAATATGTGACATCATCAGCAGTGGATTGCGGGTGCGCGATATATAGTTAGTGCAACTAACTATATATGGAATTTCAATGGTTTTGTGTGAGTAAAATAAGGTTTTGTAAATGCGAATTCCTAACTATATATGGTCTATAACCTATGGTTTTTTCAGTGAATTTTCAAGGTTTTGTAAATGCTAATTCCTAACTATATATGGTCTATAACCTATGGTTTTTTCAGTGAATTTTCAAGGTTTTGTAAATGCTAATTCCTAACTATATATGGTCTATAGCCTATGGTTTTTTCAGTGAATATATATATATACATACATATATAAACATATATCATCTGTATATCTATATAAATACAAACATAAATGCATGCATACATATACTTATATGCATACAGATGCATGTTATTTACATTAAAGTTGAAAAAACACTAATAAAAGCAAAGCTAAAAAGCCACCTCATTACAAACAGAATGGCTTTAACTTAAACGAGGGCGAGATCTATTGCATTTTCAATGCTTGTTTACTTTGGTTCCATCAAGAAGGCATTCAGATGTGTCACACATTTGCCATAAATTCTGAATGTTAGCACTCTAGTTGCACATTAGATCACTGTAGTAAAGCTACTGCTCACCAGGGACGTCTGCTGCTGGTATTCAAAGTGCATGCTTCAGTCTGCATGTCAGAATTTTTTTAATGAAATAGTAGAGGATTTGAGAAGTCACTCAAAATAATCCCTAATTTTTCTTTCTGAAGCACTAATCATACTTTCTATGGCAAAATTAACCCCCTCATGTTGTTCCTTTTTAAATTGAGTGTTTTCAGACTTACCACTTCATTCCAATCAAGATGGCTTCTGGTGTGCCATACTTTTGTCATAAGTAAGACTGTTAGCGCTCTAGTTGTTCTTTAGAACACTCTGGGACATTCTGTCATTGGGCTATACTTGGGGTACATCTGGGTGATATTTGGGCTACATTTAGGCTCTTTTGTCTCTGGTGGCCATCTTGGGAGACTGTATGTCAGAATTTTTTAATGAAATTGAAGAGGGTTTGAGAAGTCACTCAAAATGTGCCCTAATTTTTCTTTCTGCAGCACTAATCATAATTCATATGGCAAAATATACCCCCTCATTTTGTTCCTTTTTAAATTAAATGTTTTAAGAGTTGCCACTTTATTCCAATCAAGATGGCTTCAGGTGTGCCATACCTTTGTAATAAGTAGGACTGTTAGCGCTCTAGTTGTTCTTTAGAACACTCTGGGACATTCTGTCATTGGGCTATACTTGGGCTACATCTGGGTGATATTTGGGCTACATTTGGGCTCTTTTGTCTCTGGTGGCCATTTTGGGAGACTGCATGTCAGAATATTTTAATGAAATAGAAGAGGATTTGAAAAGTCACTCAAAATGTGCCCTAATTTTTCTTTCTGCAGCACTAATAATACCTTCTATTGCATAATATACCCCCTCATTTTGTTCCTTTTTAAATTAAATGTTTTAAGAGTTACCACTTTATTCCCATCACGATGGCTCCAGGTGTGCTATACCTTTGTAATAAGTAGGACTGTTAGCGCTCTAGTTGTTCTTTAGAACACTCTGGGACATTCTGTCATTGGGCTATACTTGGGCTACATCTGGGAGATATTTGGGCTACATTTGGGCTCTTTTGTCTCTGGTGGCCATCTTGGGAGACTGTATGTCAGAATTTTTTAATGAAATTGAAGAGGGTTTGAGAAGTCACTCAAAATGTGCCCTAATTTTTCTTTCTGCAGCACTAATCATAATTCATATGGCAAAATATACCCCCTCATTTTGTTCCTTTTTAAATTAAATGTTTTAAGAGTTGCCACTTTATTCCAATCAAGATGGCTTCAGGTGTGCCATACCTTTGTAATAAGTAGGACTGTTAGCGCTCTAGTTGTTCTTTAGAACACTCTGGGACATTCTGTCATTGGGCTATACTTGGGCTACATCTGGGTGATATTTGGGCTACATTTGGGCTCTTTTGTCTCTGGTGGCCATTTTGGGAGACTGCATGTCAGAATATTTTAATGAAATAGAAGAGGATTTGAAAAGTCACTCAAAATGTGCCCTAATTTTTCTTTCTGCAGCACTAATAATACCTTCTATTGCATAATATACCCCCTCATTTTGTTCCATTTTAAATTAAATGTTTTAAGAGTTACCACTTTATTCCCATCACGATGGCTCCAGGTGTGCTATACCTTTGTAATAAGTAGGACTGTTAGCGCTCTAGTTGTTCTTTAGAACACTCTGGGACATTCTGTCATTGGGCTATACTTGGGCTACATCTGGGAGATATTTGGGCTACATTTGGGCTCTTTTGTCTCTGGTGGCCATTTTGGGAGACTGCATGTCAGAATGTTTTAATGAAATAGAAAAGGATTTGAGAAGTCACTCAAAATGTGCCCTAATTTTTCATTCTGCAGCACTAATCATACTTTCTATGGCAAAATATACCCCCTCATTTTGTTTCTTTTTAAATTAAATGTTTTAAGAGTTACCACTTTATTCCAATCAAGATGGCTTCAGGTGTGCCATACCTTTGTAATAAGTAGGACTGTTAGCGCTCTAGTTGTTCTTTAGAACACTCTGGGACATTCTGTCATTGGGCTATACTTGGGCTACATCTGGGTGATATTTGGGCTACATTTGGGCTCTTTTGTCTCTGGTGGCCATTTTGGGAGACTGCATGTCAGAATGTTTTAATGAAATAGAAAAGGATTTGAGAAGTCACTCAAAATGTGCCCTAATTTTTCATTCTGCAGCACTAATCATACTTTCTATGGCAAAATATACCCCCTCATGTTGTTTCTTTTTAAATTAAATGTTTTAAGAGTTACCACTTTATTCCAATCAAGATGGCTTCAGGTGTGCCATACCTTTGTAATAAGTAGGACTGTTAGCGCTCTAGTTGTTCTTTAGAACACTCTAGGAGGCTGCAGTAGAACACAAAGGAATCAACTGACAGTCTCTGTCCTTGTTGGATGTACATGTTTTACTGAGAATGTCAGACTTCATTTTCACATGACTGAGAAAGATAATGTGAATTTACAGAAAATATGCTTTCAGTTTAGCTTATAGATCCCCTTCCAAACCACTGTGGGAAAATCATGAGATATTAGTTTTCTTTCAAACAATATTCATGATATCACAGCAGAAGGTTTTTTCACATGGTAAAATCACCTTAGAACCCACCACAATTCCTAAAACGAGTATGGTACCATCAACAAATGATTTATAATGTAACTAAAGTCCTAAAACCCTCTATTAACTACAATGCTTTTTAATGAGGTGCTATCATGTATATTGGTCCCAAGATGGCTGCCAACACTTCTTGGATGAAGTGCTGACAGCCAATCAGATCAGATGTGTGGTTAGGCTCCGCCCAGATATATATCTTTTTTTGAACCTAAATTACTCAAAATCCACTGGAGCACATATATTGAGACCTAGCAAAGGCACATCGGGCTAACAGTCCCTACAATTTTGCCAAGTTTCGTGCAAATCCATTCAGCCGTTCGAGCTAAAAGTGAGGCCAACCGCCCTATGGAAATTAACATGGGAAAAACGCGTTTTGGGACCCCCCTTTTTTCTCGGCCCCCCCTTGATAAAACCCCCCCAAATTGTCAGGGGCTGCTCAGAAACAAAATGTTCCATTTTCCTGAAAATTTCAGCCAATTCCGTCCACAAACGCCAAAGTTATTAGACATAGAATTTTCAAAAATCCCATAGAGAAAAAATCCTAACTATATATACCTACTGGCGACCGCCAGTAGGTAATATATGTATATATATATATATATATATATATATATGTATATATATATATATATATATATATATATATATATATATATATATATATATATATATATATATATATATATATATATATATATATATATATATATATATATATATATATATATATATATATATGTATATATGCAGTATCCTGAACAAGATCCTGTTTAAACTGCAAAGCTGCCATAGGAAGGTGTGGGTACTAAAGTTAAAGTGCAAGTGCTAATTAAAGTGCATTCCATCACACATTAAAATATAGCTATTTAAAAACATCATAGCTAATATTTTAAATTGATACAGGTTGTAGCAGCAAAAAGTAACAAACGTGTAAGTACACCTAGTAAAAATCACAGCGTAAACTGAAGAATGGACACCTTATACAAAACCAAGATGATATAATGGTATGTCTCTAATCTGGAAAGCAATATATATAACATATAGCATGTATAGTAATGTAAAAACAGTGTTCATGGAACCGATGTTATGAGATATAGACAAGACTGTTAGTGCCAATGTGTGGTGCAGTAACAGAGCCTATATGGAGGTTCGTGCAAAGACGCTGATAAAGTACACTAAGGTAATATCAGTATTGTGTGATAAAACCCGGATATTATCTTAGGAGTTCCCATAAAACCGGCTACAACTAAGTAAAAAATCCCATAAGACCAGAAAATTCAGGTAAAACCTGGTAAAAGCGGGGGTTAATAACAAGCTCACATTAGTTGGATATAAGAACACCATAGGTAAAATGTACACATATTCCATTGTTGTCTCCATATCAATAATAAATACATCACACGCAGGGACCGCACCAACGGCGTAGGAGGAGGAATCGCCATCGTCCACAGAAACACCATCAGAGTCTCGACCAACACCGACGGCAGCCTCAGCACTGCTGAACACATGCATTTCCAGATTCACACCGACCCCAACACCACCCTCAGAGGAACCCTTGTCTACAGACCACCCGGACCCCGACCACAGTTCAGCGACACCATCGCCGACTTCATTAGCACATAAGCCCTCACCTCCGTGGGCTACATCCTCCTCGGGGATCTGAACTTCCACCTCGAGAACAACAACGACACCAACTCCACCACCCAGATCGACAACCTCGCCAACCTTGGACTCAGACAGCTCGTGACAACACCAACTCACTCCGGCAACACACTGAACCCCATTTACACCGCAAGCCCCCACGTCTTCTTCAACCACACCACCTAACCCCACTGGACCGACCACATTCTTCCTCTCCGGCAGAACTCAGAGCATCCGCCTACCCCCTTCTGATCCACTGCCACTGAAATCATCTGCGGCGTGCCCCTGGGCTCCTCCCTAAACCCTACGCTGTTCAACATCTACATGGTGCCCCACGCCCATGATCTCGCCTGACAGCAAGACCTCAACAGCATCTTGTACGCTGATGCCTCCCAGCTGATCATCTCCCTCACCAAAGAACCTCTCACTGCCAAAACCAACCTCCACGAAGGAATAAAGGCCGTCGCTGAATGGATGAGGAACATCCGGCTGAAGTTGAACTCGGACAAGACGAAGGTCCTCATCCTCGGCTCCACCCCTTCAGCCTGGTATGACTCCTGGTGGCCGGCAACCCTAGGAACAGCCCCGACACCCACCGACTACGCACGCAACCTGGGGGTCATTCTCGACTTCACCCTCTCCATGACTAAGCAGGTCAATGCCGTCTCCTCATCCTGCTTAAACACCCTCTGAATGCTTCGCAGAATCTTCAAGTGGATCCCCACCAAGACAAGAAGAACAGTCACCCAGGCCCTCGTCACCAGCAGGCTGGACTGCGGAAACGCCCTCTATGCAGGAACGTCTGCCAAGCTCCTGAGATGATTGCATCGCATCCAGAACGCCTCTGCACGCCTGATACTCGACATCCCTCGCAGCAGCCACACCACACCTCACCTGAAAGACCTGCACTGGCTCCCTGCCAACAAGAGGATAAACTTTAGGCTCCTCATCCATGCACACAAAGCTCTCCACAAGGCCCAACATACGTCAACAGACTACTCAACTTCTACTCCCCCACCCGCCAGCTCTGCTCCGCCAGCCTCTCCCTTGCCACTGTCCCCCGCATCCGAAGAATGACTGCCAGTGGCAGATCCTTCTCCTACCTCGCCCACAAGTCCTGGAACACCCTCCCCACCAATCTACGGCAGACCCAAGACCTACCGGCCTTCAGAAGAATCCTCAAGACGTGGCTCTTCGATCACTAGCATCACCCCCTCCCCCCTCAGGACTTTGAGACCCTCACAGATATGTAGTGCGCTTTACAAATGTCATGATTGATTGATAACAAAAAACTACGGGGGTATGCACAATAATGTAGAATGGCCTGGCATTTATAGAAAATTATGCATATCTTCCCCCGTGTTTAGCCCATTTGGAATCTTAGTATATAGTGTGAGAATATACTGTGTTTCTAATTGGCGGAGCCTCTTTTCCCTATAGCCTCCTCTGGGAAATCTCGGAACTGTATCAATAACAAAATTATTTAAATCGTTCAAGTTGTTGTGCACGAGATTAAAATGTCAGGCAACAGGGTAGTTGGGATCTGTGTTGACAATGGCACGCAAGTGTTGCAGGATACGGTTAAATAGCTGCAATTTCGTGCTTCCCACATATTTGAGGTGAAAGGTACACTCTAATATATATATATATATATATATATATATATATATATATATATATATATATATATATATATATATATATATATATATATATATATATATATATATCATCAAGGTACCCATATGTGGAATCATATATATATATAGTAAAACATTGCTTACCTATAGAAATTTATCATCATAATATTTTTGTCCTTGCTATTCTTGACACAATATTCTATCCCAGGAAATTTCTGTTTCCAATATTCTGGCTACCGTGGGTTGAGCAGGGTTTCACTGACACTTGTGTTGAGGCAAAACCAGGGTGTTTTTATTGCATTGGTAGAGTTCCCCTTTTCCAAATTATTAATCCACTTTCTGACATATACATAAAAACAGATTGTATTATAAGCAGAAGACCCAATTAAGGCCTTCATTCCATGTTGGGGAGAATACTCGATTTGGCTTGAGACCACTGAACCATCCAAATCCGGAAATTATTTCCTCCTGGAATACTGAAATCCTGTATCCCCCCTCCCCAGACAAAAGATTGTGAAAAAGCTAAAATGTTTTAGATTCTGTAACACCCATTCCATTTAATTCCCATTATTGAGGATACTCACAGCATCACACTGAAAATTGAGTAGTTTAATGCGGGAATAGTGGATGAATATTTCTGTCTGCTCCATCACTGCCTAGAAATAGGGAGGCCTAAGTGCGCAGCCAGATTTTGAATTCATCTAATTTAATCACTTGTAAAGGTTGAGTACTTATCTTCACAATATTCTTTCTATACTGTAGACCAAGCGTGCAATATTTTACAGCTTGTCATTGCAATGCAGTTGAACAAAACATGTAACACGCTAAATACTTCAGCTGTAACATTGACGAACCCAAGGAACCAAGCTGGTCGGACGGTAGCACGCACGACACGCTCTCATTTCAACTTGTTGAAGCCAAACACCGACCCCTTCAGAGTGAGTTTTAAAAAAATCAGTAAGAATGAACACTTCAATTTCCATGTCTGTGCTTCCCTGGGGTTAATTTACTGATTTGGGGATTTCTCAATTAGAAAAGCAAGCCGTCTGAGGATAATGCACTTGTAAGTATTTACTTCTCTATCTGCAACCGTCTGGATTAAACGCTATCAAGTGGATAACACAGGAACATTAGTTGTAGCTAGGTGGCGAGGAAGGCTTCTGCTGTTGCTAGGCGATGCTGTCCTATCACAGCGAGCTTGACAGTGGAAATTGGTGCCTTAATTTCCCAGTGGTCCGTGCTATTTTGACTTCTGCCTCATTCTTGTTAATCACACTGCCATTCTTTCTGCAGATTGCCTTTTGACATCTTCATCTATAAATGGATTCCAGAGTAAAGTCCGGCTGCGCGCGGAGGTAGCAGCTTTAGTACAAGCGAATAGGCATTTCACAATTCCACCTTCTAAAAGTAGGCCCTCCATGCTTCACGCAAACACGTATCCTTTCATCTTGCAAATGCTGCAATTCATATGTTGATTATATTCTCGATTATCCTTCGAAGTACATCACATGTAAAAGCCGTCATCATAGATAATATTAAACTTTGTCAGTACTTTATGCTTTAAATACATATCTATACTCTGCATATGTATTACTGACATGGCCTTTCAGGCTGTCCTCTTCATCCATTGCTCTGTGGTACTGTCATTCACATTTGCATCCACCCACCACAGCATAGAGCATGCGGCTCATAGTCAGTCCATTCAGCCACTCACTGGCTGGACTGATTGTGAACGACGACATACCGTTCTTGCAAAATATGCACATCCACACAACGAGTAGTCTGCTTCAGTGCTAAGGGATTTTGCTGTATGTATACTTTTAACCTTAAAAAAAGTATATTTATTGGTTGTTAGACGTTGCTTGTTTTACTTTGGCGAGGGATCAAGAGCTAACCAATACGACTAGTTGGTCAATCACAAGTCTTCAAACGAGAAACATGGGCCGACCTATTTAACACTGCTAAACACAAAAGATATGGTGCAAAGGCCAGACCTATTGGCTTTGTCACTGCTTGTTTTCTTTTGATGTCGGTGCATTAAAAGCTAAAATCCCATTAGTTAGAAATATTGACAAGGAAGTGAACTCACTAAGCAAGTGATTTGCACGGCGTTCGATAAAGAAAAGAAAAGTGTCAGTCCTCTATTCTGCAGGTACTCATTTCCTGAAATAAAATGTTATGCCCTATAAGCAATTGTGATAGCGGCTTGATAGTCTAGTCTTGTCCCTTTGATCCTTTTGATCCATTCCTGATTATTAAGACCGACTTCTGTGGAGCTTAGCGCTCTGTATTCTTGACCAATCACTCAATAACATCATTTTCTATTCACATTTTCTATTTGTTAGTCCACTGGTCAAATGCTATTGTTCAAAGACAACCACAACAGACATCATGTTTCTTGCTGCTTAAGCCTGAGATATTCCTGTATATTTCCTGTGTCTCCTCCTAACATGAGCTGACTCCAGTCCTTGAGTCTGTCCCGTAAAGTTCAGTTTTTATGATTTACTCGTCAATTATCATTGGCTTATTAATGAGATTTTAGGTAGGTGCCTGCTTTTGTTCTCGGTAAACTAGACCGAACCTTTTCAATGCCAATAAACCACACACGTTTATAGTGTAGTTCCTATATTCCCAATAGGCTCTGCGCATTGGAACAATATATCCTATAGATAAGACGTAGGCCTGAGGTCGACTAGGTCTCTATCGGATATATTAAACTAGTGAGTGCCAGCTAGCTCAGAGGTCAATAGAAAATGTCTCGAATTCACAAGAAGGGATTGGTTTCTGTCAACCGCATAAACATGACAACATTGTTTCCCAAGAATAAGAAATGTACCTCTAGAGTCGCGAAAACAATAGATAAGTATTTCACTCAGTCACTCGTGCATGCTTCGTTTCTACAGAGTTGCAGAGAAATAGAGAGATGGGCGTTTTCAATAAAAGGTTTATTGAACAGTCTTCTTTCTCATGCAAGAAAAGTGAACTGCTACAATTGTAATGCAGACTGAAAAGTATAATGCATACAGAGAGAACAATATTATAAAATAATACTGTAAGAGCATTGTATGGTTCCTAAACCCTATATAAATACATACATAAATAACAATGACTAAAAATACTCAACTGGTGTTTTTAAAATACGCCTACACCATGTGCCTAACCTAAGTCTAGTACGCGGAAAGAAGTAAGTATTATGTAGCATAGCTTTTTAGTTTTCTTTGCCAAGAATCTATCCAAGATTTCTCTAGGTTCTAATCAGCTCCATACCTTAGTTTAGAATGAAGGAGGTCTGGTACATCATTCTCGGGACTCGATTTCCCAACACCCCACAAGGGGGGCTTAGAAACACTGGAGCTGGATTCTCGGTGAGAGAAAGGCAGTCTCTTGATCAGCGCATTAGCTGGAGGGTCGGTTTCCTTCGGCACTTGCTGTAGCGAGCTGCGTTTGGAAAGTAGATAGTCAAACTACTCCAAACCACCATGTCTTGCTAGAGCAAGTGAAGATATATCTATACCTTGAAGGTGTCTAGGAATGCCATAGTTTGACATAAAGTCGGGCATAATAACATCAGGAAAGAACCCCTAGGGAAAAGTTGTTCTTTGCAAAGTACATGACTTCTTGGATAAATCAATATTCAAGCAAGGGAAGGTCCCTGACTGCTTAAGCCGTTTTTCCAAGAAATCGTAGTGACGTTTGGTACGGGTGGAAGTAACCATGCCTTTATTTGATCTGCATGGGTTATGTCTAAATTAGGGCTTGATTTCTATGCCTATATTAGGGCAATGTGAATTGTATCTATATAAGGGCATGAATCGGGAAAATTCACTCAGAGCCTAAAACGCCACACAACACCCACTCCACTTTATTATGTACGACATTACTAAGTTCTAAACACATAAAACATATCTAAACATGATGTGTTAAAAACCCCCACCCAAAATACATAAGAATGCATTGGAATTTGTTGTACACGAAAGGAGCATTTGTGCTGTATGCATTTAAAAGCAATGTTCCATTCAAAGCATATAGATGACATTTGAAAAACGCTATCCGAATGAATCATGAAAATACATTTATGAAAGGGCTCTTAAATACAGAAGAAAAGTCAAGACCATTCCATGACAGAATATATAAATTGATTGAGTGTGGACAAGGTCAAATATTTTCTCTTGGAAGTATTCAAAGAATTCTAGTTCTCTAGGAATAGTTCTACTTTAAGCAGATTACTTTGTGCCCCAAAAAAAATATACAAATTTGGAGAAAAAAAATCTGATCAAAGAAAAATAGAGTTCCAAAATTAGGAGCTTGTTTTCAAAACTGAAGGTCAAATTCAGAGTGTCACAGAACACAGTGTGCTAAATTCAAAAGTCAGTTTCATTGTTTTGAGAAAATATCAAATCTTATAAGCTTGTAAAGAATGTGTCTACTATTTTAGGTGAACGGTGGACTACCTCGTTAAGAAGATCAACCCCACATAGATGAGAAGCATCGCCGTCAGCATCAGCCACATTAGCAATGTTTGAAGTTGATTGTACCTGTGCGCCTGTTGCTCCACGTATCTCACATCTTCATTTTGCGTCTGTGAGATCTCAACAAATGCCATCATCAGGATGGGTAGCCGCTGGGGACAACACAGTGCATGAGTTGTTACTGGTTCAAGCAAAGTATCAACTTCCGTTGGCAGGACTAATGGGAGTGTCAGACAGATGTCTAGCACGCATTCTTCTCCACATATCAGGCATCGTAGAACAGGTAAGATGCAATCTTGCCAGATTGGTCAGAATGATAGAAACCACGTGGTATTAAAATCTCTTAAACGAGTTAATCCAAGTATTTGTATCATGCGCTCACGACACTTCATTGCCAGGAGAGTGTTCTCCAAGGTGATCTGGGTGTCGATGGTGACTTGACTTGCCATATCCGAGCAGAATTGTTAGGAATTAGGGCCAGTCTGTCCTCCATGGCCATGCTCCACCATCACATGATCAGCCCTGGGGGGAATATAAGCCCCGCCCGCCTCTCCCTCAGTGCTTGGTATCTTTAATTTTGGGTTCCAGGTGCTGGGTTGTTGTTCCTGAGCTATAGCTTGTCTGGGGTTCACGGGCTCGTGTTCCCTGGGTTATTGGATCCTGTTTTGGTTAGCCTCATTTCCTTACCCTTCCCCTCCCTCCCCTCGTTACGTTAATCAGCCTTACTTCCTTTCCCTTTTGTTGGCACCTTGCTCCTTGGAGCTCGTGATTTGTATACTTTGGTCTGGAATAGCCGAGGTACACCGGGGCTCCGGTTTACTCGGCTACAAGCAGAAGAAGAAGCGTGTGTTCGCGCTAAGAAGTAACTCTTACCGGTGCCTTCGGTTTCTACACGGAAGCAGCGCACTCGGCGTCCGTATCTTGTGTAGGCAATCCGCCTCTTTGTGTGCCGCTTGGGCGTTTTCTGCCGCGCTGAGCGGAGCTGCAGACGCTGCCGATCACGGAAGAGTGTTTACTTGTTATTGAGAACTTTTATCTGTCGGCGTAAGGAAAGACGCTTTTGGACATTGTTTTGGGGGTTTTTTATGCCTATGGACATGGCTTTTTCCCCCTAGAAGCCCTGATTAGTGCATTTGTTTCCCGAGTGCACTCTCCCTTTCATTAACCCCTTCTGGAATTGGAAACTCCCTTCTACTTCGGAGTTTCACTCTCCTTGCTGCAGAGACCTCCCGAAAGCAGATCCTGTGTTATCCACAAGTAAGGAGATTGTGGGTTGTGTATGGTGGAGTGTGGTTATGAGACAGGGGTGAAAGGGAGGGTACAAAGAGAAATAGGAGAGATACTGATTCTGTGTATCTTGTATTTCTAGACATAGAGGCGTGGAGGTGGAAGTTGGATATCGTAGTCCAGTCCAGCTTGGGGTGAAGCATTTTGACGTCCCTTCCCTTTGAATTCCTTTCCGGCCCCCTATCCTAGACTCGAGTGTCTTCTTATGGTGTTTATTTCATGAGTCGCATTAGAGTCGGGGTAGTGGGTTGGGCATACGTCGTTCCTGCAGTGTCTGGGCCAGTGGAAACCAACAGAATACCAAGCCCTGAAAATTAATACACTGCCTGGACGAGGTATGGATGAGGATTTAGGTGGTTCTACGGAGGGAGCCGAAAGGGTTCCTACTTTTCAGGATATAATAGGGGCTGTTGCTGCATTGCAGACTCAGGTGCAAGATCTACAGCAGGAGAATGCAGGACTAAAACAGGAGCTGGGAGCAGTGAGAGCCAGAGAACAGCTGAGAGAGAGGGGACATGGTCCTGTTATACAACCAGCCACTTTTCAATACGGAGGTGGGACAGGTCAGAGAGCAGAGGGGGGTGCTCCCGTAGCGGTAACTGTCACAACACCTGTCCCTGTACCTTTGGCCCCCCCTGAGAGATTCATGGGAGATAGTAATAAGTTTGGGACTTTTATGACGCAATGTCAACTGCATTTTTTGTGCAGGCCAACTGCTTTTCCGGATGACACGGCAAAAGTGGCGTTTACCATCTCGTATTTGGCTGGCACAGCCGCGCAGTGGGCTACCCCTCTTGTGGATAACGATGATCCGGTTATACATGACTTAATACCAGGTGTTCCTTTACCATCTTGTCGCATTTATGCCCTCTCGGAACCTGAAGAAGTGCATCTCAAAGAGTATCTGGACGAGATGTTGAGGATGGGTTTTATTCGTCCCTCTTGCTCGCCTGTGTCCTCGGCTATCTTCTTCATTCCGAAGAAGGAAGGGACCTTGAGGGCATGTGTAGACTACAGGGCCTTGAATAAGGCTACTGTTAAGAATAGGTACCCTCTTCCACTCATTCCTGTGCTATTAGACCAACTACGCAAAGCAACCATATTTACGAAACTGGACTTGCGGGGTGCTTATCATCTCATCCGAGTGCGGCCCGGGGATGAGTGGAAAACGGCGTTTAAGACCAAATTTGGCCTATTCGAGTATTGCGTAATGCCGTTCGGTTTATGTAATGCACCGGCGGCATTCCAATACTTTATCAACGAGGTTCTCCGAGAACAACTGGACCGAAGTGTCATAGTCTATTTGGATGACATCTTGATTTTCTCGGAGACAAGGGCGGAACACCACGACCACGTAGCGGAAGTATTGCAGAAGTTGCAGGACAACCATTTGTATGCCAAGCTGGAGAAGTGCCAGTTTGGTACACAAAAAGTGGAATTCCTGGGGTTCATCATCACAGCTGAGGGTATCCGAATGGATCCCAGGAAAATAGAGGCTATTATCACCTGGCCTACTCCAACCACGGTTAAACAGATTCAGGCACTTTTGGGGTTCGCCAACTTTTATCGGCGCTTTATCCCCAATTTTTCTGACATCGTCTCTCCTATGACTCGATTATTGAGGAAGGGGGTTTCCTTTGACTGGTCCTCTGAAGTTCAGAATGCTTTCCGTTCATTGTTGAGGTCCTTTACGTCAGCCCCTGTATTGGTACATCCCGATACTGCTTTACCGTTTTTTGTGGAAACGGACGCTTCCTTGTGTGCGGTAGGAGGGGTGTTGTCCCAGAGGGATGCTGAATCGGGTCTGATGCATCCTATCGCCTTCTTCTCTAAAACCTTGCTGCCTGCGGAGCGCAATTATACTGTTGCAGAGAGGGAGCTGCTGGCAGTGAAATTGTCGTTCGAGGAGTGGCGCCATTATCTTTGGGGCGCTAGACATAAGATCACTATCTATACGGATCACAAGAACTTAGAATTCTTTCGCTCTGCTCGTGCGTTAACACCTCGGCAGATGCGGTGGGTCTTGTTTTTTAACGAGTATGACTTTGTCATTACTTATCGACCCGCCGCACAGCAGATAAAATCAGATGCCCTTTCCAGGATCCATGTGGAGGGGAGGGGGGAGAGTAGAGTGAAGGAGGATAGACCCATGGTCAGTGCTGAAAAGATTGTAGGGGTGACGCAAGTTGAGGATTTCCCCACTCTAATCAAACGGCACCTTCAACAACTGGATTTGGCCCCTTGGATGGCGGTGCCACAGGTGTCGATGCAGGATGGGCTATTGTATCATGGGGACCGTTTGTTTGTGCCCCCTTCCCTTCGACAGAAGGTATTGGAGTGGTGTCATTCCTCTTCATTGGTAGCACATCCAGGGATACAAAAGACGAGGGAGATGTGTCTGCGTTGGTTTTGGTGGGATTCACTGCTCAGGGATATCCAGGGTTATGTGGCAGCGTGTCCGGTGTGTGCCATCAATAAACCTTCCCACACCAAGCCATCTGGTCTGTTGCAGCCCTTAGAGGTCCCTCCTGCTCCTTGGCATACTATTAGTATGGATTTTGTGACGGACTTACCTTTGGTGTCAGGACATACCGCGATAATGGTGGTGGTTGATCTGTTCACAAAGATGGCACATTTTATTCCCTTACCCAAGGTGCCTACGGCGAGAGAGATGGCATTAGTCTTCATGTCATCAATAGTTAGACTCCATGGGTTACCATCTGCAATTGTGTCGGACAGGGGAGCACAGTTTGTGTCTCATTTCTGGACGGAATTGTGTTCGGTGTTGAAGATAGAGATAAGGTTGTCATCAGCATATCATCCGCAATCAGATGGTCAGACTGAACGGACGAACCAGACCATGGAGCAATACTTGAGGTGTTTGGTTACGTCCTTGTCCTGTGATTGGAGGGTGGCTCTTCCCATTGCGGAATTTGCGTATAATAACAGCTTGCATTCCGCTTTGGGTATGACTCCTTTTTTCTGTTCATTGGGTTATCACCCCAGGGCGTTAGCCATCCAGCCAACGGGGCGTGTGCCAGCCATAGACGATGTATGTAGGTCCCTGGGTGGGATATGGGACAGAGCACGAGAGCAGTTACAGGCCTCCAAAGAATCTATGAAGGCTCAGGCAGACAAACACAGAGTTCCCGCTCCTCTATATAAGGTAGGGGATCAGGTGTGGCTAGCTTCGCGCAATCTTAGGTTGCAGGGCTCTCGTAAACTGCAGCCTCGGTTTGTGGGACCATTCGCCATACAGCAAGTGATTAATCCTGTGGCTATGAAGCTAGTTTTGCCCAATGAATACAAGGTCCATCCTGTGTTTCATACATCACTGCTGAAGCCCTATGTTCCATCAACACAGGTTTTACCACCTCCCCCTCCTTTGTTGGTCGATGGAGAAGAGGAGTTCGAGGTTCAGACTATTTTGGATTCCCGGCGTAGGAGGGGGCGACTCTTCTACCTGGTGGATTGGAAGGGTTATACACCTGAGGATCGGACCTGGGAACCAGCTGGTAGCATACACGCTCCTCGGCTGGTTCGAGCGTTCCATAGACAGCATCCCTCTAAACCCCGTCCGGTTGGGAGGGCCTTTGGGGGGGGATACTGTTAGGAATTAGGGCCAGTCTGTCCTCCATGGCCATGCTCCACCATCACATGATCAGCCCTGGGGGGAATATAAGCCCCGCCCGCCTCTCCCTCAGTGCTTGGTATCTTTAATTTTGGGTTCCAGGTGCTGGGTTGTTGTTCCTGAGCTATAGCTTGTCTGGGGTTCACGGGCTCGTGTTCCCTGGGTTATTGGATCCTGTTTTGGTTAGCCTCATTTCCTTACCCTTCCCCTCCCTCCCCTCGTTACGTTAATCAGCCTTACTTCCTTTCCCTTTTGTTGGCACCTTGCTCCTTGGAGCTCGTGATTTGTATACTTTGGTCTGGAATAGCCGAGGTACACCGGGGCTCCGGTTTACTCGGCTACAAGCAGAAGAAGAAGCGTGTGTTCGCGCTAAGAAGTAACTCTTACCGGTGCCTTCGGTTTCTACACGGAAGCAGCGCACTCGGCGTCCGTATCTTGTGTAGGCAATCCGCCTCTTTGTGTGCCGCTTGGGCGTTTTCTGCCGCGCTGAGCGGAGCTGCAGACGCTGCCGATCACGGAAGAGTGTTTACTTGTTATTGAGAACTTTTATCTGTCGGCGTAAGGAAAGACGCTTTTGGACATTGTTTTGGGGGTTTTTTATGCCTATGGACATGGCTTTTTCCCCCTAGAAGCCCTGATTAGTGCATTTGTTTCCCGAGTGCACTCTCCCTTTCATTAACCCCTTCTGGAATTGGAAACTCCCTTCTACTTCGGAGTTTCACTCTCCTTGCTGCAGAGACCTCCCGAAAGCAGATCCTGTGTTATCCACAAGTAAGGAGATTGTGGGTTGTGTATGGTGGAGTGTGGTTATGAGACAGGGGTGAAAGGGAGGGTACAAAGAGAAATAGGAGAGATACTGATTCTGTGTATCTTGTATTTCTAGACATAGAGGCGTGGAGGTGGAAGTTGGATATCGTAGTCCAGTCCAGCTTGGGGTGAAGCATTTTGACGTCCCTTCCCTTTGAATTCCTTTCCGGCCCCCTATCCTAGACTCGAGTGTCTTCTTATGGTGTTTATTTCATGAGTCGCATTAGAGTCGGGGTAGTGGGTTGGGCATACGTCGTTCCTGCAGTGTCTGGGCCAGTGGAAACCAACAAGAATGAGCAAAAATAGCATCCCTGCTACAAGTCCCAAAACGAGAGGCAGGCCGCCAAACACAGAGTGCACAAAGTTTGGAAATATGCCTAGGACTGCTTCAAAGGGTGCTAACAGTCACGAAAAAATCGTCTTAAATACATGTACAATACCACTCATATCAGACATGTTTAAGATATGACCTAACATTTCTGAGAAATGTATAGGGCAGTTTGTCGATAAAAGTGCATGTATCTCTGCAGAAGACCTTGAAACTTGCAGACCATACGTCTCTTTGGCCGAGGTCAGTGGCACAGTTTTTTTGTAAAAGAATTGCTTTCATTCTGCTTAAAGTATCAATTTGTATAGAAGAGATGTTCAGTGAAGGCCATAATGGCGACTCCCCATCTGTCTTAGTTTTAGGAAACAATACTTGCATACAGCAAGTGACCCTGGCTGACACAGTTACGAGATAGGGGGTTCCTGGCAACATGCCACAGCAGCTGTGATTATTCAACATAATATAACTTCCATTAGAAAGCTGCCTAAAAATTGGATCAATCACTGCAGCTGGAGAGCCTTGCAGGTGGCAGGATAAGTTGTTCGAGGAACCATCGCAGGCCCCCATGTAATTTAATACTCTGACATAAGAGTGAACCTCTTAGTACATTTTCGCAATTCGTACCACTAAGAAACACTTCTTTTCCCCCACTCCAACATTTGTGTGTATAAGGTAAATCCCAGGATGTCTTGATGTATTCTGTACCCAGCCTTTCATATACGCCTGATGGTATATGTTTCAAACAATACTGAAAATAGAAAATTGTAACAGACAGAGTGATTGTACTGTGTATTATCCATTCTTTTGCCGGTTTCTCAGAAACAGTAAATGGTAATCTTTCCAGTTTTTCCATGCTCAGCACCGTATAGTCTGCTCCCCTTTGTGTTAATGTGATTTGTTTATCTGTAGGGTTAAATTCAGAAAACAATGACGTGGTGTTTTATAGACGCCAAGGCACATAGCCGGAATGAGGGTTTTGTAACGTCCAGCCAAAAAGCATTATAGAACGCAATTGTGACTGACCATGTTGTAACATGACGAAGTCCTTTTCCATTATGTCTTTGGCAGAGGATACTTTGCTGTCCAAATAAAATATTCTGGATGACAGAGTTGTTATTTCATTGTCAACTACAGAGAGAGATTTCTCTAAATTAATACGATAAATTTCTCGTATTTAGTCTCTGCTTGCATAGTTTTCCATGCTTCATTGTATAGGGCATAGATACCGGCGTATATAAAACATTTATGACGCTGTTTTGCAGGTCCTTGCAAAAAGTCCCTTAAATCAGCTCCTTCTTTAGGTAAAGATAAATATTGTTTTACTTCCTTTAGTGTAGATTTTTGTAGCCACTCAAGGCACAGTTTTCCCACACTGTATGATGTTGCTATCCCTGGATGTTGTCTCTGGACATATCTTGGATCTGGCCTAGAGAATGTGAGCCCTTGTGTCTCATTCAGGAATCTATCTTGACAGTTGTTTGTGTTTGTGGGCCAGATTAACCATTTTTTCCAATGAGGATCTGTTCTGATGTTAAGTAAAATAGTATTTACGTCGACCACCGCTTCGGTAGTGTTTTCACTATCCGGTGTAGGTGTAGGTATGGATGGTTTGTTTAAATCTTTTATCTTAGCTAATCCAAGACAAGATGTCTGTTGAACAGTGTCATTCAAAAACATTATTTGCTGTGGGATAATGCAGGCTCTAAATAAGGCTTCTAATCCCTGCACCTGCCAGGCCTTTGTGCCCCTGTTAGAACTGGGGGTCTCTAGTTGGCAGAGGTAGGTACCACTGTCCAAATAGGGACCCTTGCTTCTAGTCAGGGCAAGGAGATAACCCTCTTAGATAACCCCTGCTCACCCTCTAGGTAGCTTGGCCTGAGCAGTCTAGGCTAACCAGAGGCAATGCGTAAAGTATTTGTACCAACACTCACAGTAACACAGTGAAAACACCACAAACTGATTCCACAACAGTTTAGGAAAATAAAGATATTTATTCTAAACTACACAAGACCAAAACGACAAAAATCCAGCATATACAGTTCAAGGATATGGTTTCAAAAGAGTTCTTCAGGTTGTAATCCAAGTTCTTTAAGTTGCGTTAAAATTATCCACAGATGCGTGAAAAGTTCACAGTTGCGTCACGTTTACTCACAGTACCTTTTAGATGCAACAAAGTTCCTCAAGCAGGAAGCTGGTGCGGTGGAAAACAAGCGATGCGTTACTCCTGAGACCCTGGGGAGGCGATGCGACAGCCCCGCTGCAGCAGCGGGCGTGTTGCGACGAATCCGGTCTGTATGGGGAGGGAGGCGGCTTGCGTGGATTCTGGTGCGTAGGTTCCGTAGGAAGTCTGTTCTCGCAAAGGCACGATGCGATGATCTCGTAGGGGCTGCGACGATCTCCGGGGCGACGATGCGCGGTCCAGCAGTGATCCTCTCTCTCGCAGCTCCTCGATGCGATGGTTCTGCGACGATGCTCGCAGCGACGTGATGCGGTCCGCAAGCAAGCGGTGCGGCGATCTCACCCAGCGACGACAGGCTCTGCGACGACACTCGCAGCGATGTTCGATTCTCCCGCACCGGTCTGGTGCGTCCCGCAAACGAAGGATGCGACGGCTGTGGCAGCAGCGTCAGGCGCTGCGACGATGTCTACCTTCGTAGCGGCGGGAAACTTCTCGCACTGCAAGCGAGCGATGCGACACTTTTCAGCTTCAAAAGTCTCTCAAGCGTAGTTTCAAGCTTCCCAGCTCAGGTTCAACTTCCAGAGGCCCCACAACTGGATCAAGCACTCTAGGAAGGACAGAACTCTCTCAGCAGAGTTCAGGGAGACTGGGGGTGAAGTCCTTTTGTTCCTGGGACTTCAAAAACAGGGAGCCAGCTCTTCTCAGGCCCTTGGAGATTCCTTCAAGACAGGGGACACAGCTCACAGCAAAGTCCTTCCCCTCTCCTTGGCAGCAAAGCAACAGCAGGTCAGTCCAGCAGAGCAACAGCAGGACAGTCTTCCTTCTTCAGAGCCAGCTTTCTCCTTGGCAGAGGTTCTTTCTTGATTCCAGGATGATCTAAGTTTCTGTTGTCAGGGATCCTGTACTTATACCCCTAAAGTCTTTGTTCTCTCTGTGCATGTGGGCCCTGAGCCCGGTTTGAACCAGTTCTGGGTGGATCCTGAGCACTTTGTTGTGCTGGCTGCATCTTTCCTTTCAGAGTGAGGGGCAGCGTCCTCAGCCGCCCAGCAGGAGGTGGAGCCAGCATTGTGGCAGGCAGGCACAGCCTATTCAGCCCAGGTGCTAACTCCTCCCACCACTCAGGTTGCAATTGCATTCATTCAGCCTAGTGCTGACTCATCCAGCCTTCTGGGGAATTCCCCAGCCCCTGTCACTCACAAACCAGACAGTCAATACACAAACAGGCCCAGGCACACAGAAGGGTCAGACAATAGAACAGCAACTTTCTAAAAGTGCTGTTCTCAAACACAGTATTTAAAAACCACCTTTCCTAAAAGATGTATTATTAAATTCTGAGTTCAGGGATACTAGATACTTATGTCCCATCTTGTTCCTATGGGAAGAAATGCTGTTAACCACTGTAGCCAGCATCCGCCATGTTAGCCTATGGAGCAAGATAGCCTTACAATAGTGAAAAACGAAAATGGCTGTAATTCACTACCAGAGCATGTCACCTGCACTAGTACATGCTCTACCTTTCACATACACTGCACCCTGCCCAGGGGGGTACCTTGGGCCTTCCATAGGGGTGACTGATGTCCACGAAAAGGGAAGGGTTAGGCCTGGCCAGTGTGGACACTGACCAGGAGGACATGGCAGTTCTAAACTGCCCATAGGCGCTGCAGTGGCAGGCCTGAGACACCATTTTTAGAGCTACTCCTGTGGGTGGCACAATCAGTGCTGCAGGCCCACTAGTAGCATTTGTCATCACCAGCCCTGGCACACCCAGTGCACTTTACTAGGGACTTCATGGTGATACAAATATGCCAAACATGTATATCCAATCAGAATAACAATTTACATAGGGAGCACTTACACTCTAGCACTGATCAGCAGTGGCAGAGTGTCCAAAGCATCTAAACCAGCAAAAACGAATCCAGCACAGCATCAAAAATACAGGAGGCAGAGGCAAAAAGATGGGGGTAAGCACGCCAAAGATGCCAGGTCTAACACGTGTCCCCTCCAGCTGAAAGTGGGGAGAACTACCCACCCTCTTGGGAGTTCTCTTCACTAAGGCGGAAAAACCTGGACAGACCATCAGCGTTGGCGTGTTCTGTACCAGGGCGGTGTTCCACCGTAAAGTCCATTCCCTGTAGGGAGATGGACCACCTCAACAGTTTTGGATTCTCGCCCCTCATGTGCATTAACCATCTGAGGGGCCTGTGGTCGGTCTGAACATGGAAGTGAGTCCCAAATAAGTAGGGCCTCAACTTTTTCAGAGCCCAGACCACAGCAAAGGCCTCCCTTTCAATCGCACTCCACTTCTGTTCCCTGGGGAGTAGCCTCCTACTAATGAAAGCTACTGGCTGGTCTCCATTCTCCTCAGTGGCTTGTGAGAGTACTGCTCCCACACCGTGCTCTGAAGCGTCCGTCTGAACTATGAACTCACTGGAAAAGTCAGGTGCCTTGAGCACCGGTGCTGTGCACATCGCAGTTTTCAGGGCATCAAAAGCAGTTTGGCAGGCGTCACTCCAGTCAACTCTTTTGGGCAACTTCTTGGAAGTGAGTTCTGTCAAGGGGGCAACAATGGTGCCATATCCCTTGACAAACCGTCTGTAATACCCGGTGAGTCCTAAAAAGGCTCTCACCTCTGTCTGGGTCTTGGGGGGCTCCCAAGCCAGAATGGTATCAATCTTTGCCTGTAGGGGCGCCACCTGGCCGCTCCCCACCTGGTGTCCCAAATACACCACAGATCCCTGCCCTATCTGGCACTTGCTGGCCTTGATAGTGAGGCCTGCCTTTTGCAGAGCCTTCAACACTTCGCAGAGGTGTTGCAAGTGTTCCTCCCACGTGGAGCTGAACACAGCAATGTCATCCAGGTATGCGGCGCTGAATTCCTCCAGCCCGGAAAGTACCTGGTTAACCAGTCTCTGGAATGTGGCAGGGGCATTCTTCAACCCAAAGGGCATGACACGGAATTGGAAGTGCCCCTCTGGCGTTGAAAATGCTGACCTCTCTTTGGCCCCATCAGTTAAGGCAATCTGCCAGTACCCCGAAGTCAAATCAAATGTACTGAGGTACTGGGCAGCTCCCAACCGATCCACAAGCTCATCAGCTCTGGGGATGGGGTGTGCGTCAGTCTTCGTGACCGCATTGAGCCCACGGTAGTCCACGCAAAACCTAAGTTCTGGAGGGCCACCGGGCGTAGCAGCTTTCTTGGGCACCAAGACCACTGGGCTAGCCCAGGGGCTGCTGGAGGGCTCAATCACCCCTAGCGCCAACATCTTGGAAACCTCTTCCTTGATGCTGGCCCTGACCTTGTCAGCTACCCTGTAATATTTTTGCTTCACAGGCAGACTGTCTCCAGTGTCCACATCATGGACGCACCAGTTGGTGACTCCTGGGGTCAGGGAGAACAGAGAGGAGAACTGACCCAACACTTGGCGACAATCACTCTGCTGTTCTGAGGTCAGGGTGGGCGGGAGGACCACACCATCCACTGACCCATCTTGCTCTTTAACTGCCAGGAGGTCAGGGAGAGAATCGCTATCCTCTTCCATTCCTGCATCTGTAGCCATGAGCATGGGTACTTCAGACCTCTCAAAGTGTGGCTTGAGGCGGTTCACATGCAAGACTCTCAGGGGCTGCCTGGGAGTCTTCAGGTTAACCAGGTAGGTTACCTCGCTCTTCCTTTCCACCACCTCATATGGCCCAGACCACTTGTCTTGGTGCGCGCAGGGCTCCACTGGCGCCATCACCCACACTTTCTGCCCAGGTTGAAATTCGACCAGAGTGGTATTCTGGTCGTACCATCTTTTCATTTCTTCCTGGCTTGCTTCCAGGTTCGCCTGAGCGAGTTTCCTGAAGCGTTGTGTCTGGTTGCGGATGGCCAGCACATAGCTGAACACATCCTGGGGGGTTTTCCCACGGGACTTTTCCCAACCCTCCTTCACCAGTGAGAGAGGTCCTCTAACAGGGTGGCCATACAGGAGTTCAAAGGGACTGAACCCTAAGGACTTCTGAGGCACCTCCCTGTAGGCAAACAACAGGCATGGTAACAAGACGTCCCACTTCCGTCTCATGGGCTCCGCTAGGCCCATAATCATACCTTTCAGGGTCCGGTTGAACCTTTCAACCAGCCCATTTCCTTGAGGGTGGTAAGGAGTGGTGAACTTATAAGTTACCCCACACTCCTCCCACAGAGACTTCATGTACTTAGAGATGAAGTTGGTACCCCGGTCGGAGACCACCTCTCTGGGGAACCCCACACGGGAAAAGTTCCCCATCAATGCACGGCCCACCCCGGGTGCTGTGATTGTCCTGAGAGGGACTGCTTCCGGGTACCGGGTGGCATGGTCCACCAAGACCAGGATGAACCTGTTGCCTAAGGCTGTCTTCGGATCCAGGGGCCCTACGATATCTATGCCCACCCGCTCGAAAGGGGTGCTCACCACTGGGAAGGGTTGAAGGGGGGCCTTCAACTTCATTCCAGTCTTGCCACTAGCTTGACAGGTTTGGCAAGATCTGCAAAAGGAACCAACGTGCTTTCTCATCTGGGGCCAGTGGAAGTGGGTGACAAGCCTGTTTAGGGTCTTGTCTTGCCCCAGATGTCCTGCAAGAGGCACGTCATGAGCCAGACCCATTAGGAAGTTTCTGAAGCGCTCGGGTACCACCAGCACACGGGCTGCACCGGGCTCAGCAAACTTAGGCTCGCTATAAAGTAGGTCACCTTCCCAGTAGACATAGTGATCTCGGACTGCTCCACCTGCTGCCTGATCTACCGCCTGTTGCCGCAGACCAATGAGAGAAGGGCATTCCTTCTGCGCCTGGCAGAACTCCTCCCTGGAGGGACCACCTTCTTGCTGCCAATGGGTCAGCTCAGGTAGGTCTCCCAGTTCGGCCACCTGTTCCCCTGTAGGTTCCAGGGCATCCCCCTCAGGTTCTGCTTCCTCCTGGACAGTGGGAACGGCTGGGGCTGGTTTCCCGCGCCCTCTGCCTCTTCCTCTCCTGGCAGGTCTCTGGGCCACTGTTTCAGGCTCCAGTTCTGCTGATTCACCCTTACTGGCTGCCATAGCACGCGTGGTCACGCAGATCCACGCAGGCAGACCCAACATCTCCAAGTGAGTTCTGTGTTCTATGTCTTTCCATGGAGAACTCTCCAGGTCGTTGCCTAACAGACAGTCCACAGGCAAGGCATCACTGACAACTACTTCCAAAAGACCAGAGACTCCTCCCCATTCAAAGGAAACCTTCGCCAGCTTGCAGAGGCACACTGAGCTGTCAGCTGCCACTACAGGGCGGAGTACACCAGGGATGATTTGCTCTTCAGACACCCACTGACACCTCACGGATGTCACGCTGG
The DNA here is from genome assembly GCF_964263255.1 of Lissotriton vulgaris. Lineage (NCBI taxonomy): Eukaryota > Metazoa > Chordata > Amphibia > Caudata > Salamandridae > Lissotriton > Lissotriton vulgaris. Next base: position 2,082,644,372 of record NC_141687.1, read on the forward strand.
CTCCGGTGTCTCTCAGAGCCTCAATCTCCCTCCCATTGATGGTCACCTTCTGCCCATATTTCTTAGTGTTAGAGGGCAGTAAGGTTTCCTGGACCATCTCTTGGTCTCCTAGCGAGACAAGGGTCATGACTGCTAGCTCCCCCCAGTCACTAGAAACCAAATCCCCACCCAAAGCTACACTAGCTAACGCTGGGGCGGGAGCACCAGTGGGTGCGGGTTTCTTCTTGGGACATTTTGGAGCAATGTGGCCCACCTCATTGCAGTGATAGCAGGTAGGGGGACCCTGGTTATTTCTCCTGTCTCTATTGTCCCGCCTGCCCTTAGAGGGCCATGGCTGTTTAGATTTGGGGGGTTGGGAATCCTTTTCCTGGGAACTATTTTGGGGCCCTTGTGAGAACTCCTTTTGGTTACCCTTGTCCCCCCCACTCTTCTGCTGGGGACCCTGCCCACCTTTGGCTGTGGTACCCACAATTCCTCTGTGGACCCTGGTACTGGTCCAGCGGTCCGCCTCCTTAGCAAGCTCAATGGGGTCTGTCAGCTTGCTGTCTAAAAGATGCTGGCGCAGCTGTGGAACACAAAGACTACTCAAGTGCTCCCAACTGATTAAATGCAACAACCCCTTAAAATCAGTTACTTTACTGCCCTTCATCCAACCTTCCAGTGCACGCGAGTACCCATTCACACACTCCATCCAAGTCTCAGACTCTTTCTTCTTGGAGTTTCTAAACTGCAGTCTATACTGCTCTGGAGTAAGGCCATACCTGAGACATAAGGCTTCCTTCATATTAGGGTAGGTCATGACACCTGCCATCTCTAAGGGCTCTAGAGCACTCCTCCCAGAAGCCTCAAAATGTTTCCACAGGCCCGCCCCCCAATGCTTATCAGGCACACCATTCATCTTCAATGCAATCTCATACGAAGTGAACCAGGCATAAATATCCTCACTCCTATGGTAATTCTGTACCAGGTCTTTGGGAATGTATACTTTACCCCCATGCACTGGCTGCGCGCTGCCACCATTTGAACTGGCATCCACCTCCTTGGCTTTAAGATCCAGTTCTTTCATGCTCAACTCATGAGCCAAAAGCAATTTCTTTTCCTCTAGGGCACGGGCCTCTCTCTTGTCTTCCGCTGCCCTTTCTTTCTCCAATTCCAATTGCCTCAGTTTCATTTTCATGACTTCCAAGTCATATTCTCTCATTCTGTGATTTTCTTGTAACTCTTCTGGGGTGAGGCCCCTACTAAAGTGGTTGCTGCCAGCTCCTGAGCCTACTCTGCCCACTGGCAGATCCTTGCCTTGAAAAGCACTTTCTACATCCACAACATTATTTCCCTCTTGTGCCTCCCAATGGACCTTCAAGATTCTCTGCAGCTCCTCCTTCCTGTAGGCGCTCTTTATGGGGCACTCAAACTTCTGGCAGAAGTACCTAAGATGCTTTACCGGGTAGGAGTACAGATCTCCAATCGAGAATTCCAAATCTATATCCGCCTCCTCACTGGGTGCCTTCCCATTCAGAGACATGATGCTTTTAGGAGAGTTACTCAAAAATAGAATTCAAAAACTCAAAAACCAATAGTATGCGGTGGCGTAGTGGTCTGCACTCACTAGTGATGTACACCAATTACTGTGGGTCAAGTACAAATACAAGTTCAAATCCCACCGCCTGACCACCAATGTTAGAACTGGGGGTCTCTAGTTGGCAGAGGTAGGTACCACTGTCCAAATAGGGACCCTTGCTTCTAGTCAGGGCAAGGAGATAACCCTCTTAGATAACCCCTGCTCACCCTCTAGGTAGCTTGGCCTGAGCAGTCTAGGCTAACCAGAGGCAATGCGTAAAGTATTTGTACCAACACTCACAGTAACACAGTGAAAACACCACAAACTGATTCCACAACAGTTTAGGAAAATAAAGATATTTATTCTAAACTACACAAGACCAAAACGACAAAAATCCAGCATACACAGTTCAAGGATATGGTTTCAAAAGAGTTCTTCAGGTTGTAATCCAAGTTCTTTAAGTTGCGTTAAAATAATCCACAGATGCGTGAAAAGTTCACAGTTGCGTCCCGTTTACTCACAGTACCTTTTAGATGCAACAAAGTTCCTCAAGCAGGAAGCTGGTGCGGTGGAAAACAAGCGATGCGTTACTCCTGAGACCCTGGGGAGGCGATGCGACAGCCCCGCTGCAGCAGCGGGCGTGTTGCGACGAATCCGGTCTGTATGGGGAGGGAGGCCGCTTGCGTGGATTCCGGTGCGTAGGTTCCGTAGGAAGTCTGTTCTCGCAAAGGCACGATGCGATGATCTCGTAGGGGCTGCGACGATCTCCGGGGCGACGATGCGCGGTCCAGCGGTGATCCTCTCTCTCGCAGCTCCTCGATGGTTCTGCGACGATGCTCGCAGCGACGTGATGCGGTCCGCAAGCAAGAGGTGCGGCGATCTCACCCAGCGACGACAGGCTCTGCGACGACACTCGCAGCGATGTTCGATTCTCCCACACCGGTCTGGTGCGTCCCGCAAACGAAGGATGCGACGGCTCTGGCAGCGGCGTCAGGCGCTGCGACGATCTCTACCTTCGTAGCGGCGGGAAACTTCTCGCACTGTCGGGGATGCGCTCTGCAAGCGAGCGATGCGACACTTTTCAGCTTCAAAAGTCTCTCAAGCTTAGTTTCAAGCTTCCCAGCTCAGGTTCAACTTCCAGAGGCCCCACAACTGGATCAAGCACTCTAGGAAGGACAGAACTCTCTCAGCAGAGTTCAGGGAGACTAGGGGTGAAGTCCTTTTGTTCCTGGGACTTCAAAAACAGGGAGCCAGCTCTTCTCAGGCCCTTGGAGATTCCTTCAAGACAGGGGACACAGCTCACAGCAAAGTCCTTCCCGTCTCCTTGGCAGCAAAGCAACAGCAGGTCAGTCCAGCAGAGCAACAGCAGGACAGTCTTCCTTCTTCAGAGTCAGCTTTCTCCTTGGCAGAGGTTCTTTCTTGATTCCAGGATGATCTAAGTTTCTGTTGTCAGGGGTCCTGTACTTATACCCCTAAAGTTTTTGTTCTCTCTGTGCATGTGGGCCCTGAGCCCGGTCTGAACCAGTTCTGGGTGGATCCTGAGCACTTTGTTGTGCTGGCTGCATCTTTCCTTTCAGAGTGAGGGGCAGGGTCCCCAGCCGCCAAGCAGGAGGTGGAGCCAGCATTGTAGCAGGCAGGCACAGCCCTATTCAGCCCAGGTGCTAACTCCTCCCACCACTCAGGTTGCAATTGCATTCATTCAGCCTAGTGCTGACTCATCCAGCCTTCTGGGGAATTCCCCAGCCCCTGTCACTCACAAACCAGACAGTCAATACACAAACAGGCCCAGGCACACAGAAGGGTCAGACAAGAGAACAGCAACTTTCTAAAAGTGCTGTTCTCAAACACAGTATTTAAAAACCACCTTTCCTAAAAGATGTATTATTAAATTCTGAGTTCAGGGATACTAGATACTTATGTCCTATCTTGTTCCTATGGGAAGAAATGCTGTTAACCACTGTAGCCAGCATCCCCCATGTTAGCCTATGGAGCAAGATAGCCTTACAATAGTGAAAAACGAAAATGGCTGTAATTCACTACCAGAGCATGTCACCTGCACTAGTACATGCTCTACCTTTCACATACACTGCACCCTGCCCAGGGGGGTACCTTGGGCCTTCCATAGGGGTGACTGATGTGCACGAAACGGGAAGGGTTAGGCCTGGCCAGTGTGGACACTGACCAGGAGGACATGGCAGTTCTAAACTGCCCATAGGCGCTGCAGTGGCAGGCCTGAGACACCATTTTTAGAGCTACTCCTGTGGGTGGCACAATCAGTGCTGCAGGCCCACTAGTAGCATTTGTCATCACCAGCCCTGGCACACCCAGTGCACTTTACTAGGGACTTCATGGTGATACAAATATGCCAAACATGTATATCCAATCAGAATAACAATTTACATAGGGAGCACTTACACTCTGGCACTGATCAGCAGTGGCAGAGTGTCCAAAGCATCTAAACCAGCAAAAACGAATCCAGCACAGCATCAAAAATACAGGAGGCAGAGGCAAAAAGATGGGGGTAAGCACGCCAAAGATGCCAGGTCTTACAGCCCCAGACTGTTTTTGTCTCAATGCTGTCTTTCCAAAAGTCAAAGCCTAATGTAGACAGCTGAGCATAAAAGGCCGCAGAATAAATTTGCTTTGTATTCGTCAACATACTTTTCATTCCTGTTTTATTAACATTTTCAAAGTAAAATGTTTCTGGATTTGAAAGATTAAAACCTGAAAAGTATGGAAATTTGTCATAAAATGTTTCTGAGCTACCTTTCGGTGGCGTTGGACAATGTTCTCATTGGTTAAATTTCAGTACATTTCTAGGGTTTGCAGATTTATGCAAGAAATGATGACCATAGTGATTATAACAGTACATTTGTTCATAATCCAATGAACCTTCTAAGTATTCATGATTTGTAAATTTTGCAGACATTTCTAATTCTGACATCATATTATTAACAGTCTCAAAGGCCCAATCATCAGAAAAGGTGCTGGGTGAAACAAAGTCACTCAAGGAAACGTGAATTGGTGTGGAATCTTCAACAGCTCTGCAGGACCAAGGATGTCATATTCAGTTCTGTCCCAAGCTATACCACCAGGTTTAGGAACGGCTGTGATGTTCACTGATGACAAGTCTCTTTGTTCACAATGGGATGATTTGTGTGGGTTGAGGAGTAAGTTGATGTTTTTACTTGCTGTGTCCTTTGTACTATATCTCCCATTGATCAGCATTCCCAAGGTAAATGCCAGAGTCAACCAGAGTAGAAGAAAAAGTACAACTTAAACAATCCCTACTTCAACCCATGGTGAAACCAGATATGTTTTTTCCAGTTGATGAAAGAGTTCAGTTGCTTGTATTTTAAAAGTTCTTTTAGCTTCCGTCATTTCAGGTTTGCTGGGATCCTTGGAAAACATATCAAAGCTAATGAAATAGCCAGAGGCAGTTCTGTCAATTGTAGGGATTGCTTCATGATTTGATTAAATCGCTTGAACCACTTGTTCACTTGTCATATTAGTATAGTCAGATGCTATTTCATTGTAGACAGGCATTTCTTGACAAACTGTTATTTGGGTCTCAAGAGGCACAAGTTCCATGGCTTTGTTGCATAGTCCTTTATTCTGTACTGCAGAGTCTTCAAAGTTTATCAGTCTCTCAGTTTGAACCTCTTGGATTGTAGCCAGATTCGGGTGTCTGCTACATCTTTGGAGTCCACTTGGAATACTACTTATTATTGGTCACATGATGTGGTTTGACCAGGTTGATGGATACAAACCTGTTCTCCTTTCTTCTAGCAAGGGGCGGCAGTAACATTGTTCTTGATCCGTGGATTGCTAGCACAGGTGCTGGTTGTCTGTAAAAAGGGCCAAATTCCTTCTTGTCCACGATCTTTTCTCTGACTAGATAACCAATCTTTGGAAACCAGGCAGGTCTTACTGGGACAGGTGGTTTCTCTTCAGTGGTCGTTGGCTTCTGTAATATGTTGCTTTGACTTTTTCTTGTTTTATTTAAGTCCTGCAAAACGGCCAAATGGTCTTTGATATCAAAAAGGTTTTTGTTCTACCACTGAAGTGTGACAATCAAGGTCCTGGACAATCATTCTAGTTCTAAAAAGGATTTCATATGGAGTGATTCCCCCTAGAGAACTTCTTGGCAGATTGTTAAGACTACGTTGGACACTTATTAGATGTTTCACCCACCTGTCACCCGAGCCTAATACCCTAGCTGTTATAGATTGCTTTATGTCCTATTTTTTTCTCTCCTCTACCGAATTTCCCTCAGGATGGAATGGACCAGAATACCACAATGCAACGCCCAGATTGGCCATGGCCTCCATGTAAGCTTTTGAGATAAACGCAGGACCCTGGTTAGAATGTAGCGTGCCGACTGCGTATGTGCCGATAAATACTCACAAATCTTTTATAACAGTTCAGGCATCAGCCGAGTGCTGAGGCCACATTCAAATTAATCTTGAGCACGAATCCACTGCGACCATGATATATTTATGGTTACCATCCCTCTGCAAGGGACCGCAGTGGTCCAGGTAAACACAAGCTAATGGTTTATCTGAGATTAACAGGGGCGTCTGCGCAGGACGTTTCACTGTAGAGACTTTTCATCTTTTCACATTCCAAAACATAGTTTCTTGTTTGTTCCCTCATGCGCGGCCACCAGTATCTCTGTTTTAGTAATGATACTGTAGCAGAAACATCTGTGTGTGCAGAGGCGAGCCCTTCATGAGCTGCTAAGAATATTCCTAATCTATGTTACATGTTTGGAATTACTATATCCCCCACTCCAGGGATTTGAGCAAAATGAACATTATTTGCATCAGTTATGTATGAGTATTTGAGTGGATTTCTTTTTGGTAATGTTTTACCTCTGCCTTTGCTTGAAGCATTGACAGCTAGCATTATTTCGACCGTCCATTTTTGTTTTTGAATGTGTAATTACAGCTACGGAAGCCATTTGCACCGCTGCCTTCACGGCTTCATCTGCCAATAAAGTCCCCTGCAACGTGAACTCCGTCACGTTGATGACTCAGTGTATGGATCAAGTGAGCTTTTTGTAGTTCTTTTCATAACTGAACTACTTGTTCCCAAAGCTACTTATGCTTGATTGCTAACATGTCTGTTTGCACTGAACGCAACATTTCTGTGACTTTTTGTGTCCAATTAACTGTTTTGAAATCTGGTTTGATTAATTCGTAGAGAGCTTTAACCCTGTCTGCGTAATTTAGAATGTATGTTCTTCCAAAATTTAGGAAACCTATAATTTTTTTGGGATGGTTGGAACAGCACACATTTCTCTAGAAAGTTTGCAGCCAGGCTTTTGCCTTCACTTGATAATTCATATCCTAGAAACAGGAAGCTGAGTTGGGCCATTCGTGATTTTTTTAATTCGAATTTAAACCCCTCAGAGGTGAAGTTCAATATTATGATGTTCACCCTGTTCAAGTGCCTGTCCAAGTCATCGTCTGTTAGATAGATGTCATCGACATATGATAAAGCTTTATCATCATAGATTTGTAGTAACTTTGTTACTGTGGCTGAAAAATACCCTGGACTAGTCTTGAATCCCTGGGGGATTCAAGACTAGTCCAGGGTATTTTTGAGTTGAGAGTTTGAGAGTTGACGCTGTGTCCCCATGATTGAGAAAGTGGTCAAATACCTACTTTCCGGTGCAATGTTTTGACAGAAGAAACCGTTAAAAATATCTAATGTTGTTTTATATTTTTTATGCACAATGTTATTCATTAATGCTGCACTGTGTGAATTTTGTACTGCAAAAGTTTTGCAACAGGAATTTAAATGTCTGTAATCCAAAACTAGACGATATGTATCGTCAGGTTTGGAGACAGGAAACAAAGGATTGTTAATTGACGAAGTGCATGTTTCAATCACCCTTTGGTATTCAAGTTGATCTAATATCTCCCTGACTTGTTTTTTAGCTTCTTGTTTGACTGGGTACTGCCTTTATGCAGTTAGTTGAGTTTTTAACTGGATTTTATGTTGAGGAGAATCCTCATCCCAACCTACATGATGTTTTATAATGCAGGAGCCTGGGCTCCCGCCCATCTACTGGCATAGGTATGTTATTTATGAATTGGACTATGATTGGAGAAGGCTGGCATAATGATGTCTTCACCATGTGGGTACTCCTTGATAAATTCAGGTGGCCATTCGTGTTCAGCTAGAAGAATGTCCTAATCCTTGGAGAGCTACTCCCAAAAGAGTGCTCTTACTTTTCTAGTTAAATCCCCCTCCATCTGGAGTGCTATTTCATATAACTTATGTGGGACACTAACCCTGGTATCAGCAGTTTCAACTTAGATGTACTCATTCGAGTCCACTGTCTCCAGATGATCCTTCAAGATCTTGCAAGTTACAGTTACTTCTGCTGCGCTGTCCAACATTGTCTGAGCCCACTCCCTGTTCTTGAAATGTGTCCTCAAGATCCTCGGCATGTCTCATTTTTAGACCTACTACCTTCTTTTTGGTGAATTGTGTTTCTTATTTTTTGGAACGTGTTGATCGTCTTTGGACTTCATGCGTTCTTCATTTTGTTCTTACCGTCCTCTTCTTTCGGATTTTTGTGATGAAGTCTGAAAGGTACGAGAGGAATGTGTATCAGTATCTTGATATCTATCAGGTTTTCTCAAATTATCCCTATTCCTGAGGTTATACCTCCTTTCAGAGGGTTCCTTTCGAGGAGACCTACCTCAGGATTGAGAACGCTTCTCTTTAGAAGTTTGTTTAGTGTTCTCCCACTTCTTTTTAGGAAGAATGAGAGTGTTTTTAATAAAAACCTTTTCGGGACTTTCAGTCAGTTGGGGTTTCACTGGTTTACCACCTAATTCTTCATCGGATTTTTCAATTATTCTGGCTAGTTCCTGATGTTGCTCAGTTACATGAACTTCTCTTATCTTTTGGCGGATCGCCATGGATGCTACTTCACCTTTGTTATTAGCTAATATTATTGTTGAGACCTGTTTGAAGTCTTTTGTAATTTCATACCTAGATTTAAAGCAGGCTCTGCCCCGTATTCATTTTGAATCTGTTTCAGGACATCTGGTATTACCGCCATAGACGGAACATCATGTATTTTGGTACAGATTGCAGCAAAGACTGTACCTCATGTGAGGCAGTCCTCCAGGTGTGGTGCGATCCCCATTGGTAAACAGATTAATAGGATTCTGTGTTTTTCATGAGGGGTAGTATCAGGAAATACTGCCTCGATTTGAGTAATATTTTGAGCTATCCAGAATGGAATTTGTTCCCTTTTTGCGGGTAATTTACCAATGACTGATTGAATAGTATGTGGTGTAATTTTATTTGTGTTCCCTGGTAAGGGGTGTGTTGTGGAATCCTTATAGGAGGTTGGACTGTTAGAGTCCGCATGACATATTGAGCCAATTGTCTGTGTATTTTTATTAGTTGTGTTAGCTGAACTAATAGTTCCGCACCTGTCATTTCTTCAATGGCAGGATGTGGTGTATAGCTGGCTAATACCGGCCATGTTGCTTCTGGTCTACCTAGTGGACCGAACCTGGTAATGTGATTTTGATGTTGTAGGGTGCCTTTAAACCAGAGCGCATGCTCTTGGTATGTTAGTCGAATTTCAATATCCTCTAAAGGAATGTATTCCGTTGGATGTTCCTCTTCTTTGTAGAAGTGAAACACATGCGATACTGGATTTGCTTCAGGGAAGATAATCCATGAATAGAATACTTCTGTCTGACAATATTCATGTGCCTCTATTACAAAAATTACCCTACCACCTCTTGATAATAGGCCAATTGTTATAAGTTTAATAGTGATGGCTTTCCTTAAATTTTCTGGGATGATTATAGCATACACATCGGTCTCTTGGAAACATGTAATGTCAAAGCCTGCTACGGCATTATTGCCTGTAGGTCCACCATCCTCGGTGTTGCTGTCCAGCATTTTGTTGACTGAAAGTTTGCAGAGAAAGTTTCAAGGAAACAAAGATAAGGTGCACAATATTTTGGAACATTGTATCCTTCAAGGTTTAACAAACCAAAAACTAATACATAGGATTTTCGTCCTACTCAGTTATGGTGGATATGTTATCCTTTTACCCACTCCAGATGTCTATTTGAGTATTACTGAAAAAGGGGTCTCTGAGAAAAGCATGACTGAGTTACTTTAGTATCTAGCGTTAAATTATTGCCTTACCAAACGTTGGGCGCCATGTAGTGTAGTTCCTATATTCCCAAAAGGCTCGGCGCATTGAAATAATATATCCTATAGATTAGACATAGTACTGAGGTCGACTAGGTCTCTAGAGAATATATTCAACTTAATAGTGAGTGCCAGCTAGCTCAGAGGTCACTAGAAACTATTTCGAATTCACAAGAAGGGATTAGTTTCTGACAACGGCATAAACATGACAACTTTGTTGCCCAAAAATAAGAAATGTATCTCTAGAGTCGGTGAAACAATAAATAAGTATTTTACTCAGTTACTTGTGCATGCTTCGTTTCTACAGAGTTGCAGAGAAATAGAAAGACAGGCGTTTTCAGTAAAAGGTTTATTGAACAGTCTTCTTTCTCATGCAAGAAAAGTGAACTGCTACAATCGTAATCGAGACTGCAAAGTTTAATGCGTACAGCGAGAACAATATTATAAAATAATACTGTACGAGCATTGTATGGTTCCTAAACCATATATAAATACATACATAAATATCAATGACTAAAAATACTCAACTGGTGTTTCTAAAATACGCCTACCCCAATGTACCTAACCTAGTACGCAGGAAGTAAATATTGTGTAGCATCGGTTTTTAGTTTTCTTTGCCAAGAATCTATCCAAGATTTCTCTAGGTTCTAATCAGCTCCATACCTTAGATTAGAATGAAGTAGGTCTGGGATCTCAGTCTTGGGACTCGATTTCCCAACACCCCGCAAGGGGAGGTTGGACACACTGGAGCTAGATTCTCAGCGAGAGAAAGGCAGTCTCTCAATCAGTGCATCAGCTGGAGGGTCAGCTTCCTTCAGCACTTGCTGTAGCGAGCTGCGTCGGGCAAGTAGATGGTCGAACCGCTCCAAACCACTCTGTCTTGCTAGAGCAAGTGAAGATATATTTATACCTTGAAAGTGTCTAGCAATGCCATAGTTTGACGTAAAGTCGGGCACAATAACGTCACGAAAGAACCCCTAGGGAATAGTCGTTCTTTGCAAAGTACATGCGTTCTTGGATAAATCAATATTCAAGCGAGGGAAGATCCCTGACTGCTTAAGCCCTTTTTCCAAGAAATCGTTGTGACGTTAGGTATGGGTGGAAGTAACCATGCCTGTATTTGGTCTGCATGGGTTATGTTTAAATAAGGGCTTGATTTCTATGCCTATATTAGGGCAATGTGAATTGTACCTATATAAGGGCATGAATCGGGAAAATTCACTCAGAGCCTAAAACGCCACACAACACGTTTTCAATACTTGTTTCAGCAGTCTTGGCCTTGAACCTCCAATTGTCAGCAGCAACAAAAAAAAGAAGACGAGTAAAAGGAAAAAGATACTGAAATGACCAAATCATTGATTGATGATTTGGCAGTTCTTCTGCATCATTTATGGCAATTCCGGTTAGTAATAGCTTACCATTTTTTTAATAAAAGAAGAATAGAAGTTGAAGAGGGTGGGGCTGAGTGATGATCCTTGCAGTACGCTGCAGATGACTTCGGTGGCCTCGGATCGGAACGGGGAAAGGCGGACTCTTTGTGTTCTTCCGGCGAGGAACGAGATGATCCACTCGAGTGCCTTTTCTTGGATACCGATGTTGCTGAGGCGTTGAACTAGGGTGCGGTGGCAGACGGTGTCGAACTCTGCAGAGAGGTCCAGGAGGATGAGGGCCGCTGTTTCCCCGTTGTCGATCAGGGCTCGGATGTCATCAGTGGCTGCGATGAGGGCGGTCTTGGGGCTGTGGTTGGTTCGGAAGCCCGACTGCGAGGGGTCGAGGGATCCGTTCGTCTCGAGGAAGGCTGCAAGCTGTCTGTTGACGGACTTTGGCAGGAAAAGGGAGGAGCGAGATGGGGCAGAAGTTCTTGAGGTCGGTGGGGTCTGCTGTTGGTTTCTTCAGTAGGGCCTTGAACTCGGCATGCTTCCAGCTCTCCGGGAAGGTGGCGGTGTTGAAGGAGGAGTTGATGACGTCCCGGAGTTGGGGTGCGATGATGGAGTCGGCCTTGTTGAAGACGTGGTGGGGGCAGGGGCCGGTTGGAGATCCGGAGTGGATGGTGTTCATCATGCGGGCTGTGTCTTCAGTGGTCACCATGGTCCAGGTGCGGAGGGTGGCGGTGGGGGGCGTTGGTTCGACGGTTGGGTGCGTGGATGGTGAGCCGAAGCTCTTGTGGATGTCGGCGATCTTACGAGGCGAGAGAGTTGCAGAGATCTTGTGAAGGAATGATGTCGTTGTTGCCGGTGCTGGGGTTGGAGAACTTCTTGACGATGCTGAAGAGTTCCGTGCAATCGTGGGTGTTGTTGTCCAGTAGTTCCTTCAATGATTTCTTCTTGGTGGTGCGGATGAGCTTGGGGTGCATGCGGGTGGCGTCTTTGAGGGCGGTCATGTTGTCTGTGGTTTGGTCGAGGAGCCAGGCTTTCTCGAGGGTGCGGCAGTTCTTCTTGGAGTCCTTGAGTTCGTCAGTGAACCAGGAGGCTTTCTTGCTTCTGGGTCTGTTGGGAGCGTTCTGTAGTGGCGCGAGGTCGTCGGCGCAGGCGGTCAGCCACTGCGTGAGGTTGCGTGCTGCTTCGTTGGGGTTCGTTATGCTGGTGGGTGGGTTCTGGCTGAGGGAGGTGGTGACCTCCTCGGCCGTGATCTTGCTCCAGCTCCTGCGAGGAACCTGTTGCGGGTGGCGGTGGGTCGTGGTTCTTCTGAAGCTGAAGTGGACGCAGCTGTGGTCGGTCCAGTGAAGTCCGGTGGAGTGGCTGAAGGTGATGTGCCTGCTGGATGAGAAGATGGGATCAAGTGTGTGGCCGGCGTAGTGGGTGGGGGTGTTGACCAGTTGCTTGAGTCCGAGGTTGGCCAGGTTGTCCAGCAGGGTTGTGGTGTTGCTGTCTTTGTTGTTCACCAGGTGGAAGTTGAGGTCCCCTAGGAGGATGTAGTCAGGGTAGCTGAGGGCGTGCGGGCTGATGAAGTCTCTGATGTCTTCGCTGAATTGTGTACGTGGTCCCGGGGGTCTGTAGACGAGGGTGCCTCTGAGGGTCGTCTTTGGGTCGGTGTGCATCTGGAAGTGGAGATACTCGGCGGCGGCGAAGGTGTCTTTGAGTCGGTCGTGATGCGGATGGTGTTCTTGTGTACGATGGCGATGCCTCCTCCAGTCTGGTTGACGCGGTCTCTCCGGATGATCTTGTATCCGTCTGGGATGGCGATGGCGATGTCGGGGGCTGAGGAGGCGTTCATCCAGGTTTCTGTGAGGAAGGCGACGTTTGGTGAGGTTGTGTCAAGCAGGTTCCAAAATTCGATGGCGTGTCTGTGGATAGAGCGGGTGTTGAGCAGGATGCACTTGAGGTAGCTGTTGTTGGTGCTCGGCTTGGCAGATGTGGTGCAGGTCCGGAGGCAGGTGAACTTGCAGGCTTGACAGGTGAAGGGTCCATGGGTGCGTCTCGGGGTGGCTCGGTGGCAGGCTCTTAGTCAGTCGGGTTTGAGTGTGATGAGGGTGGCGGCATCGTAGGTCTGACGGGGGCCAGGGGTCGTGGCGCTGGGCGCGGGCCAGGCGCGGACGGGCCCAGACGGGCTACCATCTCAGACTTGAGACAATTTATACATAAGAAACTCTCCTTCATGTTGTGGAAAATATGGTCCAGATGTTTAGTAATATTTCTGGGATCTACTGTCTGATTCTCCAAATGTTTTGTGTTGTCAGTGTTCATTTGGAAGGTAACCTTGTACTACTGGAGGTGCGGGGTTAAGGGATAACACTTGTGGATGGCTACAATACATAGGGTGCATTGACCCTCTAACTGGTCCAATCCTGATGTGTTGACTGTGATTGGTGAGAAACTATTGGACCCATTGTAGAGCACATCCAAAAATGCAAAGTCAGCATTTGTCTCTCAAGAAGTATCGTGTATGGATAATGTTGTAGGCAGTGGAAAGTTCTAGGAGTATGTTGGAAGTTATGGTGTCCTCATTTAGGATAAGAGTAGCTCCGCAATCATTTAAGCCAACACAGTTGTGTGCCCCTCGAAGCACAGAATACTGCTGGTCAGGGAGTAGTTTACATAGTCTTGAAATTGTCGAGTTAAGTTGTCTCGTCACCTCCTTCCCCAAGAGTTTGCTAAATAACTGGAGCTTTGGGATACTGGAGCTACATTAGTAGGTGCCTAGGATTCATGGGTCTGCAGATGTTTTTTTCAGGGGTTATGTTATGTTATATTACCACAACTTATAAAGCGCAACAGCTGCCCCAGCAAAGGGGCGTCCCGGTGCTGACAGCAGAGCAACTTACACATGCGGATGGAACAGATAATAGGACTACAGTGCAGGGAGTGAGTCTTAATGGCCTTCCTGAATTCTAGATAGTTGTTAAGGCAACGGATGTGAGCAGGAAGTGCGTTCCAGAGGAGGACCGCTCTTCTATGAAAGGAGCTGCCTCCAGCACGGACTCTCCATGTCGGGGGACCACCACCAGGTGTTGAACCTGTGAGCGGAGATGTCATGAGGGAACATATGGCGAGAGGAGGTTGGCCAGGATAGTAGGGGTGGTCAATTTCAAGGCTTTGAAAGAGATGCATAGAGCCTTGAATTCGATTCGCCTGGCCACGGGCAGCCACTGAAGACGACGAATGGCGTCAGACACCAGGCAAGACCTGCACAAACCCAGGAGGGTTCTTGCTGCCACATTCTGTGCCCTTTGTAGCCTCAGAATTTCAGCCTTTTTGGACCCCAGATAAAGAGAGCAGGCATAGTCCAGTCTTGACATTACAGACACCTGAATGATGACCTGTCGTGTGGGTGCATCAAAGAAACCCAATAGAAGTCAAAGCCCCCGTAGTAGTCCGAAGCAGGTCCCTGCCACCTTTTTGGTTTGAACTCGGAAGTTGAGGGATGAGTCCAGCCATAGCCGCCAGATTTTTAACTACCTGCTTGGTATGGGGGGGGGCTACGAAGGCTAGCGAGCCACCAGAGTTCACTCCACTGACCATGGTCCTTTTCTACCAGCAATACCTCTGACTTGTTGGCATTCAGCTGTTGTGGTCATCCACTTGGCGAATGCTGCTAGGTCACTCTGAAACTTAAGGGCATCCCGCTCGGCATTGTTCAAGAGCGCCACCGCCAACTGTGTATCGTCAGCGTATGAGACAATGGTCAGTCCTCTGCTCTTGGATACTGCAGCCAGGGGTTGGACATAAATATTGAATAACAGGGGGCTGAGGGAAGAACCCTGTGGCACTCTTTGTTTGATGGGGTTTTCGCCTGAGGCATACGGGGGGCTGTTATCATGAACGACCTCTCATGGAGAAATGAGACCAGCCACTCCAGGGCCGGACCAATAATTCCCACCTCCTCCAGGCGTCGCAGCAGTAATGCATGGGACACTATTTCAAACGCGGCACTTAAATGCAATAGAATCAGTGCCGACGTTCGACCAGCATCCAGTGCTGACCAAAGATGTTCCGTCACAGCCCGTAAAGCGGACTCCATGCTGTGACCTGGTCGAAGTCTATTCTGGGAGGAGTTCAGAGTGCTGTTCATGGTGAGAAAATCCATCAGGAGGGAGTTGACATATACCTCTGTGATCTTTGCCACCCAAGGGAGCAGGGAAATAGGGAAGTAGTTCTTTAGTTTATCCAGGTCAAGAGAAAGTTTTTTGTGCAGGGATATCACCCTGGCCTGTTTCATGCCTTGGGCATGGTTGCCATGGCAAGGGACCCATTTATCACCGGGCTCAAAGAGGATAAGATTGCACGAAGTACTTACTAAATTGGTCTGGTTTGAGCGGATCTGCAGTGAATCCTATCTTAATTTTGCTGCACAATGCTAGCAGCTGGTCGACAGGGATTGGCGGGAATGAATCTAAAGTATTAGCGTTTTGACAACACCGCGCCACCTTCATGTGCAGTCGGAAAGGACCTGAGATGTTATCCACTTCTAGACAAAGAAGGCAGCAAGGTCCTCACACTGCTCATTGGACTTGATAGTCGGCCCAGCGGTGGTCTACTGGGATTGAAGGCTAGAGAGTATCGAGAAAATGCACTTCGATGGGTTGTCACTCTCACGGATTAGATTGGCATAAAATGCCACTTGAGCCACTTGAATGGCCTTATGGTACCTCTTAATTGCCGGCCGATAGAAATCCTTTGCTGCTGAATTGAAGTCCTTTCTCCAAATACGCTCCAGCCTCTTACAGCCCTTGCGCATATAAGCCAGTTTGCCTTTGTACCATGGTCTAGTTTTTGATTTGCGGTTTATAGACCATTTCTCAGGAATTAGGCTGTCTAACAGCTGGCTGATCCAGTCGGAGAACACCAAGTATGCTGCATTGGGGTCGTCCGTCAAACTTGGGCAGGCAGCCGAGAGGCAGGCATCAAATTGCTCCCAGTTCAACTTGTGCCATGGGCGTTTGAGAAGGTCGTCCGATCCTCACTCTGTGCAGGGGTTATGCCCAGGAGTGACATAGGTACCAGAAAGTGGTACACCATCCCATGGGGATGGGTGCCTGCATAGTAAGTGAGGGTATGTAGGTGAAAACTGGGTCTAGCAGGGGCCCGGCAATATGCATCGGACCCGGAACCAGTAGCACTAGCTGGCATGCCGCAAGGTCAGCTGCAAAATTAGCCATGTCAGTGTCATGATGATTTTCCAGGTGAAGGTTTACATCCCCCATGACGTTAAAGTTGGCAGTGTTAACCGCCAACGTGCTGACCGTTTCTGCAAGGGGTTCCCTAAAGTCTGTGGGTGGCCGGGGGCTGGCATTCAAAGAGCCCTGCCATCCTATAGTTTGGGCTGTGTGTAATCTTAAAGTGTGCGCATTTGCATCTGGTTACAACCTGTTTTACGAAAGTACAGGAGTAGCAGGATTTGAAAATAACCGCTATGCCCCCACCTCTAGATGCCCTGTTAAGAGTGAGAATACAATAGCCTACAGGTCGCACAAGGCTATCATGGCTTCAGAGAGCCACGTCTCGGTAAGGAAGAGGACGTCCGGAAAGGAGTCCTCTAATAGGTCATAAATATCAGCGTAGTGTTTGGCTAAGGAGCGACAGTTAGGATAAAAATGCTAATATGCTTCATGGACCACGGAAGGTGGCATACGGGGTTGGTGCAGCATTGAAGCCACACTTGAGACAACAGAACAGGTCCTCCATAGTGTCCCCACAGAACTGTCTGCAACTGCTCACCGAATTCCCAATTTTTAAAAGATAGTTCTGGGTGTAGATTAGCCTATCTCTAGTGAAAGGGGTAGCATGTCTGGCATCTGGTGACAAAATGGCACGGACGGGTGCAGACAGGCTTGCCATTGGCGTGCCGTCAGCACACCCGATGCGCGCGACCGCTATTCTTCCATGCCATCGGCATCTTTTCACAGGGGCTGGTGTCAAGTTTTTAGAAGACTAGACCGTCTCCTCACCCAAAATCATGGAGGAACACGGAGAAGTGGGTATCCGACACTCACAACTCCCTCCACACAAACAGCCTGCTAATGGCTAGTGGTGGACCAGGGAGGTACTAGCTGAATCTGGTCCCAAATTTGGGTATTGGTAAGTGAGCAGCGAGTTTTAGTGCAATTGCACATATTTTAAAAACAAGTTATAGCATAGTAAAATTTCAAGGTCAGGTTACATACTCTAAAAACATATTTTGCAGAACACTCAAGGGCACACACAGAGGTAAAACAGACACAGCTTTCGACAACCGAGCTGTCCTCTGGCTTGTCAGTTGTATGCTGTGATCAAAATCAACTGTGATTCTGCACCATCAGCTTCTTTTCACGGGGGCTGGTGTCAAGTTTTTAGAAGACTACACCTACTCCTCACCCAAAATGGTGGAGGAGCACAGCACACCAGAAGTGGGTATCCACCACTCCAAACTCCCTCCACACAAACAACCTGCTAAGGGGGGCTTGAAGGGGGATGCCGACCGCAGGGAGTTCCCCCCGCGTAGTTTGGGAGGAGTGGGGGGGAGGGGCAGCTGTCCATCAAGAGGGCATTTTGTTTCTTGGGCTTGTTTTTTGTAGCCCAATCGCAGATCAATTGTAGCCCAAGGCATAACTGCCTTGGGCTACTGCTCCCAGCCACCATTTTAGGTTTGGTGACCTAGTGGCTGGAAGCTTTAGTTAGGGAAGAATTTTTTCAGGTTTAGTCAGTGCAGTTTAGGCATATTACCTACTTTTGGGTGGCTTTAGTGGTGATGGCGGCCGAAGATGTTCGAGTACTGGAGGTCATTAGGCTTCTTAGTGAGGCTGGGCGGCTCGACCTGGTAATTGGGTAGATTGCGCAGGTACTTAGCACGCACCTACGCAATCAACACACCATGCTGCCTGCTATTTTGGCAAGAGCACCCTGAAGGCTGATCGCACAACAGAACTGATCCACACAACAGAACTGCCTCCAGGAGGTCTTTGAGGTCCCTTACCCACCCATTGACCACTCTCTGACAGTACCTGCTGAGGGCTGTATAAAGAACAAAGGATACGGACACGACAGCCGTTAAAATAGTGCACCACAGCCAAACCACTGAGGGCACCTGCACCGCTGAGGTCTCACACACTACCCACACAGCCTCTGCACTACCTCCAATGTAACCCTTCAAGTAACATTTGCAATGGTGCGGTAAGTAGGGCACGCATCAGGCAGTTCCTGGAGGTCTGCCCACGGGTCACTAGATCTACTGGATTTACACGCACCAAACCTCTTGCACATCACAAGCACGCTCTCAGAACCTCTGCGAGCCCTCGCACTTGCATCACTGGCTTCAAAGGAAAGAGGTAAAGTGCATCAGACCTTTATGAGTGGTCCATTGATTAACCAGCCCTACTGTGGGAAACTACTGTTGAAAATCACCTACAGGCCCTGAAAGCAGGCTCCCTCCACGGAACCGTGGGATAGCGGTGGCATAACAGAACCCAAACCAGACCAGCCCTTGTTCTTTGGATTGTTGCATTTCTGTGATTGTATACCTGGAGCAGACACTAGCGCCCCAGACCTACCAGCAGATATGAAGGGGCCCCATAAAGTCGGTCTCCAACTCCAGTGAGACTGTTTGATTTCTGCCGATACACCTTACCCGTCCTCGCAAAATGGCGGCCACCTAGAGGCTTCGGCAGCAACTGTCCGACGTGGGCACCCTTCAGTGCGGGGACTGACGTCTTCCCCCCACCCTTTTATCAACCCTGTGGGGACCCGACACCTTCTGCCCTACAAAGCGGTGATTGAGCCCGTTAATTGCTGAGCGCCACAGGCTGGCGGGAAGGCTCACGCTCTCCTCAGCGCAGCAAGAAGTGCCAGCTGCACTGTTCAGGCCATTAACAGCTGTGTAGCAGGTAGTGCCAGCTGCATCGTTTAGGCCTTTTACAGCTGCGCAGAAGGTAGAGCCAGCTGCACTGTTTAGGCCTTTTACAGATGCGCAGCAAGTAGTACCAGCTGCACTGTTCAGGCCTTTTACAGCTGCGCAGCAAGTAGTGCCAGCTGCACCGTTTAGGCCTTTTACAGCTGCGCAGCAAGTAGTGCCAGCTGCACCATTTAGGCCTTTTACAGATGCGCATCAAGTAGTGCCAGCTGCTCCATTTAGGCCTTTTACAGCTGTTCTGCAAGTAGTGCCAGCTGCACCGTTTAGGACACTTTATCCGTGGGGACATTTTACAGCTGCACAGCAAGTAGTGCCAGCTGCTCATTTTACTGCTCCTTTTACAGCTGTGCTGCAAGTAGTGCCAGCTGCACCGTTTAGGACACTTTATCCGTGGGGACATTTTACAGCTGCGCAGCAAGTAGTGCCAGCTGCTCCATTTAGGCCTTTTACAGCTGTGCTGCAAGTAGAGCCAGCGGCACCGTTTAGGACACCTTTATCCGTTGGGACATTTCTGATTGAGTTAGGACTCTCGCTGCATTAGCAGCAACCTTGACATTATGGTTTCAGGGCATTTGAGTCCCCCTCTGAGATGGCCAGTTAGCCAGGGAGACTGCGAGGTTTGTATGGAGCCAGGCCCCTTTTTAAGTATATGTGGTACTAGGAAATGCTTTTCATGTTGTATGATTTATGCACCCTGTTCTGAGCACCTCTAAATGTGGCCCTATGATGACGAGGCTGTCGTACATATTTTGATTTTTCTAGTCAGATTTTGTTCCACCCTATGCTCTTTGCCCCTAATGTTAGTGATTCTCAGGAGATTAGGGTCCAATAGTGGTCTGTTGAGATTATGGGCGTACAATGCGGTTGGTGACGAATGTGCTTCTGTTACAGGCTGATGCTAAGTACAGTGATCACCAGTGGTCAACATAATCTCCTACGCCGACGACACCCAGCTGATCCTCTCCCTGACCAACGACCCCGCCGCCGCCAGAGCCAACCTGCACGAAGGGATGAAAGAGGTAGCCGAGTGGATGACGACCAGCCGCCTGAAACTGAACTCGGACAAGACGGAGGTCCTCATCCTGGGCTCCTCACCCTCCGCCTGGGACGACTCCTGGTGGCCTCCCGCCCTGGGCACCGCACCCAAACCGACAGACCATGCACGCAACCTGGGCTTCATCCTGGACTCCTCCCTCTCCATGACCAGGCAAGTCAACAACGTCTCCTCAGCGTGCTTCAACATCCTTCGCATGCTACGGAAGATCTTCTGGTGGATCCCCACCGAGACCAGGAAGACCGTCACCCAGGCCCTCGTCACCAGCCGACTGGACTACGGCAACGCCCTCTACGCCGGTACCACCGCCAAGCTCCAGAAGAGACTCCAGCGGATCCAGAACGCCTCAGCCAGACTCATCCTCGACATCCCACGAACCAGCCACATCTCCGGACATCTGAGAGACCTTCACTGGCTCCCCGTCAACAAAAGAATCACCTTCCGCCTCCTCACCCACGCACACAAAGCCCTACACGACCAAGGCCCGAGCTACCTCAACAGCCGAGTCAACTTCTACGCTCCCAAACGCCACCTCCGATCAGCCAACCACGCCCTCGCCGACGTCCCCCGCATCCGAAGAGCGACTACAGGAGGAAGGTCCTTCTCCTACCTGGCCGCCAAGACCTGGAACTCCCTCCCGACCGACCTGCGCCAAACCCAAGACCACCTCTCCTTCAGGAAGAAGCTGAAGACCTGGCTGTTCGAGCAGTAGCGGCACCCCCCTCCCCAGCGCCTTGAGACCCTACGGGTATGTAGCGCGCTCTATAAATGTCATTGATTGATTGATTGATTGGGTGTTCGTTTGTGATCTGTTTTACTTTGACTAATTGTGCTTTGTGACGGTTTTGACAGTGATCCAGTTGGTTCTATTATATGTAAACATTTCCCTTGTACATATTACCTTGTGCCAGTTGGTCTCATGTACACCTAGATGAAGGGCCCAACAAATACCCACCTCTCTTCCCGAACGACACATTAGTTCAGATTCCTCACCCGACGTCTGGAATATGTGCCCCCTTTCAGTCCTTATACTTCTCATCACCACGGCTTTACTAGTAACAACCATCTCATATCCCCCGCACTCCTTCTCCTCATTTTCCCAACATGGCCACCACTCGAGTTAAGGCTGGAATTAACTGCTACAAAATCATTTATTCTCCCGGCCAGACTAAAGCTTCAGTAAAACGATTGAAGCATAATACTATTGAACGTTTTCCTGATTCCCTTTTTTTGACCTATTTTACAATGGTCGTTTTGGGAGGCGCAAAAACGATTTCATTTTCTTCACTCGCGACACCCCCTCTTGGTTCACCAACTTATATTATTCCCTTAACGTCACCTCCTCCTCTATCCCTCATGGGAAACAACTAAAGATTTCCCCCTATGCATATTTCAACGGCTCCCTCACCATCTCAATCTATAACAACGGTACTGTCATGATCCAAGGCAAAGACACCTGTCTCTCTCTCTTTGACCACCTCTTCCCCTCCATACTCCCCTCCTCTGCGACCGGGTTTTCCCCTGACTCGCCATCTAGCTCCACCCATTACTCCCTTTCTCCTCCCCTGACCCCCGACACTCCAATAGGCTGCACCCTCAGGAGACTCAGACCGACCCTCTTCCCTCCCCCTCCCTTGTACCCTCCTCTCCCTTTCATCCCACTTCACAGTATGCCCCCCCCTTCATCACGTCAGCCTTACCACTAGCTAATACGTTCCTTGCCCAATCTGCACCATCCTGGTACTCCAATCTCATCTCCTCCCCCTTTTTCCTACCTGCTACTCCCTTTTTTAGTCCACCCCTCCTCCAACCTCCTCCCCAGCTAACTTTCCTTATGCTCCCCTCATTCCTCCCTCTCCCCCTCTTCCCTACCCCCTCCTCCCCTCGCTTCTCACCCCGATTTCTTCACAATCCCATTGCATCTCTCTCCTTCCCCCCACTCCGGCAGCAATGCTGTGCTGCCCCCTTTCCCCCCTTGGTAACTCTTTCCATCTCCCGCCATCGGGCCCAGTAAAACCATTTCCTTTCTTCAACTTCCCCTTCTCCCAGCCCCCCTCAACTCTGCCAGATTCCCGTTCCCTCACAGCCACCTCTTCTAGCCAACAGGACCTCTCCAACCACCTCCCCTCTTTTCCTCCCAAACCTCCTACACTCTTATGACATATCACAGTCCTCCCCTCTCCCTCTCCTTCTACCCCACCGCCTTGACTTGCACCCATCTCCCCTTAAATATGTGCTTAATTCCTTTCCTTCGTGCAACGCCAACAAAGACAACTCTCCCTTTACCTCTGATACACTAACCCCGCTATCAACCTCCACTTTTTCCCCACCTATGAACCCTATACCCCAACTCTCCTCCTGTCCCCCCACCTCTCCCTGCCTTCCACCACCAATTTCACCCCCTCCTTTTGCCATCAAGACACCCATCCTTCCGTGCTCTGCCCTACTCTCTCTTGAAAATAAGCTAGGCTCTCTTATCACCTCCATCTCCCAGCTTGTAGCTTCCATTGCACTTTTAAGCTCCAAGATTTCCACTTTCGAATTTACCTCAACTCATTTGGAAAACTCTATCCTTTCCACCAGATGCACCACACCCGCACCCCATCATAGCCAAGCATAACCTGCTGTTTGCAAACATCGTTCACTCACACAAGCCCTTGAACGCCACCCTTCTTCAACCTGCATCTCCGAGTAACCCAACTATCTACACTATTCCGACCATCTCTACTGTCAGAACCAAGCATCCACCTAAACCCTCCTGTGCACCCCCGTATAGGTACAATATCCCTATCACCCTTCTTAGCCCAAGTGCCCCAGTCACCAAAATAGTTTTGACAGAGCTGCGCTGTCTGCTCCACAACTGCAGATCTGCAATAAAACACAAACTCGAAATCGCCGATACCATCACACTTCACAAAATTGACATGTTCTTCCAAACAGAGACCTGGCTTAACAATACCTCTCACTCTATGTTTGATCTCCTATTACCCACAGGCTATTCTATTTTTAGGAATGACAGACCTCAAAGTTGGGGGAGGTGTTGCTGTCATCTTTAGAAACTCCCTTCAACTTAAGGCTCCTCCCATCAGCGCCTTCCGCACTTTTGAATGTCTTTCTATTGAGCTTCAACTACACCACCGCTCACCCCTCAGATTCCATGTCATTTACCGCCCACCTGGTAGCGGCCCTTCGTTTATGGAGGAACTCACTGACTTCATCAGCGACCAATACTCGCAAAGTGACAATCAGACCTTCGTGGGTGACTTCAATCTCCACTGGGGCTCACTGCAAGACTCTTCCGCGAACTTGCTGGCCATCTTCCTCTCTACAAACAATCTTATACAACACTGCACAAAATAAACACACTCTAAGGGCTCAATCCTGGACCTTGTTATTTCTAAAGCAGGCATGCTTTCTATCGCTACCCCTATCCACGTAGGCTGGTCTGACCACCTCCTCATCCCATTCTCTCTTCACCTAGCACACTCTATAACTCTTGGTCAACCTAAGGGGGCTACCTCCTGGTTCCGTGACATTAAAAATATTGACACCGTTTCCCTCTGTGAATCAGCTTTGCTGTCACTTCCAAGGCTAGACCCGAACCTAGATGTTGACTATCTCACCTCCCAATGCCTCTCAGTCCTTGCAGTCGAAATCAATAAAGTCGCTCCTCTCCAAAGCAAAAAGAAAAGGCCCATTCCCTCAGCACCTTGGTTCAACAAGCCCTCTATGAAGAAAGGAAGCACCTAAGACTCCTAGAGAAACAATGGAGGCAAGCGCCCTCCACCGATAATTTGGCCACGCTTCGTTCAGCAAGATCCAAGTACCACTAGCACATCTTTCTTGGGAAAGCATCACACTTCAGAACCCTCCTTGACTCAGCCAAAAATAGACCCAAAAAACTATTTGATCTCATTAAGAATACTAACTGCTCTCCCCCAACCTCCAAGTTGGAGGATTCTACAAATAAAGCTGCGGATTTCGCTGTATTCTTTGACGAAAAGGTGAAATCACTAGTGGATCAGGTCGCTCCTCCTACCCCTTCAGAGGAGCACAAATCACTAGCCATTTGCCAGAACTTCGACCCCATCTCTGAAGATGTCCTCCTCAAGTGCATCCTCGAAACAAAGCCCTCCAACCATTCTCTTGACCCCATCCCTAGTGCCATTTCCATTGACTTCTATACCCATTTTCTTCCCTATTGGACCACTCTGGTCAACCTCTCCCTCTGTCAAGGCTCCCTTCCTATTCCATTCAAAACTGGGCAGGTCACCCCTCTGCTTAAAAAACCCACTGCTGATGCGAATGACCTCAACGATTTCCGCCCCATCACTACCCTACCCTTTCTTGCGAAGATCACAGAAAGATGTGTTGCAAAGCAACTCTCTCGTCATATCAAGGACAATGATCTTCTTGACAATTTTCAGTCCGGCTTCATCCAAAACTGCAGCACTGAAACAGCCCTGCTGCAAGTGATTGATGACGTGCTGCGGATACTCGATTCTGGGGGGTCGTGTCTTCTAATTCTCCTTGACCTTTCTGCAGCCTTTGACACTGTCAATCACAACACCCTCCTCAACACTCTTCAACAGAGAATGGGCATGGAGGACATTGTGCTTAAATGGTTTGCTTCCTTCCTCTCTGATAGATCCCAAATGATCAAAATAGCGGACAGTCTTTCATCTCCTATGGCGGTGGATCAAGGTGTTGCTCAAGGCTCTATACTTGCATCCACATTGTTCAATCTCTATTTGGAACCACTGGGAAATCTCCTACGTAAATCTGGGGTCCACTATCATCTCTACGCAGACGACACTCAATTCTACCTCAAGGTTTCCTCCACTCATGATCTCTCCGTCCTAAGCTCTACTCTGGACTCCATTCAAAACTGGATGTCAACACATCAACTGATTCTGAATTCCTCCAAAACTGAATTCCTCCTCCTCTCCTCCTCACTTTCTCCTCCCCCAGTTCAATCATGGATGGACCTGATGAATCTACTGAACAATAAACCCATCATTGTCAACAGCGCAGAATCCCTTGGTGTCATACTCGACACAAAACTCAATCTGCTCTCCCACATTAATTCAATTGCAAAGTCTGCTCGATACCAACTGCGCCTTCTTTGGGGGATTCGTCGCTTCTTCCCGGAGCATGACCTTAAAATCCTGGTCCAATCGCTGGTCATCTCCATACTGGACTACTGCAATTCTCTTCTTACTGGCCTCTCCAAATGCCACCTGTCCCCCCGTTAAGTCTGTTCTCCATTCAGCAGTCATTTCATTTATGGGGCCAATAGAAGCGACCACATCACACCCATGTTATCCACCCTCCGCTGGCTTCCCATCGAGGCAAGATGTATCCATAAGACTGCCTGCATTTCCCACAAAGCCTTGCACTCCTCCTCTCCTCGCTCCCTGGCGAATAAACTGAAACTCTCTGGGGGCTCTAGACCATCACGAAATGCGGAAAATCTACTGCTTGAACCTCCCACTTTCAAGAAGGAAAGATCGATGGCCCAATCCTTTTCAGGCAACACAGTGAGAATCTGGAACTCACTTCCACCTGAGCTCCGGACCACCACCTCCTCTCAGGCCTTCAAAACTGACCTCAAAGTTCTCCTCCTTCAAAGACACTTCCAAAGTTAATTCATGCCCTCTCTATTATCTGAAGGAAGACCTTTTAGTATAGAAAATTTCTATTCTCCATGAATATGGAAGTGCCTTCCCTGTGTGTTCTTGTGGTTTAAGAATCTGTCATGTATTGCAGTATTACTCTTTTACCTGTGTTTGGTACTCTTTTGTAACATGCACACGTCACTTTTCTCTTGTAACACACTGTTTGCTACCTCTTACATTTTGTTTGCTTTCGATACTTGCACAAGTGCCACCATTGTCTACGTAACGTTTTTCTTGTGTTTGAGTGTCCTCCATTTATTGCAGTATTATACCTCTACTTGTACTTTGTACGCTTTTGCAACCTGCACACGTCATTTTTTCCTCCTTTGATGTACCGTTGCTACCTCTTGTATTTTGTTTGCTCATGATTGTCACTTTTGCCTCATGTAATGTAACGTTAGCTTTTGTAATTTGTTCACTTGTAATGTTCTCATGTATTAGTTCTGTTCCTATTGTGAAGAGCTCTGAGACCTTCGGGTAAAGTGCGCGCTATATAAAAACGCATAAATAAATAATAAATAAATAAATATCAGGGCAGCCGTGTCCCGTGCAGCAGGTCTGCGCGGGCGTGGCAGCAGCAGTAGCTGCGTGCACCTCGCCCAAATGCCCAAGGATGACCCTTGTGGGTGAGCGGACCGTCCGCGTTCCAGGAGGGCAGCCCCGGTGCCTCGTTTACAGCCCAACAGTGCCAACGGTATTTCTGAGGTGAGCTCTGGGGGGGTCAGCTGGTGGGAGGGGTGCGGAGGGGGAGAGCGCGGCTGCGTTTGGGGCAGGGGAGCCTGTTCCAACATTCCTCGAGGAGCGTAGGGCTGTGTCTGCCCCCACGCAAGGAGGGGAGCGCGGGAGCGGCAACAAGAGGCGCTCGGCCTCGTTGTCGGCCGCATTGGAGGTCCCGGCTGTGCGTGTTAGCGGGAGGGAGGGGGCCGTGATTCAAGGAGGCAGCATGTCTCCGGAAGGCTCGCGATCACAAGAAATGATGCAGGCAGACTTTATTCACTCTTCGCCGGTTAGGAGGAATACATTTAATGTGGGCCGGTTGAAGGAAAGGGAGGTTTCGTGCAAGCAGGTGATGGGGGCATTGTGGCGGGGGCAGGCAGGGTGGGGCTTGTTCCGGTGGCATTTTCCGCTTCTGTGGAGCGGGGTGGAGTTGGGGGGGCTGAGTTGTGTTTAGAGACTTTGGGGGGAGGTGTACTTTTAGCCCCCGCCTTTTTTCTCAGGCCGATTCTCCCAGGAATGAGGTTTTTTCTAGGGTTGGTAGCTCAGTGGGTGATGGTGAGTGGGTGCAGGTTGGAGGGTGGGGTGCCCGGCACTCTCCTGAGGTCGAGCAGAGACAGGATATGGGGCTGAGGGGACGGTTGCACCAGCTGTTGGGTTTGACAAGTGGGAGGGCTTAGATGTTTTCCCGGCCTGGTCTGAAGGGGTCAGGGGTTAGGAGGTTGGGGGTCGCAGTGATATGTGTACCTCTCCACCGAGTAGTTTAAGCAGTGGAGGTGTAGGGCAGATAGGGGGTCCAAGTCATAGGGAAACTGGTTCTTTTGGGAGGGTTGTTGGGGAAGGGGGATTGGGTCAGAATTTGGGTCCTGAAAGTGCGGTGGTACAGGCAATGCTGGAATGGAGCGGGGATGAGGAGGGTGGGGACCCTCCCCCCCCTCTGTGCAGCAGGTGAGAGGTGTAGGACCAATGCGCACAGGGCAGGGCGCAGTTACGGTTGTTGGGAGTGCAGTTTTTTACTGTCAGGTTAGTAGGCCAGTTAGAGTTTTTTGAGTTCCCAGCACACCAGTCCAAACTTTATCTTTTCAGGGTAAGGAGCGTCGCTGGATTGAGGACTCGGCAGGGTGAGGTGCGACCCATTTGTGCAGAGGAGAAGGGAGGGTGGAGCCTTGCGCAGCACATTCCGTACCGGCGGGGGATCCCGGCGCGGCCAGCATACGAAGGTCAGGCGCGACCTCGCTGGGCCCAATGTCATCCAGGAATCGGTGGTCAGCATGGCCATCTGACACGAATTTTCAGCAGGATCAACATAGGGGGGGAGTATCGATGGGACAGTCGGCTGCCACACGAGGATTGAAGTCAGGGGCCGTTAGGGAGGGTTCATGCAATGTGGGGTTTGGGAACCCCCGTTGTGTCAATGTTGATACAGATCCTCTACAGATAGAGGAAGCAGTGGTATTGAACTATGATGATGATTGGCCAAATGAGATGGGTGCACTTCCTGTACCCACACATGCTGTACGTAACTTGGGCGTCCAAATTGACGACAAGTTAACAATGAAGCAGCAGGCCACTAAGGTCGCAGCAACCTGTTTCTCTACTCTTAGGTGGCTACAAAAGATCCTATGGATGCTTCCCATTCCCTCCCGTAGAACGGTTGTCCAGGCATTGATAACATCTCGCCTGGACTATGGCAACATACTATATTTGGGTGCTGATGTAGCCACTGTTAAAGTGTTGCAGGTTGTACAAAATGCAGCCGCGCGACTCTTGAAGAATGTCCCTAGAAGAACTTCTGCATTATCTGCCTTGCGTGATCTTCATTGGTTGAAGATCTCCAGCCGCATGAAGTTCAAGGCATTATGCTACATGTTTAGGATCAAGCAAGGCATTGCACCTACTTATTTACAAAAGCTGGTGCAACCTTACAGGCCCAAACGTACCTTACGATCCTTGGAAATTGGCAATTTCTCTATACCAAGATTTAAGCTGGCAAGGATGGGGGGACGTTCCTTCTCCTATCTTGGTCCCAAATATTGGAATGCCCTGCCCACTGCCCTTAAATTAGAGACCAGCCTTCTTCGTTTTCGCAGAGCACTGAAAACGCTGCTGTTCACATAAGTAGTTGGTACCTGCATGATGGCTATCTGAGATCTTCTTCTCCAGTCTGTCCCTAGCGCCGGGAAACCCACTGTGGGTAGCTGTGCGCGGTAAAAGTTTAAATAAATAAATAAATAAATAAATAGCCCCGAGGAAGTGGAATGAAGGGACAATGAGGAGGGCGGGTGACTTCTCATGTGTCTTCTAGTGTTTTACAGGCACCGGAGGTGGTGCAGCCCAGGAGGGCAGTGTCGTTGGGACCCAGAAGAGAGCGCGGCCCCTCATTCAGGGCTCCTTGGGTGGTGTACCAAGTGGAACAAGTGGCATGGAGGTTGGCGCCTAGTCTGGCAGCCTTGTTAGACCCAGGTGAGAATGCTGTCCCACGGGCCAAACCACAAATGGTGTCGGTGGGAACAGGGGTTGAGAATTTACGGGAGGATCTGGGTGGTAAGCTCCCTAAGGGTAAATATGTTAAAGATCAGGGTGTGGGAACTGGTGAAGTGGTGACATCAAGTACAAACGTGGAGAGTGGTATGAATACAGAGCCAGAAGTTCCAAGTAAGGAACCTGTACAGAGCAAGGGGCTGAAGTTTAAGAAGCTGCCCTATATGGGAGTGATGAACCCTTTGAGAGCTCATTTGAGGCTAACAACTAAAGAGCGCATTTGGAAAGGGGAATATGTAGAGATGCTAATATTGCTGCATAGAGAAAGTGAGATCAAAAGGGGGGTCCAAGGAAGAGGAGTATGAGTTGGCTAAGATACCCAAAGTGCCGTTAACGATTGAGAATTGGACGGCGGCATTTTTGATATATACCAGCGTTTATTGCGAAAAGTTCCCAGAGCGCTGCGTTGCCATATTAAAAAATATGGATGTTGTACGGAAGGCACAGATTAAAGGTAGTGGGTATGCTTGGGCGCAGTATGATGAAGAGTTTAGGGCCCGAATGGCCTGGGATCCGGAGGCAAAGTGGGGGGAGTTAGATACTGATCTGTGGCAACACACCATGGGTGCACCGGCGGGGGGCAAGACTATATTGACGGCTAGTGGCCTGCCATTGGTTTACCGGCCCTTTCTGGGAAAGCCCACCAAGGGAGGGGTGGGGAGTCCAACAGTTACACAATCTGGATCAGGGGCGTGCTGGGACTTCAATAAAGACTTGTGTACAAGGGAATATTGTAGGTTCAGACACGAGTGCTCCCAGTGTGGGAAGAAACATCCCTTGGTTGAGTGTTGGGAGTCAAGCAGCAGGGATGCCAGCAGTGGCAACAGGCAGGAACTAGCACATCAGGGCCCTCTCAGCAATTCCAGGGTGGTAAAGGGGGTAAGGGGCCTCAGGGTTCAGGGCCAAAGGGCTCCTACGCCAGTTAAATTGGAAGCTTTGGCGAAGGGGTTGCAGGGGCATTGGAACTTAGAGGCCAGACAGTTACTGATGGGAGGTTTTGCTGAGGGTTTTCATTTGGGTTACAGTGGTCCACGGGGGGCACGGAATTTGAAATAAGCACAGGAGCATAGATTAATTGTGCAGGACAAATTGGATAAGGAGGTCAGAGAAGGAAGGATGGCAGGTCCGTTTGATGATTGGCCAGTGGAAGATTTGATTGTTTCACCAACCGGGGTAGTCCCTAAAAAAGAAGTGGGCCAGTACAGACTGATACAACACCTATTGTGGCCTGAGGGGTCTTCGGTCAATGATTTTATTGATGAGGAGGCAGCCTCAGTGTCCTATTCCTCAGTTGACGTTGCTATGTCACTAGTTGCGAACGCAGGCACAACTGCAAAAAATGGCAAAATGCAATATAAAATCCACATTTCAATTGCTTCCTAGCCACCCTGATGATTGGAGTCTTTTAGGAGTCCAGTTTGAAGGTAAATGGTATGTGGATAAGGCATTACCGATGGGTTGTTCAATGTCTTGTGCTTTGTTCGAGTCAGCACTTTCTTACATTGGTATTTTACACAAAGGTCTGGCCATGAGCTGGTAACAGACTATTTGGATGACTTCTTTTTTGTCGGCTCCCCGGGGTCCGCGGAGTGCCAGGTAGCACTGGACACATTCCATGAGCTCATGAGAGAGTTGGGAGTGCCTTTGGCACCTGAGAAAACAATGGGCCCATGTATGATTATATCTTTTCTTGGAATCGAAGTTGACTCAGTGGAGATGCGGGCACGGTTACCCGCGGATAAGAAAGCAAAGATGTTGGATTTGTTAGCAAAGCCCAAAGTGAAGGTGAGGGACATCCAGGTTTTGTTGGGCCATCTCAATTTTGCCTGCAGGGTGCTCAGAGCAGGGAGGACCTTTTGTAGGAGGTTAGGACGAGCACTAGCAGGACACTACTTACCTCATCATCATGTCCGTTTGTCTGCTGGGGTCAAGGAAGATTTACGGATGTCGAAGGTGTTTTTGCACTCGTTTAATGGCATTCCATTGGCCAGGGACGATGATTTTCAGTGAAATGTGCAGATTCTTTCAGATGCGGCAGGCATTGAGGGTTTTGGCATCTACTGGCAGAAAAAGTGGTGTGCAGAGAAGTAGCCTGAACAGTAGAAGCATGGTGGGAGGAGCATTGCCTTTTTGGATCTTTTTCCCGTGCTAGTGGCTTTGACGTTGTGGTGTAAGGAACTGGCACATAAGAAGGTTTAATTTCGGATTGACAACATGGCTGGAGTGGATATAATCAACAGGCAGTTGGCAAGAGATGAGCAGATTTTGAAGTTGTTGAGGGTGTTTGTGCTTGGGTGCCTTCGTCATGATATTGCGTTCAGGGCGCTCCACATACCCGGTGTGGACAATGACATTGCGGATGATTTGTCTCGTTCACAGTGGGAGAAATTCCGTGGGCTGGTCAAGGAGGCAGACAAGACACCGATCCCAATGCCAGAACATCTGTGGTATGTAGGCAACGTAGGGTCATACAGCTGGTGGTAGGTTCCTTGTCGATTTCTACATGTGCAGCATATGCGCTAGCATGAGGAGAGTTCATAGCATCAGGTGCATGTCACCGGGAGGAGGAATGAAGGCGATCAGAAGTTGTGATACAGTTTATGTTGGACCTCATGGACAAAGGCCTTTCAAAAGTCACAAACGTAGGGAAGTTGGCAGGTGTCTCTTTTATGGGGAAAATGCTGTGGGGCTACTCCCCTTCTGCACGGGAGGTGGGGAAGTGGATGTTGGAGGGTTGGGCTAGAGAGAGGGGTAGGGAGATATAAGTTCGTAGGCCTTTGTGATGGCAAACCTTAGCGCGTTTGTTTGTAGTTTTACCGGTTGTTTGTAGGGATAGTTTTGAGTCATTTGTATTTTCTACCCTTATGGTTTGAATGTTTTTTGGGGCTTTCAGGGTCTCCAAACTTCTAGGTTCCAGGTCAAGGAAGGGTATCACTTGGCAGGAAGTCTTTTTCGTGGAGCTGGGGGTTCATATTTGGCTGGCCAGCGCAAAGACGTACCAGAGAAGTGTAGGGAAAGGTGTCTGGCTGGAAGTGGCATCCCCCGTATCGACATGCCCATTAAATTGGGCTCAGCGTTGGAGGATTTTGTCAGGAAGGGAAGGGGGTGACAGGGTTATTTTTTCATGCTGATAGGAGCCGGGTAACAGAGTATCAGCTGCGAATGGTGCTGCGTAAGGCATTGAAGAACATTAGTTTGGATGGGGCACAGTTTGGGACTCATTCTTTTAGGATTGGGGCGGCAACAGAAGCTTGCAATCGGGGCTGGTCTAGGGGGGACATTATGAGGTTGGGGCACGGGTCATCAGGCTGTTTTCAGCGCTATATGAGAGGTACTGCGGAATAAGCGCTGGCGTCATCCTCGTTGCCTTGAATCTCATTTAATTTTTCTTGTTACAGGTTCAGTAGCGGGCCCTGGCTCATCGGAATTGACCATCTGGATAGTGGGGCATTCTTTAGTCAAATGGGCCCATGTTCAAGCTTGCCGTTCTTATTTTGGAAATCGTTGGGTTTTAATGACCGTGTTTTTAAAATTGTTTGGAAAGGGAAGGGTGGGATGTTGTGGAAGGAATTGGTACCTTACCTGAATAGGGGCCTTGTGGGGGCCCAGTGCCCGGAAGTTTTGTTATTACACTTGGGAGAAAATTATCTTTGTGGGGTGAAAGGAGTGGTGCTGTTAAGAGCTATGAAGAGAGACCTGGCTCTGTTGAAGGAGCAGTGGTCGGGTTGCCACGTGTTGTGGACGTAGCTGGTGCCGCGGAGAGTTTGGAGGGGTGCTCTAATTCTCAGGGCGATTGACAGGGCATGCAGAAAGTTGAACTTGGAAATTTCAAGGTTTTGTAGGAGTCTAGGTTTTGGGAGAGTGACTCATAAAGATATTCGTTTCGAGTCTGTAGAGTTTTTTAGGGGCGATGGTGTCCACTTATCCAGCATGGGTATGGACCTTTATTTGCTGGAGGTTCGAGAAGTTTTGTCTAAGTGTTTGAATGTACAGGAACGCTCAAGGGACGCATAGCTGAGTTAATTTTGTTGGGGGGCAGAAAGAGGGGGGGTAATTTCTCCCCCCCCCGGCATTCTGGGTGGCGGAAATTAGTTGATGTTTGCCAGGGTTGGCTGAATTTTTGGTTGTTTATTTTAAAGATCGGGTCATCGACAGGGGCTGTTTTGGCAGGTTTATTACTGGGGTAGTTACAGAGGTTGGGGGAGTGTAAGGTGGTCAAGGGGCAGGCAGGGGATTTTTGTGTAACAGATGTTTTGGATTTTGTAGGTTACATGGCTATGCATTGAATTATAGTGTTTTTGTATTTTGAAACGTTGTAATGTACGGGTGGGGCGGGTTCGAAAACTGATAGGGGGAGGGGTGACGGGGTTTAGGTAAAGTGTTTTTTTTAGTGAGGTTTAGTTTTGTAAGGCATTGGCCGAGTAGTTTTCTTATTGTGCACCTGTTCCAATAAAGTGGACTTTTTCACACAAAATCTGGTTTGTGGTCTGTCCCCCCCCCACCCCTCCCTCCCAATGGCTGGTGGTGAACCGGGGAGGGACTGGCCGAATCTGGTTCCAAATTCAGGTATTGGTAAGTGAGCAGCGAGTTTTAGTGCAATTGCGCACATTTTAAAAACCTGTTATAGCATATTACAATTTCACGTTCAGGTCACATACTATAAAAACACATTTTCCAGAACACTCGAGGGCACACACACATGTAAAACAGACACAGCTTCCTTCCAATAGCCATACCATGCTATGTGCACAGTTACACTTTCACATTGTAGCGTGTAATTTAAAAGAAATTCCCAGTCAGCAGTGACTGATCTATGTCCAACCTTCGAGACACCTCTCCGCTCCACTGCAGATGTCCGCAGTGCGGTAATGATGATATTTTTAGGATTGGGAACAGTACTTTGTTACAAAGAAAGGAGGAACTGATCATTTCAAGAGAGTCTATAACCAATGAGGGTAATAATTTGTTTGATGAATGCAGTAAAACATGGAAGATTTGCACATTAGTATTTGGCAGCCAGTTTCATATTCTGGTTGGCTTGATAGGTGTGACAGAGTTGAAGGAGAATTGTAAAAGGGGGAAGGAGGTTTGAGACAAGGATAAGGGGACCAATAGCCGTGAGATTCAATGATGAAAAAGACTAAGAAGTTTGTATTTCAACAAAGCTGTTGTCAGTGATAGGACTCTAGCTCCCACAAAACCCAGGGCAGCTAGTTGGTTGTAGAAGAGGCTAGGTTATCTGTTCCTTTCCAGTAGTTGCCTTGTCATGTATCACTGACACAGAAATGTGAAGTTTGAAATCGATTGAGGAAGAACGTACTAAACCAAATCTTTTATAGCAACAAAAGGCCTTTTCTGTGCAAGACTTGACCTGCATTAGAAAAAATTTACCTTTACATGATGAATGACAGCAGTTCAAAGGAGAAATCATATTGTTTTTCAAACATGCTCATCGCATATTGGGAGTGGGCTTCAGCAGCTCATAAGCATAAGCTGTTGAAGTAGTTGAGGCATAATATCACCAATGGTTTCATTGACCCTTTAGATTCAAGCTATGTAGAATAATAATTCCTATAGCAATCAAACGTGGGAAAATATTTCACTACTACTACCAAAAGAAACACCACAGAAAACCTCTGGTCACAAAGAATTCTATAATTCTGAATCTTGGTAGCTGACATCAGACATGTAATCAAAGTAGACAGCTTTAGACATAACTGCCAGAGCTCTGGCTGGGCTCCTGTCACCAGTACTTTTTTGGGGGGATTACGTTTTCTACGTTACTCGTGTAATGATTCATCCCTTGTGTGAAATGCTCCAGCCTAGCTGAGGTGTAATTTGTTAATGTTAGATTTACTTAAAACTGCTCATCATCACATAATAGAATGCTGAGCATTAAAAACCTATAGCTAGTGCAAACGATAGTGCATTCTTGCACTATAGAGCAGAGGTATTACTACAGATGGCCAGGCTCTTAAAATGAACTTATGCAGTTCACAGACAGTGACTCTGATGTCCAGCTTATGCATGTAAGAGGGCCAACAATATGAATGATACTTGTAGACCTCTATGGATCAGGATTGAACGTTCCACCAATTTCTGTAAGTATATTAAAAGCCTACCTCATGAAGCCATTGAAGAGCCTGGCATAGGAATGTTGCCACTGACCAAGACTGAAAACAATATCTAGGATATTTGCTTGAATCTGAGCAGTAATAAGATAGTTTCCAAGGACACTCAAGCCCCATATGGACTGGTTACTCTTCTGCAGACCTGAAACTTAATTGACACAAAGAAACAACAGGTGATTACCAATGACCCCTCATCCCTATGCCTTGACTGACAATGCTTTGACTATTGACTGACCTGAGGACACAGAGTATATTGATGGGCACGAGGAGAAGAGCTGAGCCAGAGCTAAGGCTTCTAACTCCTCACCTAGGACTGTGTCCTTCATTGCCCAATGCAATTCATTGTCCTTCCTAACGAATCTGATTGACTCACCTGGTTTAGCGCTGGCTGATGATGGAGGCTACTCCAAGTGGGATAAGTAGCTTTTACCTAGTGGTCTCACATAATGCCAAAGAGAGTGGCTTGTGGATGTAACTGTGTTCTTCACAGGCAGGATGCCAAGACCTGGTGCTTGTCCTCCTGCTTTACTGTGCATGACTACAGTGTCCCTCATAAATGCAGTGCTCCTTATCCAAAAATAGCCAACACTCCCCACTACCCTTCGCTGCCACTAAATCAGAAAGAGGGACAAAACATGCGCATGAAGTACACATCTTTTTTCACATGACTGTGACCTGAGAAGAATGGTGTACAAACTAACACAGATGAAAGCAACCATATTGGAAAGCAAAAAGTAAACAACAGCACGTAGATCATATGCAAGAATCCTTACCAGTCCTACCCTTTATCCTATTCTGCATATCGCAAGACCTGAGTGTCATGTTGAGAGGGCTCCCACTGAGAATAAAACTCTGTTAACCCATTAGCACATTAGCAAGTTACCTTCACAGTGAGAAACTCTAAAAATCCAGTTATTTACTGAAAAAGTAAGCGGAAGCCATGCTTACTTTCTGTACAGTTATTCACGGTTCTCAACACCACCCCTCCGCCCCCCAACCTAGAATATATAAAGGAATTGCAAAATACTGTTTGAATGACATATTTAATGCAGAATAAATATCAGCCTGAATCAATGGCAGGTGAAACAAAACTTTAAACATTGCTCTGATGTGAGAGATCTCTGCACTACAATTATAACTAGCAGAGAATGAAGGTCTCATCTTTACTCATGATACCAACTATTGGGCGGAAATCCTCACAATAGTACTGAAGCGTCGCTGAGACTCACTTGAACTCCGGGTGCGCGGTAACAAGGCTATCAACACGAAGGTCTAAGGCTGCATAAAGCACATGCACACAGCGTCACTGACACTCACTTAGACTCCGGGTACATGATAACAAGGCAATCCTCATGAAGGTCTCTGGCTGCACAAAGCATAGGCACACAGCGTCGATGAGACTCACTTGGACTCTGGGTGCATGATAACAAGATAAACCTCACGAAGGTCTCAGACTGCACAAAGCATACACACACAGTGTCGCTGAGACTCACTTGGACTCCGGTGCAGATGATGACAGTACAATCCTCACGAAGGCCTCAGGCTGCACAAAGCATACGCACACAGTGTCGCTGAGACTCTCTTGGAAACTTCTGTGTTCCTGGGTTTCCGCAACAGGGAGCCAGCTTACCTCGGGCTCTTGGAGATAAGTTACTTCAGGACACAGCACAGCAGATTCCTTTCAAGCAGGGGGACACAGAACACAGCCAAGTCCCTTTAGCCTCATCTTGGTTAAAACAGCGCACTGCAGGCCAGCCCCAGAACACACAGCAAGGGTCAGTGCTTTCCTTCAGTCTCTTCAGTTGTTTCTTCCTTGGCAAAGGTTCCTCTTGACCACGAAGTAGCTTCAGTCTTGTTCAGACTTGATCAATCCAGTTCTCCAAAGTTCAGAGGCTTCAGCTCTCATAGTTATACCCCTAAATGACTTTGAAGTCTTTGTGTTCAGGGGGCACTGACCCCTGTTCATACCAGTTCTGGGTGCCTCCCTGCCACCTTCTTCCTTTGATTAGTAGGGGTCTGCATTCTCAATCACTCTGCAGGAGATGGGACAATTGTTTTATCGCCTCAGCCCAGGGCTATTCCTCCCCTACACTCCAGTTGCAGGTCAGGCTGTAGTTGTCTCACATTCTCCCCTGGGTCAACACATTCCCCAGATCCTATTGCTTTCAAATCCAGACAGTCAATCCACAACCAGGCAGAGACACACAGAATGTTAGAGCACAAAAACCCAGCCACTTCTAAAAGAGTGGCTTCTAAACACATAATGCAAAAAACACCTTCATAAAAAGATGTGTTATTACATTGTGTGTTCAGGCATACTAAACGTCACCTCTCCATCTTCAGCCTTTGGGAAGATAGGCTGGTAAACATATTGCTCAGCCTCCCTATTCTGTCCTATGGGCAAGATGGCCTTTCAACAGTGTAAAACGAAATAGAGATTATTTCACTATCAGGCATGGTACACACCTAAGTACATGTCCTACCTTTCACATGTACTGCACTCTGCCCAGGGGGCACCCTGGACCAACCTTAGGGGTGCCTGATGTGCATAGAAAGGGAAGGGTAAGGTCTGGAAAGTGGGTGCACTTGTCAGAACAACATGGCAGTTTAAACAACTGTGCGCAGGCCCTGCAGTGGCAGGCCTGAGTTCTCTCTTTTAAGGCTACCTGTGTGGGTGGCACAATTGGTGCTGCAGGCCCACTGGTAGCTTTTGCATTACCAGCCCTGACACATATAGTGCATTTTACTAGGGCCTTTACTAGTAAGGCAAACATACCAATCATGGACAACCAATTACCATTATACTTTACACAGGGAGCACTTACACTTTGACACTAATCAGCAGTGGCAAAGTGACCACAAAATCACATGTCAGAAAAAAGGTCTAGGGGGAAAGGA
Source organism: Lissotriton vulgaris (assembly GCF_964263255.1). Classification (NCBI taxonomy): domain Eukaryota; kingdom Metazoa; phylum Chordata; class Amphibia; order Caudata; family Salamandridae; genus Lissotriton; species Lissotriton vulgaris. The sequence continues at coordinate 2,082,682,466 of NC_141687.1, forward strand.
AAAAGTTTAGGGAACTTTAGCCAAAAAGGGCCAAGTCCTACAAATCCCATCTAATGAATAGGTTTTCCCTCACCATACCAACCCTCTCTAGCAATGGTAAAGACAATGCCCCCACATAAAAAAACTTGACAACTAAAGTACAAAGTATGGAATCTACCCAACTACTACCTATGTCCCCCACATGAAGCAATACATTCTGAGACAGAAATTTGTTCTGCAACCCTCTAGACCACAAAGCCTCCAGAAATGTATCTCTATAGCCTTTGGTCCCTATATATTGAAAACAAATCTACCTTGTTCCCACAAACCTGATAACGCACTACTAATCTGAACCAATATGATAGACATTGACTAGTTAATTACTCGTTGAAGGATGAGCCCTCCAATCTTAATCCTCGCATCCCCAATATTCACCATCACACTACAGAAAAATGTAACCTCTTTGATTTGAGAAAAATTTAAAAATCTTTAACTGCTAAACTACTTTTTACAGAACTTAGATCAACCATTCCCTTGTTGACACTGATAATAAGCAACATATCAGGCCAATAAAACAATATAAACTATCACCTACTCTCCTGCATGTCCCATGCCAAATTAGGCTGCCAACCCAGGAGCATATCTTGAGGCAGTAAACTGCCCTGCCCAAAAAGACTCCTACAAATCTTATCTAACTAAAATAATTTACCTCCTCTCATATGAAGAGTTACAACATGAGAAAAGTACCTTTGATATCTAATCTTCTACTGTCCTCTAGGCTAATCAAAAACCTACTCTTAGAATAACTAATTGAACCTTCAGTGGATTGACACAAGTAAAAAAGCATATACAAAAGAAACAATTGATCGACGAAATGCTGGACAATGCAAACATTCACCCCCAGTCACAGGGATCTGAGTTAAATCCATCATTCTTTTGCTCACCACACCATCCCAGTTTGGACCCAGCAATATACAAATCAGTCTTGTCAGTCTGTCCCTGTTCCATGTGGGAAGAGTCCAGCCCAAACTGCCAGGCCAGGTCCTCCCTGAACTGGAAACAAGCATCCTGGGACCGATTTCTGGGCATCACTATTCATCAGCCAGGATAGCTTGAAGCCAGTGGTATAGTGAGCACAGGACCCACGTCTGGGCATCTGGGCATCTGGGTGAATCTTTGCATTGTCCAGCATTCCGTCCATCAATTGTTTCTTCTGCATATGCATATGTTGCCCTAAGTGAGAAGGGTATGCAGACAAAGGGGGGGGGGTGCACAGGGGGGTACCCATGGTACCCTCTATGGGTACCCCCTACATTTCCCTGCACTAAGTGGCAGGCACCGCGTGGTGCCAGCCACGTAGTGCAGGGAAATGCACAACATTGCTTTTTAGCATTGCGGCGGGTGCTGCAGTCAGCAGCACCCACCGCAATGTTAAATGGCCTGGATGCGACTGCCATGTTGGCGATTATATTGTAATACTACGTGTGGGACCCCCGCCTTACAGGCAAGCGGTCTCAGTTACAGCAACAATGGTGGGTGGACTGTGTGCAGTTTAAAAATGAAAAATTGACTTTGCAAAATAAAGCTTTTCTCAACCCCACAACTCTCTCTTTAATACATATGTCACTACCAGAATAGGCCCTAAACAGTTCTAAGGCATGTTCATTTAAGTTTTCCATGTCCAGCTAGTGAAAAACTCATAAATTCTCAGAAATTGTTTTTTTCACTACTGTGAGGCATACCACTTCAATAGGATAGCATTGGGTTACCATATTGAATTTATTAAGTGATGACTTGTTTTTGGTAGAAGGTAGAAATATCATACTTTGTGAAATTGAAATTGAAAATCCTCTTTAATGGTAAAGTTGAATTTTAAAGGACAATACTAAAAATGTTCCTTTTAGAAAGTTCGCATGTTCTTTTTTCTTTTAGGATTTTATAGAGCACCTGGATTCATCAACACATGAGCCTAAAACACCAGAGATAGCCTACTCCAAGCTTGTCTGCAAAACCACATCTTGAGTTTCTTCTAGAAGACTGATTCTGAGCCTTCCTGTCTCAGATTCAGAGGCAAAGCTTTCCACAGTTTAGAAGGCAGAAAGCCAAAAGAGCGACTTCCTATCCGTGCATTTTCAAACTCAAAAACGCCATACGTGCTGCTTCTGCAGACTTAAGACTTCTGCTGTATTGATAAGGCTTAACCAACAAATGAGGTTATCAAGGGCTTTTACTGTTCAAAGTTTTGTGGCAAAAGCACATGGATTTGAAAGACACTCTCTTTCTGAACGTGAACCAATGAAGTTTATCAGGAGCAGGACCCATGGACAAACGTCTAGGGATGTTCAACAGCGAACATGTTGCCGCGTTCTGCATCCTTTGAAGCTTCTTTAATCGGTCTTGGGTGGCTCCAAGAAAGAGTACACTACAATAGTCCAGCCTGGATGTGACCAGTGCCTGGATCACTATTTTTCAGGCAGTTTTGTAAGAGGACCTTTAATCTTGTCCGGTGCTTTTAGAATGCCGAACCAATTCCTGGTAAGACTGTGAGGTTAGGTTACTATCAAACCAGATACCAAGACTTCTTACTTTTTGCTTGTGAACAGGTACTTGTCCTAGAACATCTGGCCACCAAGCAGTGGACCAGATAGATGGTTATTTCTGTAAGACCAAGTCCTCAGTTTTCCCAGGGTTAAGCTTAAGACAGCTGTGATCCATCCACTTCACTAATCCAAACAGGCAAAATCTGAATTGAGCCATAGAGACTCCATATTCCAATGAAATGATAATAATAAACTGAGAGTCATCAGCATATGACACAATATTAAAGCCATGATGCTTGATGACATCAGCTAAATGGTGCATGTAGAGATTGAATAATGGCCTGCCTTGGAGCTGAGCCCTGCGGTACCCCCTGCGGCACCCCCACTGCAGTGAAAAGACCTCAGATGCAACTAGCAGAAAGGAAGCCAACCATCTCAAAGCAGTATCCCCAACACATGCATGGCCAACGCTGTTTAAGCAGCAGGCCATGCGATACTGTGTTAAATGCTGCACACAAGTCTAGCATTATCAGTGCCGTGATTTTACCCCCATCAACAATGAGACTCAGAGGCTAACAACAGTGCAGACTACTTGATTACTGAGGGCAAAAACCTGACCGGGTCTCATGCAAGAGATCGTTAGTCTTGATATATCTCATCAGCTGATACTTTATGTGTTTTGCAGTCACTTTGGAGGAAGACAGGAACAGAGAAATAGGCCTGAAATTTTCCAACCTAGCTGGATTGAATGTAGGCTTTGAGTATTCCCTTTGAAGGAATATGAAAGACAGGTTAAGCAGAGCACATCATCCTGATAAAATAGCCTCCATCCCTCATTCCAAGGGCATGATAGAGCCCAATTTCACTTTAAGTAATAGAACACGCAACTGTTGTGGAATGGGTGTTAATGCTCAGAAAACCATCCATCCATCCATAGAATCAGATGGTTTGAAACAAGTTTCATGACAGCAGGCCTCTCTACTTTCCTTATAACAAGTTGCATAGATGTTATCAACTTAACCAAAGAAGAATTGAGTGATCGAGGTACTATTGTCCATTGACGGGGCAATTTGCGCAGAGCAACGCACCAAGGAAAACAAAGATTTCACTATAGAGGAAAGTTCTCACAAGGAATCCTGGACATGCTCAATCTTTTGAGCATAATAATGGCTGCAGGTTACTCTGATCTGAGTATGATATTTCTACAATGCCTAGTGATAGCTAGCTTTATCAAGGGCACTGTGATTCATATATCAGAGCCGCTCTAAATGTTTGCAGGTCTTCTTTACTAGCAGTAGTTCTCCGTTAAACTATTCGGCCAATGGGTTGGAGCTGGACCTTCTCATAACCATTTGGTGCCTTCAGCCTGTTTCCTTGGCCACATGGCAAGTTGTAGATGCTAGTGGTCCTTTCTCAGGCAGTCACACAATAGAGGGACTGGTTGTTGGCAGGATGGGCCATCCTAACAAGATAAGAGTGCAGAGCTGTGCACAGCCAACTTCCATTTCAAAAACACAGACTAAGCACACACACAAAGAAGTTCACAATAGCCTTTTGTTTCCCAGACATCCTGGAATTAGGACAGGTAGGAAGCAAATTCCAGACATTTCTGTGAGGAGAAAACTCCAGGTGTTTCTTCCACTTCAAACCTGCCACCAGGTACACTATCAGAAGCATTTGACTCACTAGTCAGTTCACTTCTGTGCATGTGGCATGACTGGTAGAGATCTGCTCTGCTGCCTGTGGTCTGCTGTGTACTTCAGGGGACTGACATTCTGCACCAAGAGGTTTGTCCTACTGTCTGTAGTCTGCCTTGTGCCCTTGGAGGTCTGCTTTACTGCTTGAGACCTGATTATCTGCTTAAACTCAGGAATTCCAGAGTGACTTAAAGGGTTAGTTTCATTGGCTCCTTGAACAGAGACTGAGGGAAAGAAAAGGCTCAAACCTTCTTTAACCCACACCTGGGCCCAGTCCTGACCCTTCAAGTGACACCTCTTCACTTCTAGACCCTGGGAAGTGGAGTTAGAGGTGTTCATATAGCCCAATTCCAAAACTTAAGATGTGAAACATTTTCAGACAAAAAGTTCTTTGAGATAAGAGAGAAGACCCGGACGTACCTGCTCGCCAATCCACCAAAGGTGGATTTCGGGTCAGCCTGGCTTTGCGGTTGCTCTCACTACTTTCTTCTCTGCAGCAGCAAATCCTATTTAGCTGCTCCTCAGAGAAGGTGTATCTGGCCTTGAAAAACCCTCATCAGCTACAGCCGATAGCTTAGTCCCACTGGAGATTTTTGACTTTTGGAAAAGGAACTGAAGGTCTGATTCAGATCTTGGCGGTACTCCCATTGTCCCTCTTTGGCAGTCTTTACAAGTATTCCCCAAAGCTAAAGGAATCGCACAGCCGTATATAGCTGTGTGCTGGCTGCACCGCTGTCTACGGTGACCGAGTGTTATCCGTCATGTAAACGGTTCACTGCAGTGAACACAGCTGATTTCTCTGGTGGTAACAATACTTCGTCACCGACAGGGTGGAGGGATTGTGCCAGGCCTATTTAGATGTCACAGCTGTGCTGGCCTGGTTCCAGTGGCAGATTGCTGGTGGAATGATGGTGTTGTGGGACCCGTTCAACGTTGGGCTATACCTGGGGCTTTTGGATGGATATTAACATCGCACACCTGATGTGTTTTGCCTAACTGTCTTCACCTGCATACCACACTATAAGACACACTCAATTTCAGACCATGATCCTTTGCCATTCCACTGCACCACAACATTTTCAAATGGACCTTTTGCCAGTTAAGTCAGGTTTTTTGTAGCTTTCTGTTTCTTGTCCCTCATTTCTTCTCTTATTCATATTTTGTGTGTCTTAACATTTATTTAATTATTGTTGATTGGTAATGGCACTAAGGAGAAATCTCCATTTTTACAGAGGGTACATTTTCAGTCATGGGGAATGAAACAATTGGAGTAGATCAACAACTGTTCGGGGCCCAAGAACAAAACACAATCATACTTCAGAAAAGGCAAATGTAGGCCAGAATAGTTGACAGCAAATAACCTGCACACACAGGAGGAAATTAGGAAGAGGTGGAATGATCTGCGGGGAAGAGTCCCCCCAAGCATCACCTGTAGCCCAGAGGACTGGTGGTGGTTCTCCCAGCCCCCCTAACAACCGTTTCCATGGGAGGAGAAGGTTTTGCAGATCCTACATCCTGAAGGCTTGACAAGAATTCCTGGTGAAGTGCAGACTGGTTACACATTTGAATGTGTCACTAAACCTAAATGCTGTTTTTTGATTTACATTTAGCTGTTACTAATGTGTTTTACTCTAAGCCTGGGCGCAAGCGCGGCCGCCCGCGCATGCGCATTAGTACCCAAGACGGCGGCGATGAAGAGAGGGAGCCCCGGAGACGCGGCGCGCAGCGGCGGGCAAGGTAAGTGCCTTTAAATTCTTTCTAACATTTAAATTAAAGTATTTAGGGAGGGCGGGAGGGAGGCCTGTGGTGCGTAGTGGGGCTACGTGGAGTGCGGAGGTGGGCGTAGTTTCTCGCCCACTTCACGCAGCTCCGCGAAGCCCCACTATGCCCACTAGGCCCAGGGTTATTTTACTCCTTTTGAAAACATACAAACATATATTTATTTTTCAAAATTCTCTTGCAGTCTTGTTTGTTTGAAAATATTTTGTTGGTAATAAGATAACAGGTTTTGAAGTTGTTTGTGTGTCATTTAAACTGTTTGTGTAACTAAATATAATACCACTGAAAGGTACAATCATCATAATCTTTAGATTTTAACTTTTAGGTTGCTTCATATTGTAGCGATTAAACATTTTGATGTTTTACCCAGCCTATAATAATGTGTAATTGTCATTAAATCATAATAGGTCCAACAGCCAGAGTATGTGGACAACCATCTACTATTGAGGATACCTCTACTTCTGACCTTTGGTGAGGACTACACTCCTGCAGGACTGGTTGAAGTGGAGCAGCCTGGTCCATCTGGTCTGCCGGGCAGGCAGCTCTAGTGAGTCTCACTCAGCCCACACTCACACTTCCCTCCCCAGATGTTACCACACCTCAGTCTATAGATGCTTCCACTTCTTGTGTCCAGACCAACATTACACCAATCTTGTGCCCTCCAGTTCTGCCTGCTGAGAATACACCACCACCTCTACCTCCAGTTCAGGCAGGAACCAGTGGGGTGGACCACTCTGGGTAAAGGGCACATCTGTGGGCCAGCAAAGTGAGGCCATTGGGTTCACTGTAACCCAGGTCACCATCAACCAAGTCTTGGGATCGCCCCATCAGTCTCAAGACATGATGGGCTTGGTTCCTGACAGAGCTTCTGGAGATGAACTAGCTGCAAATGGAGCACAATGTACAGATGAAACAAACATCTGGACTCCAATTTCAGCTGCCGGACTGGAGTGTTTCATGATATTTTCATCCAAATGTGCAGGGCCTTTCCAGCATCATCTTCCTCTTTCTGTGGTCCTACTACATCTGCCTCAACTTCATCTCTCTCAGTCACAGAAAAGGAGGCCCTACCACAAGAGGAAACACATGCACCCATCTCAGTTGCTGCATCATGGATCCCCCACCCACAAAGAGAAGATGTTCAGGCTGACTACCAGTAGTGGATTGCAAGACCTCCATAACCACCAGCAAGAGACGCAGACCCTAATTTCCTCCTCGTTAGATTAAAAAATGGTTTAACATTTATATTAATAAACTGTAAATATATAAACACACTCATGTGAAGAAGTTGTCAATAAGATCTTGACCTAAGTCAGTTCCTTCTTCTTCACCACTATCATCTTCATTTGGCATTTCAACATCCACACAAGGTGCCTTTTCATGGTCACCACCCTCTGCGATGTCTGGAATGTTACGTTACAGAGCTATGTTGTGCAGCATGCAGCAGGCCATGGTGACTTGTATTTGTATTTGTATTTGTATTTTTGATTTGTAAAGCGCCTTATCACCCAGGGGTCTCTAAGCGCTTAGCGGCGAGTGGACACAAAGTTGTAGAGGGAAAACAGGCTAGATTGTACCCCATGCCTCTTGGAAGAGCACGGTTTTTAGCTTTTTCCTGAAGGGCAGGAGCTTTGTTTCTTTGCGCAGGTTCTCAGGCAGTTGATTCCATGCTTTGGGAATTGTGTGGGAGAAGATACGTCCTCCAAGGGAAGACAGTTTAAACCTTGGGCAGATCAATAGTGCAGCCTCTGCTGAACGTAAGTTCCTGCTAGGGGCATACGGGACAAGGCGTTTTTTAATATATTTAGGGGCTTGCCCATATAAGGCTTTCTGCGTGATGCATAAGCCCTTGAACTTGGCCCGTTGATTCACTGGCAACCAATGAAGTTCACGAAGAAGGGGGTAGCAGGGGTCTTTCTTGGTTTATTAAAGATGAGTCTGGCCGCGTCATTCATCAGTCTGTTCATTAATTTTTTCGGAATGCCGAAATACATGACGTTGCCGTAGTCCAGCCGTGCCAGGATTAATGCTGACACTGCTCTCCTGAGAGTGTCCGCCTTCAGGATGGGAGACAGTTTGCGCAGTTGTCTTAATAGGCCTACACAAGTGCCCACCACCGCTGACACCTGGGCTGACATAGTGAGGTTGGTGTCGATGACTATGCCAAGGCTTTTTACTGTTACTGCCGGTACTGGGGGTTTTCCTAATTCCGTGGGCCATAAGAGGTCACTCCAAGGGCTAGATGATGTCGTAATTGCAAGCACCTCCGTCTTATCAGGGTTAATCTTTAGAAAGTTTGCCGTCATCCAGTTGACGGTAAATTTTAGGATATTTTTAATTTTTTTTTTTTTTTTTTTTTTTTTAAATTTGTTTTTATTGTTGCATCAATTAAACATACTCAGCAGTTCAGTCATTGAGAGGTGCGGTGTCAACATTCCGCCACATTCTCTCAGAATCGCAACATTTTCTTTTTTTAAAGTAAACAACAAATAACATTCAGGTGTGTATCTTGGTCGTGCTGAAGCATATTAAGTGTATAACATCATTCTAGGTGCGTCGGGCCAGCGGGCCATTTTCACCACCCCCGGGAATCTTACCGTGTGTTACGCCAGACGGGCGTGGGAGGATCTAAGCAGCCCGTGCCCATATCATCCTATCCCTCCCGCACTTCCACATTCACTCTTCGTCATCCCCCTCCTCTGAACTATCTACGTCTTCCTCTTCCGGTAGCGGTTCACAAGGTTCCCCCCTGTAGGCGTTCCATGGCAGCCATATTTTGTTCCATTTACGTGGATTTGCCCTCTGCTGATATACCGCCCGCTCCATCACCATGAGTATATCCATATTTCTGCACCATTGTGTCAAAGTCGGTGTCTCTGATGCCCCCCATTTTTGCGCAATGTCTCGCTTCGCTAACATCATCCCTATAACCACCCATTGCCTCCCTTGTAGTGTCAGGTTGGTCGGGCCCCACACATTTAGCAGACAAATTCTAGGATCAGGAGTGAACGGGAGTTGTAGCGTCTGGGCGACCGTGCGTGCCACTCGCTTCCAGTAATCTATTATGTTCGGACAGGACCACAGGGTATGGAACAGCGTTCCCTCCTCCCCACAGTTTCGTAAGCAATACGGGTGATCTGCCCTTTGGAATTTGTGTAGGGTGGTGCGTGTGTAGTACACTCGGTGTAGTATCTTATATTGTATCAGTCGGAATCTTGCTGAAATTCCCGCTTCTCTAGGTGATGCCATTGCAGCATTCCAGTTTGCCTCATCTAGGTCACCAACATCATCCTCCCATTTCGCTTTCAATTTCTGTAATGGGTCAGGCAGGTTATTCACTAGCTTGCGATATGTGAGGGATGTGGCGCTAGCTTCCATGTAGTCAGTGAGTAGTCGGTCTTCTAAAGGCGCCGATTCTGGGACCTTAGTACCCGGTGTCAGTGCACCCAGTAATGCATGTCTAATCTGTATGTACCGATACGTCTCAGTGGTGCTCAGCTCATACTGTTCTCTCAGAGTGTCAAACGGAACCACCCCGTCTCTTGTCCACAGATCACCCACCGTGGAGATCCCTATAGTGTCCCAGTGGTCAAATCCTTTACTACGTCTCAAGTTTCCCAGTGACCTGGAATCCCACAAGGGTGTAAGTTGTGTAATCACCCCCCCCCACTTCAAACGAGATTGAGCTTTATGCCACAATATTACAGTGTGCTTAGTCGGTCCGATCAATTTTGCCATCAGGCCTCTGTTATAAAGCGGGGCCAGAAGTGTATGAGTGCCAAGCTGCCGTCTGTCCGCCACGTACGCTGGGTCCTCCTGCGGTGCATGCAACCATTGGTTAATCACCTTGAGGTGCGCCGCCCAGTAGTACAACTCCAGGTTCGGGAGCGCGATTCCCCCACTGTACCAATCCCTAATCAATTTCATCTGCGCTACCCTCGCCGGTCCAACACCCCACAACAGGCCTGACAGTTGCCCTGTTATCTGTTTGAAAAAGGAAGGCGGGACCAGTGCCGGTGTATTTTCCAAAACATAGAGGAACCGGGGCAGTGCCATCATTTTGAAGAGCGCCGCTCGGCCCAATAACGTCAGTGGGAGTGTTTTCCAGTGGCGCACGTCCGTTTTCAATCTATCGAGCAGTGGCCGTAGATTCATATCCTGAAAGGTCACGTGATCCCGTGTGATCTGAATCCCCAGGTATCTAAAGGAAACGGCCTCTATCATCAAGGGGCAGTCCACCTCCAGACGTGGCGGGGTCCCACGCAGCATGAAGAGCACCGATTTCATCCAGTTAATCTTGTACCCTGATGCAATTCCCTGCCGCTCACACAATGCCAGTAATACTGGAATCCCCTCTGCCGGGTCCGCTAGGTATATTAGCATGTCATCTGCATATAATGACACTCTGTCCTCCCAGCCCTCACCCCAGGTAATGCCCCGCAGCAGCGGCGTAGTCCTAATGATAGTTGCCAAGGGTTCCAGTACCAGGGCGAACAACAGCGGTGAGAGTGGGCAGCCTTGTCTCGTGCCCCTTGCTAATGGAATGACTCTCGAAATGTGTCCGTTTGCCGTCACTCGCGCCATAGGATTCCTATAGAGTAGCCTGATCCAGGCTATGAATTTTGGGCCGAAGCCCATATGTTGTAGGACTGCAAAGAGGTACCGCCACTCCACCAAATCGAACGCCATTTTGGCGTCCAATGAGAGGATTGCTGCATCGGTTGTCAACAACGGGGCCCTCGCCATAACACCATGCAGGCGCCTGAGATTCAAAGCCGTACTTCTGTGCGGCATAAATCCCGATTGGTCCGGATGAATGAGGTGGCTAAGGTGAGGCAACAGCCTGTTGGCTAATAATTTCGCCAGGATTTTGCTTTCGGCATTGAGGAGGGAAATCGGCCGATAGGAGCCGCAGTCCTCAGGGCGCTTGCCAGGTTTCAGGATCGCCACAATGGTAGCCATGCACTGGTCAGGTGGCAGGTGACCTTGTTCTAAGCTGTCTACGTACATGTTGAGTAACGGCGTCGTGAGGGTTTCCGACATGGTTTTATACCACTCGATCGGGATTCCGTTGGGGCCCATGGCTTTCCCTGGGTGTAGTGCCGCGATAGCCGACTGTATCTCCTCAGCCGTCAAGTCCGATTCCAGGTCATCGGCATTGTCCTGCAACAGGGTGCGGGTGGGCACTCCCACGAGCGCTGTCTCCGCCATTTCCCGTGTAACCTCTATATCAGAGGTATATACCGCTTGGTAGTGATCAGCCAGGAGTTCGACTATCCGGGCGGGGCGGGTGTGCATTACCCCCGTAGAGTCCTTCAATTGTAAGATAGTCCTCTGCCCCTCCCGTTTTTTCTCTAGCCAGGCTAGGAGCTTACTCGCCTTATCCCCCACATCGTATATCCTATTCGTAGTGACCGCTATGTTTTCGATCACTCTACGGCGCAGAAGATCAGTATGACGTTGCTGACACAGCCGTAGTGCGTGGAGCGAGTCCCCGGTCGGGTCAGTCATATGAATCTCATTAGCTTCGGCTAGTTTGTCCTCTAGGTTTAATAGTTCCATTTTCTGGGTGCGCTTATAACTCGTTATAGTGGAAATGGCTTGGCCTCGGAGAACCGTTTTATAGGCTTCCCATAGGATCGACGGGGATGCGACCGAGCCATTGTTCTCTGTGAGATAACACCTTGTCGCTGTTTTAAGAGCTTTGGTCACCTGTGGGACCCTAAGGTAGCCCGGGAATATCGGGTATATGCGCTTTTGGGACCGCTCCGGGTTGGAGAGAGTCAGCGTCAATGGGGAATGGTCCGAAACACCTCTCGGTTTAATTTGTACGTCGTCGACAGTAAGCTGCCCGTGCCCCGGTGTAAGGAAGTAGTCGATTCGCGACAGACTGTCATGGACCGCTGAATGGTAGGTGTAGTGATGGTCAGTCGGGTGTAGGCGCCTCCAAAGGTCTATCAGGCCTTGCGCTTCTAGGAAGTCGTTCAGCCGGGAGGGTCCTGGAGCCTGTGTTCGTGTCGGGAACCTATCTAATGTATTGTGCGCCACTGCATTAAAGTCACCCCCTACTATGAGGTCACCTTCTGGGAGCTCCAACAGAAATTTCCCTAGTTCTGGGAGGGCTATCGTGTGCAGCGCTGGAGGAATGTACACCGAGACCACATTCAGCTGTCTCCCCTCCCATTGTCCCAGTGCCGCTGCGAAGAGCCCCTGTGTGTCTACCTTCGTGGATTGGAGTATGAATCTGGAGGATCGGTGCATTAGTATTCCTGTCCCACGGGAGCCCCTCGTGAATTCCGAATGGGCGATCATACGGTAACCTTTCCTGTCTAAGGCATGTGTGGCTGTGCCTGTGAGGTGTGTCTCCTGCAGTAGGACCAGGGCCGGGTTGAGCCTCTTTATACTGTGTAGCACCAAACCTCGCTTGACCTTGTCCCCCAGACCTCTCACGTTCCAGGACATAAGTTGCAGAGGTGCCATTGGCCCCGTCCCAGGTTCCCCCCTCCCCATGTCATCCCGTGTAGTTTGTGTCATTGCTTCTGTGGTTGGGAAAATCTAAGTACCATAGAAAGTGCGATCTAAGACCTCGACACGAGCTCGCCATATTCAGTGTGTGTGCCTCGTGGTTCCAATCTACACCTGTAAAACAATTCAAAAAAACCAAACCCCCCCCACTCCCAACTCCCCCCCTCCCTGCCCCCCTGCTAGACGGACCCAAAACTGCCCGCCCCCCCAACTTAGCAGAGTGCCTGACCCAAACCCCAAACACAGTACTTGCTCGTCGGGGTGAGGGACTCTCCGGAGTCGGCGGCCTCCCTCCATGTTCACGGAGGACCTCCGCCCGGTGTCCTTGACGGCCCGCCCGGCCAACGTTACATTTATTCTAGTCTAGTAAACTCGGGAAGTCATTGTTCGTCGTTGTTCTCAGTTTCGTGGGCCTCGCTCAGCGGGGATCGTGGATCCAAGTCTCTTCCGGATGTTTGGGAACCTGAGCGGGATCCATCAGTGCGGTACTTGTTTGGTCGTGTGGAGCGGCGAGGCAGGCCCGTCTGTCTCCAGCCTTCCAGCCAGTCGTGTGCAGCCTCCGGAGTGTCGAAGAACCATGTTTTGTTGTCTGCCACTACTCTCAACTTGGCTGGGAAGAGCATGGCATAGGGAAGTTCTCTCGCTCTCAGTTCTTTCTTAACTTCAAAGAATGTCCTCCTCCGACGTGCGACCTCCGCCGTGTAGTCAGGAAAGAACGCCAGGGTGGAATTTTGAATCTTAACCGGGGGTGAGTTTCTCGCCGCTTGCAGGATCGCGTCCCTGTCTCTGAAATTGAAGAGTCGTGCAATGATAGGCCGCGGTGCCACGCCCTGCTTCGGACGTCCTCCCGGGACTCGATGCGCTCTTTCCACAGAGAAAAAGGTGGATAGGCCCTTGGGTTTGAGTTCTTGTTCGATCAGTTTCTCCACGTAGAGGTCCATCGCTCTCGTGTCCTCCGATTCCGGAACCCCTATAATGCGGATGTTGTTCCGCCTCGAGCGCCCTTCCTGCTCGTCCAGCTTAGCACGTAGGTCTCTGTTTTCGTTCGAGATTCGTTCAACACTGATCTGGAGCTCCGAGACATCCTCCACTAGAGACTTGGTCACCACCTCCATCGAGGAGACTTTTTCCGACATCTTGTGGAAATCGGCTCTTATCAGTGTGATTTCCGCCGATATCGATCCCACCGTAGCCTGTACTTGCGTCAGGGCGCGCATAACGTCCTCAAGGGTTGCTTTTTTGCCTCCCGCCTGGTCGGTTGTCTTGTTTGCCTGTGTTTTAGCGTCCGGCGGGGAAGCAGACGGTTTGTCATATGCGTATTTCTCGAGTCGTGCCTGCGCGTTGCCTCCCTTTGGTCCCTTGCCCGCCATGGCAGCTGCAATTACACTAAGGTGATCGTGAGCGGAGATGTCAGGGAGCTGAGTCCCACCAGAAGGAGCCCCGGTGGAGGCCCGCCGTTGCGTCAGCAGTCTCTGGATGTGGTTGGGTCGAGGGAGTTATTGACAATGAGCTTGTCCCTTGGTCTGCCGGTGAGAGTAGCGGGTGAGGCTGTGTCGCCGCGTGGTCCGCCGGGCCCGTAGACCCGCTTCGCTGACGCAGTGGAAATATCCAGTGGTCAGGGTGGCGTGTGTGTCCGATGCCTTTGGAGAGCGCCTGAACCGCCCCACTTTTGGCCCTCGTATGTTTGGTGTAGTCTCCGATGCCTCCAGGCCCCAGCCGGGTATGTGTCAGCTGCACCCAGGGGAGCGCCCACCGAACTGTGTATCAGAGGGGACACCGCGGTGCCCCTCAGTGGATCCGGACCTTCCCCTGCAGCGCCGGATGTCCAGCTGCGCCACGTCTCAGCGGGACAGTCGAGATCTTTGTACCCTAAGAACGGGGTGTGGGGGCCCAGGCTGATCGGAGCCGTGCAGCTGCCTCCGCGATGTGATCGCGCTCCGGCGTGGTAACGGCCGCCTCAGCGTCTCCCCTCAAGAAGCCGGCGTCTCTCGCGTCAGGCCCTCCGCAGCCCGAGTGGCGGCTATTCCTGCACCCGGGATGCCAGACTCAGCACTCCGGCAGAGTTGAGTCCCCGGTTCCTCCGGTGGTCGGGCGGCAAGATGGCGGACCCGGGCCCCCTCCACACGGGTCCGGCTGCCTCCGTGCAGAGGTCTGGTTCGGTCCCCGCACTCACCGGGCAGTAGTCGGTGTCGGCCGGTCTCTCACTCGCCTGCCACAGAGACGCCGGCGGCCGCGCTGAGTTGCGAGCCACTCTCGTCCCCGCTGCTCCGTTGCGAGCGACCACTTCCGGCTCCTCCACGCTCAGTCCGCAGCACTTCCTGTCGGCCCTCTCACGCCAGGCAGGACCCCGGTCCCAGTGTCTTCCAAAGGCCAGAGCGGGCGATACGGGTAACTTCGCTTCCCGTAGTCGGATTTTAGATCTGGTTGCTGTCGGGCGCGCCGCCCGGTCCCGGGCTTCAGTCCCTGCCCGCAGGGCGAAATTCTATGACGGATTAATGATCGGATATGTCCGGAGGCCGCTTCAACCGCGGAGCTCGCCCTCTAAGCTGCCACCATCTTAGGCTGCTAGCCACGCCCCCCGGATATTTTTAAATTTTTGATCTGCAGTTAGGGAGTTACCTATTTGAATGATGATCTGAGTGTCATCAGCGTAATTGTATATACTGCAGTCCATCTGATTCAAAGATGAGATGAGGTGCTGCAGATATGCATTGAACATCAAGGGAGACAGGGCTGAGCCCTGTGGGACTCCACATGTAATCCTTGCTGCCTCTGATACCAGGTCATCCAGTTGTACTCTCTGGACCCGTTCACCGAGGAACGAGGTCAGCCAGGCGTGGGCCGTGCCCTGGATACCAAACTCCTCCAACCGCGACAGAAGAAGGTCATGATTGACCGTATCAAATGCCGCGGAGAGGTCGAGTAGCACCAGGGCACAAGGATCTTTTTTATCTGCTTTAAGTCGCAGATCGTCTAGCACGGAGAGCATGACCAATTCCGTGCTATTGTGGGCCCTGAAACCGGCCTGGTTGGGTTCCAGCAAGGAGTTGCTCTCAAGGTGGTGAGAGAGGCTGGACAACACATGCTGTTCCAGTATTTTTGCTAAAAAAGGAAGTTGAGAGATGGGCCTGTAATTTTTCAGGATCTTGGTGTCAGCCCCGGCCTTTTTTAAGAGAGGAATTAATCGCGCTTCCTTAAGGTTAGAGGGGACTTGTCCCGAGGTGAGGGAACTATTTAGGAGCGATAATATGTCATCCTCCAGTCCTGGCCACGCTTGTTTAAATATCCGCGGAGGGCATGGGTCCGCCGGAGAGCCAGATTTAACTTGATTCATCACTCTTTCCAGGGTTTCCTTGGTAAGTAAGGGTAGTGAAGTTAAGGGCTGGATGACTGTGGGAGAGGAAGTTTGGGTGATTACAGGACAGTCCAGTCTAGGAGTGCTCTCGATTTCTGTCAGGAGGGCCGATATCTTGGTGGTAAAGAATGACTGGAACTTATGGCAGTCTTCTTGCGTGAAGGAGGGGGGTTTGGCACACCTTATTGGGAAAGTAGAGGAGGGCTCCACCAGCCTTATACAGACATGGAAATCTGGCTTTGGGAATCCAAAAGCTCGCTACACTGGCCTCCGTGTTCTTCAATGGGCCTAATTGAAGCAGACTTCCCCTACGTTGTTGGATTCCTCAGCGGTGCTAACAACCATGGACAGTTAGGATGACCTGACTCTCCTACATGGAAAAAAATAAAATTATCCCAAAACATTTAACAGTATTTTAGGTCATGCAACTTGAGATTAACCAACCAATATATTGACAGATTGTACTTACCAGCAAGCCAGGCCCTATCAAGTCAAAGTTGTGGAATTTGTAGGTTCATGCTGCTGCTCCATAGCACAAAGGAATCATGGGTTGATCCTGGAAAATGGGAACAGACACGTGTGATGTAAAAATCTGGTAAGCAGACAACTTGCACATTGGTTGAGTAGTTTTTTTTGACAATGCCCCTATTATGATGTATGCGCTTCCCCAGAGGCAGCCGCAAATTCGCAGTAACGCATTCATGTGAAAACATGGAGCAGCTGCTAGCAGCGGCTCCGTGTTTTCACAGTGGAGGTGGCAACAAGTCTGCACTTTTAAAGGGAATTAGAGATCCCCTGGAAAGCGGGTGCAGTCACTGACCGCACCCACCTGCAAGGGGATGTCTGGGGGTCCAGGGGATCCCCTTTCTATCAGAGGGCTGCCATCAGGAGGCACACTAACAGTGTACTTATTGTAATAATACGCCCCCAGATGTCCCATTAAGGTGCTATAGGTTTCTATGTGCTGTACAGTGCTAAATCTTTAAAAAATCATATTTCCGGTTCTCTACTCTAGATTTATTTTTGTTTTTGTGTTATCTTAAAGATAAAAATATTTCCTATTTTTATAAACTGGTTTTGGATTTTCATTTTGTGTTGTGTCTTATTTATTTACTGAATCAGTATTTTTAAATGCTTTACATACCTGTCTCTGAAATTAAGCCTACCTGCTCGCAGACAAGCTACCAACATTTAAGCATTAGAATAATTTTCTGAGACCTTTTGAGAGCTCTAGACTGTGTCAGCAGCCTTATTGCCAGTGGTGAATGTATATTTACCACTACTAATAATCCACAAACTCCAGACCATCCGGAAAGTTGCAGCCAGACTCGTCCTCTACATCCCACAACAAGACCACATCCCTCAGCATCAACAACACCTCTACTGACTCCATGTCGAAAAAAGAGTGACCTTCAAGCTACTCACACATGCCTACAAAGCCCTCCGGACCCCAATACCTCAAAGAAAGAGTCTCCTACTACCCTCCCAAGAGAAACCTCTAATCCGCTGACCTGGCCTTGGCAGATATCCCCCGCTTCCACGGAACCATAACAGGAGGCAGATCTTTCTCCTACATTGCGTCCAAGACCTGGAACAAACTTCCTCTCAGCATCAGACAAAGCCCCACAATTCAAGCATTCAGGAAGAGCCTGAAGACCTGGCTTCTCAGCTGACCAGATTCAGGAAGAGTCCCTAGACATGGCATTTTGGATGCCCGGACCTGCAAACCCGCCCCTCAGATCCTTGAGACCTTCACAGGTGAGAAGTGTACGCTACAAATCCCTGATTGATTGACTTGCAATAGGATATTTATGTGCCGGTGACAGAGAGCCTGTGCCTTATCATATGTACTTGAAGCACAGGACATACCTACATATGCAGCACCATTACCTGAATTACACAAACAAGCAACATCTTTTTTTTACATGGGAGAGATTGAAGTGCATAAAAAAGTCCCAAAATATCATTTAATGGACCATTCATCTGCATTTTAAATCTTTCTCATGTTAAACAAGCATTGGTAAAGCCAATAGGTCTCGCTTTTGGGACCTTGTTAGTGTTTAGCCATGCAACAGTTGATGTTGTTGCACAAAGGATATTGTGCTGCATAACTAAAAACTTATAAGATTCCAAAAGCTATTGGCTATGCCATTGCCTATTCTAAATAAGGGTGATTCTCCCTTGTTTTTGAGCTGCAGCTGAGACCCCTGGTGAAACCTAAAAGACATCCAAAATGCCACCCATGCTCAAAACTTCGCCACACTCTCGGGTTTGCCAATTAGGTACTTGTGTCAAACTATGACTCCAATAGTGGACTTTATATAAGTACGATGTACACTATCATGACACACCAAGATGGTTCTGTATATGTAAATTTGTGAAGATTTATCGTGCATCAAGCACTTTCTGCACCTTGTACCACCTGCACTAGATTGTATCATTTATTGTATCATAATATGCACATAATACATTGCATTTTAAAATTACTTAGAGGCCCAGTGTGTCATTGCGTATTAAGTTATCCACCACAGAGTATTTTATTTGCTAGGGTGGGAAGATCCGAGGATGAATTGAACCAAGTACCATTGTCTATGATGTAAGTAGTATACCCAGGCTCCGGTCTTGTTATTAGGGTCGGTCCTTGTCATTATATTTGTCCCCTCTTTGCAGCACCAGCTACGATCCAGAACTGGTGTCTAAATATCAGGTACAACAGAGTTGACTCCACATTTAATTGGTGATCTCATCACATGCCTCAACTCTTGCCCAACTGGAAAATCCACAACAGCCTTCAGTGGGCTCCTTAGGGGCCAGGAGAAGGGCAAGAAGGCATAAACAGAGAGAGGAAACAGGACTTTTAGATCTGTGTTTACTTCCTGTCCCTGCAGTTGACTTTACAATTCCTGAGAGCCAGGGTTAGTAAAGGAAATTTCAGGGGCATCTAACTGAAAAGAAGTGGTAGCTGCCACGACCCCTGGCTACTCTGAATTTGTGTCAATATTAGTTACGGAAAGTGCTCAAAGCATACACAAAGTTGGTACTTTTTAGGATTTCACAAAGCTTTTACATGTATACTCCACTTAGAAAAACAGAGGTTAATCACTCTTTCAACAAACAGAAGGAACCATATTTCCATGGGCTGAACCTTGGAGGCCTCCTGTAGTTTAATGCAGGTGTTTGGAAAGGGATTCCTACACATACTAATGGAATATGCCAGAGTTGCCATTGTCCATAATTTACACCTGGGCTCTTTCTAATCAGGGCCAGTGATTGGATGCTGAAATTCAGTATAGGTGTGCACCTGGTTCTACAGGGATTTAGTGCAGGTTTGTGATCCGAGCACCAATTAATTTCTTACCTTTGAACATGAACAGTATATGCGATATATGTGATGATGCCCCACACATAACCACTTAAACTACCAAAAGCCATTTGGGGATTTCAACAGGGGTCTGAGGTAGCCCAAGGCATGGGTAGCACTATGTGCTTGCGGATTCAGTGCTTAATTTGAGCAGGTGCTTTCAGGTGCTCAGCACCGGCACTTCTTTCACAGGGCTGGGGCTAGGATTTCTGGTCCTGCAGGTGGTGGTCTCAATATTAATCGCCTAATTTAAAATAAAAAGAACCACATACCTTGCATGGTGACAGGCTGGTATGTTTTCATAGGCAGGCATACATCTGTTCAGGCAGGCATGATTGTGTATCATCACTTTAGTGATGATGTCGTCACGCATGTTATGAATCCAAAGAGTCATCATTAACAAATGGCTTGCATTCTATTCCCGGAGTCTGCTGCACACTGCCACTGCCTGAGCCCAAGCTTCCCATTGGATAATTGTAGTGGAGGCCTGCAGCCCTGCATTGCTACTATCCTCAACGTGCTTGATGTGGCGGTGGCCCACCGCACCTTTTGTGCGCTATGGAGTCATCTGTAGTTTCCGTGCGCTGCCTCCATGCATTCTAATTGCTGAGTGTGCTCGAGCCCAGAAGGTGCAACAACCACACTGACATCTCACAGGCATTGCAGCATTGCGGCTGCGGACAGTGCCTGTGTTATGGCAGGGAGGGTCACAGCAAGCTGAGCAGTGGATGCCTATGCCGTTGTCATAAATGGACCAAACTAATTACAGGCAGCACTAGCAGTGACATGACCTGCTGTGCTCAATCAGCCTCCTGACTTGCAACAAACCCAGCGGTACAAAAGGGGGTGGTGATGGACGGAGTATCTGAACCAATCAAACACTCACACCCAGTCAACAGATCTGGGTTTAATCCATCACCGTTCTTTAGCCCACTCTGCCACCCAAGTTCAGACATGGCCATATGCAAATCAGTCTGACCCTGTGCCTCATGGGAACAGTCCAGCCCGAACTGGCAAGCCATGCCTTCCCTGGACCAGAAACGAGCTTCCTAGGACCGGTTTCTCGCATTCCAGCTGTCTTCAGCCAGGCCTGCTTGAATCCAGTGGCAAAGTGAGCAAGGACACACGTCTGAGCATACCCTGCCAACTTATGGCGAACAAAGCGGTACAAAAGGGGGTGGTGATGGACGGAGCATCTGAACCAATCAAACACTCACACCCAGTCAACAGATCTGGGTTTAATCCATCACCGTTCTTTAGCCCACTCTGCAACCCCAGTTCAGACATGGCCATATGCAAATCAGTCTGACCCTGTGCCTCATGGAAACAGTCCAGCCCGACTGCCAAGCCATGCCTTCCCTGGACCGGAAACAAGCTTCCTAGGACCGGTTTCTGGCATTTTAGACGTCTTCAGCCAGGCTTGCTTGAATCCAGTGGCAAGGTGAGCAAGGGACTCACGTCTGAGCATACCCTGCCAACTTATGGCGAACAAAGCTGTACAAAAGGGGGTGGTGATGGACGGAGCATCTGAACCAATCAAACACTCACACCCAGTCAACAGATCTGGGTTTAATCCATCACCGTTCTTTAGCCCACTCTGCCACCCCATTTCAGCCATAGCCATATGCAAATCAGTCTGACCCTGTGCCTCATGGGAACAGTCCAGCCCGAACTGCCAAGCCATGCCTTCCCTGTACCGGAAACAAGCTTCCTAGGTCCGGTTTCTGGCATTCCAGCCATCTTCAGCCAGGCTTGCTTGAATCCAGTGGCAAAGTGAGCAAGGGACTCATGTCTGAGCATACCCTGCCAACTTATGGCGAACAAAGCGGTACAAAAGGGGGTGGTGATGGACGGAGCATCTGAACCATTCAAACACTCACACCCAGTCAACACATCTGGGTTTAATCCATCACTGTTCTTTAGCCCACTCTGCCACCCCAGTTCAGACATGGCCATATGCAAATCAGTCTGACCCTGTGCCTCATGGTAACAGTCCAGCCCGAACTGCCAAGCCATGCCTTCCCTTGACCGGAAACAAGCTTCCTAGGTCCGGTTTCTGGCATTCCAGCCGTCTTCAGCCAGGCTTGCTTGAATCCAGTGGCCAAGTGAGCAAGGGACTCACGTCTGAGCCTACCCTGCCAACTTATGGCGAACAAAGTGGTACAAAAGGGGGTGGTGATGCACGGAGCATCTGAACCAATCAAACACTCACACCCAGTCAACAGATCTGGGTTTAATCCATCACAGTTCTTTAGCCTACTCTGCCACCCCAGGTCAGACATGGCCATATGCAAATCAGTCTGACCCTGTGCCTCATGGGAACAGCCCAGCCCGACTGCAAAGCCATGCCTTCCCTGGACCAGAAACAAGCTTCCTAGGACCGTTTTCTGGCATTCCAGCCGTCTTCAGCCAACAAACCCAATCAGACCGCACTGATTAATATGTTCAAAAAAATCATTTTTATTTGGTGTACATTTTGTTTTTGCACTCATCTGTCGGTGTAGGTAAAGAAGTAAAACGCATGACTGAGGGGACAGACAGCAGAGCATGGTTACAGGATAGAGACTGCGGCAGTGCGGGTGTTGAAAGTTGGGCACACCGGACGTAGAAGTGGACTGCAGCCTCCTTGGTGCATTTTCAGCCCTGGCACTTCATTTTTTACAAATTAAGCACTGTGGTGGAAGGCACGTTTTACTCTTAAACCACAACACTTTACGCCACCTGTGAGTGCTGTGGTATTCCACACAGGCAGTGCTTAATTTTTTTAAAAAGTAAGCACCAGATCTCTAGTCAGCAGGCCACTTCAACGGGCACTGTCCATTGCAGCTGCCAATTACTATAAAAGCATACCTAATAAATCCCACTCCTACAAGTGTGACAATTCTGACAATTCCAGGACCCCAAAGTTACAAGAATGACTTTTGGCAGCAGGTATTACTCGTTCTTAACCCGTTCTGTGCTCATGACGAGCTCAGCTCGTCATGAGGCACGGGCACGCTGTGCTCATGAAGAGATAAGCTCGTCATGACCGTTGAGCCGTGCCCATGCAGGGATAATTCCCCTGCTGTGCTGGGTGTTCCATTGGAACGGGCATGGTCATGACGAGCTCAGCTCGTCATGAGCACAGCGCCACCGCGCTTCATGACGAGCCGAGCTCGTCATGAGCACCGCGGCGCTGCATGCGCCCCTCTTTCCCCCAGCACAGCAGGGGAATGAGCCCCGCAGGGAAGGGGTTAATGTATATTAACCACACCACAGCGAACGGCCTCCCACACACGTTCATGCGTGCATTCTCTTGGGACATGAGCTGCACACTTTTGTGCCCTCAGTTAGTAATGTGCAGAACTAAAACTATGCACAATACACTCATCATCGTCCTCACAGATATTCATGTAGCGCTAAAACCCACCAAGCCATCTGATCGCTTCTTAGGATCCATGGCAGTGCTTAATTTGTGCTGGTGCTTTCCGGTGCTTAGCACCGGCACTTAATTATCAGGGCAGGGTCTTTGCATCTGCTGCACATGTCACACATCGTTGTTTTTAAAAATGTACTGTACTGTACTCGGTGCAGGCCATGCAGCCGCAGTGTGTTCACTGTGAGTCACGGCGGTTAACAGTGACTGGTTGCAGCTGTGTGAGACTTCTTAATCACTTAGCCTGCCCTGAGGCTGTCGGTCGCACTCGCTGTCTGTACATGTAAAGGCCTGAGCTTCGGCCTCTCCTGGGAGTCCTTGCCGTCGCCTCCGGTCCAACAATTGAACTTCACTTTCTTGCACAATGCAGTTCCGACCCGCCTAGCTCTGTGACAAGCTGACTGCGCCGTCCGGCTGGGATGATTGGTGGTAAGGGCTCAGCTTGTTAAAAAGGATTTCATTTTAGGTTAGTTACTTAAAAAGTTGAAAGTAAAGCTTCAACTAGCCTAGTGTTTTTGAAATATTACAGGCAGGCCTGGCTCAGCTGTGAACTATGTGTGCCTCAGTCTCCTGAGCCTGAGTGCCCTGAAAATAAATGCCCGTTGCTGTAGTCAACTGCGGCGGGTCAAGTCAGCTGAGTCACAGCGATGTTTTGACTCTATTTAATTTGTTACGTGCACTTTAGAAGAGATCCATGTTTGGGGCCGCAGCGCCTATCACATTCTGTTTGGGAGGCTCGAGTAGGCCGGGCCTGGGCCCCCACATGGGACTGAGAGTGGACTGGAGTCCAAACTAATGCTCTGCAGGCAGCATGTTAATTGATTGACAGGGGTCATGGGGGTGAGGTGGCGGGGAATTGGCTTAGGCTGGCCGAGGCAGGATGATTTGTTAATTGTTTTTATTCTGCCCGCCGTCAAGAGGTGTTTGAATATTTCATATTATGTGTTGATATATCCAAATTTATCTATGATGAATCAAGAATTAAATAAATTACTAATCTATAAAATAAAAAAGTATAAATTTCATGAAAAGAGTGATGATTTGGCTCTGATTAGTCGGTTGGTTGCTCTGCTTATCTGTTAGGATCCTGGCCTAGGGCCTTACTTGAGAACAAAATTCGGCAGGGTAGTTTTTTTCTTTCAGTTTGTTTCTTACCCCATTTCCTGCAGTTTAAAAGAATCCCTGGGGGAGCCTCCTTCTATTTCGTTTTTTCTTCACAGCCCTGAGCTGTGGGGGACTTGGGTATTTGTGTGGCTTGTGGCTGGTATGTATGAGAAGTTATGACTGTTTGATTAGTATTGTGTGTTGTATCTTAGATTGGTGATAACTCTGATATGTGTGAGCCTCCACTGACTCTTTAAACATCTTAGTCTGGATCCAGATTTGGTTTAGGATCCCAGTCATCTGTGAATAAAATGGAAAGTATTTAAACTTTTAGGTTCACAGATGAGGACTTTGCCAAAATGATTGGTGTTACTCCTAATGAGGACCAACAGTTCACCTTAGCCAAAGGGCTAGAGGGGGAATGGACCACATTACTTAATCTAAGAAAAAAGTCCAAGCAAACAGAATTACAAGCCCAGTTAATGCTAGACTACTTGAGAGCAGGAACTAACCCCATTGGACTTAGAGTGCGTAATATCCCTGGTCTCTTTGTTGAGATCAGACAGTTCCTGGAGCGATGGGCGTTGAGTTCCAACCGTTGCTCTAGGAACTGGATGATGCTCATCATAGAGACCGCCCGGGGGGTTTTGGACATCCTCAATAAAGTAATATTGCAACTGGAAGAAAAGCTAAAGGAGGGGAACGCGGTTGATTTAGGAAAGAAAAAACTGGAAGAGATACATATGGAACTGGATTCTTTCTCCGAATCCCTTTTGAGGAGAAAGACAGAAAAACTTAGAAAAGACCTGAGTATGCTTACCCAAGAGCGAGCCTATCCCTATTTAGCCTCTGGTTTCTACACCAACTCAGAGGATATGAGCCAACATTATCAACACCCGAGATGGGGAAACAAAAGAGTAACCACCTTCTCTATTAGTACGGACTCTGATGGAGATGGAAATGAAGAATATGATCCTATGTTGGACCAGGGCTTCATCTCCAATCCCCAAGGGAGATCAGGACCCTTTGATAGAAATACTCCCCACAATCGTTTTTTAGGAAATCGCCGGGGGAAACCCCGCCCGAGAATCCGGACCACACAACCGAGGAATTACCATCAGGCTCCCGGACAACCTCAAATGTATGTACAGATGAGACACCATCAATACTGGCGAACATAAAAGGCATACCAGTTTTTAATTTATTGAAGCAAGAGATTGACACCCATTCGGTAAGCCTCCTCTTTCGAGGCCTCTTGTTTGTACCATCGGCCAACTTCGATAAATTTGAATTTTTCAAAGATTTACAGCTATTTTTCAGAAAAATTTGCTTGAAAATATTTTTCTTGGAGCGACAGACACCGGAGGGACAAGACAATCTATCCGGCCTCAAACCACCCTCACTCTTCACCCCCACCATTGATATGGTGGGTCCAGAGTGAATATATTTGAAAAAGCTGTAACTATTAGAATTGAAAAACTCATCAAATATGTGCCTGTGCCTCCATCCAACCTCTCGAAAGAAGAAAAATTCACCCTTAACAAATTACGTGAAGACAAACAACTAACTATAAAACCCTGTGACAAGGGTGGAGGGATCGTCATATTTGATACTTCCGAACGAATTGCTAAAATGGACGATCGCTTATCAGCCCCTGATTACTATCAGAAAGTCAATAGGAACCTGGAAACTGTCCTTAAGCAAAGGATACTATCTGTCCTCAAGGAAGGAGTAGAAAGGGGCCACATTAGTGATCAGGAGGCAGAATATCTAACTCCGAGCTTCACTAGGATACCTATCATATACGGGGTCTCAAAGACCCATAAAAACAATTCCAATCCCCCACTGAGACCAATAGTCTCAACTATCGGGGATGTGACGGAACCCTTGTCCAAGTACGTGGATCGTTTTTAAAAACCTCTGGTCAGTGACCTAGAATCCTATGTAAAAGCACGGGACATTTTATCAGCAAAATCGAAGGTACCCCATATCAGGAGGATAGGGAACTTTTAGTGACCCTAGATGTGGAATCGCTTTATTCCAATATCCCCCAGGCTGGAGCGTACAGAGCAATTGAAGAAATCCTGTCAACTAGACCTGAAATCACCAATGGTCATTTCATTCTGCAATGTTTACAGATCGTGTTATATGAGAACTATTTTGAGTTCAATGGCACACTCTATAAACAAACTTGAGGAGTTAGCATGGGAGCCAGCTGCCTATATGTGGGAGAATTTGAAAAGGTCCGTATATACAACAAGATGGCCCCCTTCCATGAGAATGTGAGATCATGGTCGAGGTTCATCGATGAGGTGTTCTTCATATGGAGGGGGGACCATCAAACGTTGAATGAATTTGTTGCATGGCTTAATGCAGCTGATGTGAACCTAAGATTCACCATCCATACTAACAATTCCAGAATTGAATTTCTCGATATTTGTATAGAACATCAGGAAGGCATGCTCAGGGTATCACAGTACACTAAGCCCATAGCGAGAAACACGCTCCTACAATATGGGAGCTTCCATCCTCGCTGTCAAAGAGACAACATACCCTTTAGCCAATTCCTCCGGATTAGGAGAAATTGCACGGACGTCCGGGATTTCCTTACCCAGGCAGATATTCTAAAGGAGAACCTGGCGAATAGGGGTTACACCCCCTAAACTAATTAAAGACTCCTTTAAAAGAGCCCGATATTTCAACCGAGAATCTATGTTCCTGCCGAAAGAGAGACCACTTCAGGACCAATTGGTTTGTATTACCCGCCACTCCAACCTAGACCATAAACTGAGACAAGCAATTCATTCCAACTGGCACCTCTTAAAGCTAGGGGATAGCAGAACACCTTTATGCAAACCTATCTTCGCGTTTAAGCGAAACAAGAACCTTAAGAATTTCTTGGTGAAAGGCAGCCTGCAGGATCCACCGACCTAACACCAATCAGCCATTGTAGGTACCCATCCCATTTTTGGAAACCATCGATGTGGCAGTTGTCAAGCTTGCCCACATGCCATAATTGGGGATTCAGTAACTACCACCCAACGTATCATATCGGTGGCTGGCAACAAAAGATTGACTAATTGCCGTACTTCAAACATTGTGTTTGTCATTCTATGCCCATGTAACTTACCTTATGTTGGGGAAACCAGGAGAGAATGCCGCCTGAGAATTGGCTAACACAGGTCGAATATTCGTAATGGAAAAACATTGGCTCCCATTGTGACCCACTGGTTGGATAAGAACCATACCGAGAAAGAACTTAGATGGTTCATACTGGGGAAAATCCAGGCACAACCAGGGGTCGACCCTCTGAACCTCCGAAGCAAAAGAGAAGTGTTTTGGATATTTTTCCTGAACTCCGTTAAAGGAGGACTGAATGAGGAATGTCCTTTGCCTAATGCTATTCTGTGAAACCTAAGTGTATGAATTCTTTGAATATTTCATATTATGTGTTGATATATCCACATTTATCTATGGTGAATCAAGAATTAAATAAATGATTAATCTATAAAATACAAAAGTATAAATTTCATGAAAAGAGTGATGATTTGGCTCTGATTAGTCGGTCGGTTGCTCTGCTTATCTGTTAGGATCCTGGCCTAGGACCTTACTTGAGAAGAAAATTCGGCAGGGTAGTTTTTTCTTTCAGTCTGTTTCTTACCCCATTTCCTGTTGTTTAAAAGAATCCCTGGGGGAGCCTCCTTCTATTTCGTTTTTTCCTGTACCCGGCCCCCGGAATTGTTGCTTTCTCCTGGCAACCCTGGAACGAAGTTCTTCACCACACAAGCATAATTACTCTTTCATCATCCATGAGCCATCCATGAGCCTTGTTTCTAATGGACACCTCTCTAACATATGTTGTGATCTCTCATCTCCATTGAGAAATCTACTGGGAGGTCTATACAGTTAAAGACTTAGGGTATGCAATATAGGCTGATTATAGAAACTCAGTTACTAGACCTCGACCTATAAATTTATATACACTATAAAAAACATTCTCTTACCCTCTGAGAATTGAACCCCTGTCTAAAATGGCAGCTGGAATACCCTATGGATGTGCTACTGAGTCTACTTGCTCAGAGACTCCGCCCAAAACTATATGCCCTAAGGGCATGTGTGTGCACAACATGAAAGTTAGAAAAATGCACAAAATTGCATATTTCTAACATTTCGCAAAATTACCATGAGGTCCAACCTCATGGTAATTTTTTCTCTCTAATTGCGAAATCGCAATTTTTTTCAGTTTCATGCATTGCTTTTAAGGAATCGCAAAATTGCGATTCCTTAAAAGCAATCGCACTTTAAAAAATCGCTAAAATAGCGATTTTTTCACTTTTAGGATAATGCATCCCAAATAGTGATTTAGGAATCGCAAACGGCCGAATTTTGCGATTCGCACCGTTTGCGATTCCTAAATCGCTTGATGCATGTGCCTGTTAATACATAACCGATCTTAAAAAAATCTTTATTTTCCAAAAAAGGAATTGTTTTCTCTTTTGAAAGGGCTCAGTACTTAGATGAACACAATGTGTCCTACATCTAAACATTATTTCTATATATATGTGCAAAACCAGTATAATATAATGTCTAACTTTTTTTAGGACTTCGCTTTACACCTTTGTGATAGTGCAATTTGTATTTATTCATTTATTTGCACTATCACATTTACGAGCAAAACACCACCGGGTTTTGCGCTCGCACTTCCCAGCATTCTTTTTGATCTTATTGCACTAGCAACCAATAATGTTTGAGACTGAGTGATTGCACTTGATACGTTATTAATTTTTCTTTTTTAGGCTAGCACAGGTCATGAATGAGCAGATCAATTATGTCATCTTCTTAACAGCTGCTGTGCCTGCCTGCCCTCTGATACTGAAAACTGTAGTTACACGGTCTGTGTCTGTTTAGTGCCCTTCCATTTCTGGTGTTTTACAGAAGTTTTAAGATGATCTTAGAGTACCTTGTTGTTCAACTGGGGGTAATTTCTTATATGTAAATGTTTTCCTTGTCTTCATTGCTTGATTTTGCTCGCAATAAAGTGACACTCATAGACCTCGTAATGTCACTCATAATTGCTCTGAAATTATTACAGTGTCACACATAGCAATCTGAAACGTTGGCAGCTAGGGGCAGAGTCCAAGTTCCAGAAAATATTCATAAATATTCACAGTGCAGTGCTGTTGACTGTGTTGCCGCTTGCCGGCTGCAGGACACACACACTGATTTATTTGGGCTGGCTCAGCCTCAGTGGGCTGGATTTTGGTTCTGATGAGGGGTAGGGGCTGTGCGTGTTACTGTGCTGCTGGCGCTCTATTTAATTACCCTGTAACCGCGAGCTCTGTGTCATTCAGGCCCGGGGAGACAGATTGTTTAGTTCTACCCCAGTAGGGTAGCAGGAGCACACAATGGTACCAATGATGTGGCTGCTGCCATCTTATCCTAATCTGGCGATGGATTGGAATTTAGTCTTGGGGAGGTGGTCAGCGCAATAGAGAGACTGGCGTTGGGTAAAGCTCCGGGACTCGACAGATTGCCTAGCGACCTCTTTAGGTCCCATCCTGAGATCTGGGCCCCGTATCTCCTTATTCTTTGTAATTCCATTGCAGGAGGCATGGAGATCCCCTGTACTTGGCTGTGGGCTGAGATAGTACCCATCTTCAAGAAGGACTGTCCTCTTCTCCCAGCCAACTACAGGCCGATCAGCCTTATAGATGTGCCCCAAAAACTCTTTTCCCGCCTCGTACTGGACCATCTCCTGGACTGGATGGAGGACAATGATATATTAAGCCCCCTTCAGGCTGGCTTCAGGAAAAACACGTCCACCATGGACCAGATCTTCCGCCTCGTACTCCTCTATTGGAAAACTGTGAGGATCGAGGGGGGGAGGTTGTATATGGTGTTCGTGGACCTGAGATCAGCATTCGACCTGGTCCCCCAAAAGAAACTTTTGGAGGTTTTAAATGAGATGGGGGTCCCTATACACCTTCTACAGGCCATAATCCAGCTCCACGATGGTAACTTTGCTCAGGTCAGGTGTGGGAGGGGTGGAGCATTGTCAAAAAGGTCCCCAGTCCTTAGGGGGGTAAGGCAGGGTTGCGTTTTGGCGCCAACCCTGTTTTGCCTTTATGTTGGTAATGTAAGGGATAATGATGCTCCAGTTCTGGCAGGCAGGAGAGTGCCGGCCATCATGTTTGCCGACGATACCCTCCTGCTCTCTAAATCCCTGATGGGGATACAGCGGATCCTGGATGGATTTGGTCTTTTCTGTAGACAATATGGTCTAGAGATCAATACAGGGAAGACCAAATTCATGATATTCAACCCCTCACCCAAGACAAGACCAAATCCTTTACTGAGCTCTGTAAGTCTGGAGAGGGTAAAAATATTCCAGTATTTGGGGGTAACCCTGCACGAGAATCTATCCTGGGAACCACAAATAGCAAGATCTCGGATAAGGCTGTCTCAACTGTCTTGGGCAATTCTGAAGGTAGCGAACACTTCTACT
Source organism: Lissotriton vulgaris (assembly GCF_964263255.1). Lineage (NCBI taxonomy): Eukaryota > Metazoa > Chordata > Amphibia > Caudata > Salamandridae > Lissotriton > Lissotriton vulgaris. Next base: position 2,082,712,726 of record NC_141687.1, read on the forward strand.
TTTAAACCCATTGCCCCGGCAGTTGAAATGTACAAAACACAAGCTAAAGCGGCTGCATCATATGGCAGTGAGCTATGGGGGCACAAAGCAGGGACAGCGATGGCGAGTGTAGAAAACAACTTCCTGAGACGCCTCCTGGCCCTTCCCCGTGGCACGCCCCTGCTTCCTTTAAGATTAGACGTGGGTCTTCCACCCATAGGTGAGGATCTGGAATCAAAGCCACTTAGATTCTGGCACAGGCTCTGGACCACCACTGAGCTTGTACACTACAGGCAAGATCTTACCCACGTAATGAACTTGAACCAATGTGACAGAATTCCGTGGTTGGCTTTTGTGACGAAAGAACTGTACCGGTTGAGTCTCCATGAGCTCTGGGAGGCCCCTGAGATAGGCTGCCAAAAAGTTTCCCGGAAAAGACTTGTGGAGATACATAAGGAGAGAAGTCTTGCTTCCCTTGTGTTTGCACCCCATAATGGGATTTTAACTGAACGATTCCTGGACTCCAAAAATTCTTACTACTTTGAAAGTTTTATGGATATCATCTTCCCGATATTGGCAAGAAAACAATTCATCCAATGGAGGTTTGGTACTTTGCCCATTAAATCCTTTACATGTAAATGGGCTAGGGGGAGACAAAACATGCCCCGGCTGTAGCAAGTATGATGAGGAGGAAATTCATGTTCTGTTCTTTTGCCCAGCCTGCAATAGACCTAGGAAACACTGGCTAGTGCCTCTATGTAGGAACTTGGGCGTAAGGAGCTTTGTGATCTCACACAGAATACTGAAAACAAATACTTCCCCTCATATAGTATTTGCAGTTGCAAAATTTCTAATGGCCATGTGGCACATCAGGAGGAAATTATTAAAAGCCTGACTGCCAAAGGATGGAACTTCTGCATAATTGTATTGCTAATGTATCTTTAATTACCAACTGGGATTGATTTTTGTTTTTATCTACTCCTTCAAAGTATGTTTTAACACAATGTTTTAATATAATATGTATCTTTTGTAATGTATGTTTTATATGTATCTTTTATGGCCTAAAATGGCCGAAATAAAGAATTTTTGGATTGGATTGGATTGGATTGGACTTAGATGAACACAATGTGTCATACATCTAAACATTATTTCTATGAATATGTGCAAAACCAGTATAATATAATGTCTAACTTTTTTTAGGACTTCGCTTTACACCTTTGTGATAGTGCAAATAAATGAATAAATACAAATTGCACTATCGCATGTTACGAGCAAAACACCACCGGGTTTTTGCGCTCACACTTCCCAGCATTCTTTTTGATCTTATTGTACTAGCAACCAATAATGTTTGAGACTGAGTGATTGCACTTGATAGGTTATTATTTTTTATTTTTTAGGCTAGCACAGGTCATGAATGAGCAGATCAATTATGTCATCTTCTTAACAGCTGCTGTGCCTGCCTGCCCTCTGATACTGAAAACTGTAGTCACACGGTCTGTGTCTGTTTAGTGCCCTTCTATTTCTGGTGTTTTACAGAAGTTTTAAGATGATCTTAGAGTACCTTGTTGTTCAACTGGGGGTAATTTCCTATATGTAAATGTTTTTCTTGTCTTCATTGCTTGATTTTGCTCGCAATAAAGTGACACTCATAGACCTCGTAATGTCACTTATAATTGCTCTGAAATTATTACAGTGTCACACATAGCAATCTGAAACGTTGGCAGCTAGGGGCTGAGTCCAAGTTCAAGAAAATATTCATAAATATTCGCAGTGCTGTTGACTGTGTTGCCACTTGCCGGCTGCAGGACACACACACTGATTTATTTGGGCTGGCTCAGCCTCAGTGGGCTGGATTTTGGTTCTGATGAGGGGTAGGGGCTGTGCGTGTTACTGTGCTGCTGGCGCTCTATTTAATTACCCTGTAACCGCGATCTCTGTGGCATTCAGGCCCGGGGAGACAGATTGTTTAGTTCTACCCCAGTAGGGTAGCAGGAGCACACGACCGTGATCTCCATCCCTCCAGCATTTATTTAGGTAAGCACCCGCGCAGCACCCAATCTCAAACCACTTTAATTTATTATTCCGGCACCTCGAGGCACGCCATTATTATCCTAAACAATGTCCTAACCACCAGCTACCTATATTCTACAGTTGGCCTCCAGATTCAGTAGTGAAAGCAAAGGACGCATTTCTGTTGTGCCTTTTGGAGCAAATACAACGAGGCCGGCCGCAGCAGGTTTTATCTCGAGGCTACATCCCTCAGTGCATTCTCGCACTGCTCGAGGGTCTCGTCCCTTATCCAACAGTTTTGTGCTGGAGCCACTTCAGGCCTGGCCAAATGCTGCAAGACTACATCTTGAAGAAAGACGTTCATTTAAATGACCAAGGGAGATTTATAATGTAAAATCATTTTTAAACACCATCCAGAAAGTTATGCTATCTTTGTTTAATCTTTGTTCTAAAATATTCTAGAAACATCTTTAACCTTCCAGAAAGTTCTAGAACCTTTCTTCAGTTTTCCATCCAAGATGAAAGAACATCCTGTTTCAGCTCTACATATACACCTTTAGAACTGCTTCTCCTTGCCCCGCTATCAAGTCCAAGTGCTGCGCTGAACAGTTTCCTCGTCTTGATCCATAGTTCCAGAGCTTCGGTGCCGTGTTGAAAATGGTTTTGTCCAGTTCACTGATTTCTTTAGTCCACCCTGAACTACTTTCTTGCCAGCAGTGACTGAAATTAGATTCCTAAGGTAGGGATTCAAATCGGGTATTACATGTGGCTTTCAGCCGAGCCAGTTGAGGATGTGGGTGGAGCCAGTGAACGAAGTGGGTGGAGACAGAGGAAGTTGCTGTCGCCTCCCACAAAAATGTGAGCACCTGCACTTCATATTTTACAAATTAAGCACTGATCTATGCACAAGTGACTTAACACCACATCGTTCACTTGTGATAACAGCAGTAGCCGCTGTGCAGCCATTAAATTTGAAGTACACCACAAGTGCATTTGTGAATTTTACCATAGCACTTCAACGCGCTATTCAGCAAATATACGAATATGAAAACAGGTGAGAATGTCCTTCTGCACACAAGAGAGTATATCGGAAAAAAATTAAGTTGGCTACATGTTTTTGAATCTAAAACATCTGGGGCCAGATGTAGGTGGCCGTTTCAGGCCATTTACCGACCGGTAACGGCCGATTTTGGCCGTTACTAATCGGTAAATGGGTGACAGGTATGTAGGGGGCATTTTTTTACCGAATCGGTAAAATTACCGATTCAGTAATTTTACCGATTCTGTAAAATAAAAATTCTGTAAATTTACTGATTCTGAGGCACCCAGATGTAGGTGGGACTCTTCTGAGTCCCAGAGGCCTTACCGAATCGGTATTTTACCATCAAATCCAATTTGATGGTAAAATACCGATACCGGTGTGCATGCACACCTATGCCATGTGACAGGCAGACCTGCCCGTAGGGTATGTATGCCTGCCACATGGCACCCGAGCCTGTTTTGGGGGTGCCAGAGGGTGTCAAAGTGACACCCCCTGCACCCTTGTGAAAATCGGTATTTACCGATTCGGTAAATACCGAATCGGCAATGCCCATTCACTCCTATGGGCTTCAAAGCCCATAGGAATGAATGGGCATTACCAATTCGGTATTTACCGAATCGGTAAATACCGATTTGTTCCGATTCGCTATTCCAACACATCTGGAATATCTACATATCCACCCCTCAGATTTACCAATTAATAATTACCGAATCGGTAAAATTCAGTAATTTTCGGTAATTAATAATCGGTAAATCTATTTCATCTAAATCTGGCCCCTAATCCTTTCGGTGCTGTACATAATCACATGGAATGTAGCAGAAGCAGAATTTTACAATGTATATATATTTTTTTTAAAATGCACACTTGCAAATTCGATCGAACTCATAGTTTGTTTTGAAAGAAAACACCTGTTTCACAATAGTGATATATTTTAAAATACGTCATAATCTACTACTTTTTAAGCTGCCGAAAAAGTTTAAGCTCAGTAAGAAAGATTCTTAGGTGTCAAACACCAGAAAAACTCCAACATTGCACATGTATGTTTAACATACACACACGTGTTTACTTAGACACACATCCATATCCATCACATTTTGTACAGTGGAAAGCTTCCCAGTCTTTGCATGCATACATTTATTAGAAAAGGATACAGATCTCACCATCTCGCTTAATGCCCATAACTTGCAAAAAGGCATCTATTGGGTGAAAACAAGAGGCACGGCCATTGCAAGTTTACTCCTCCCAACCCCTTCGAGAATGGTCAAGTCTATAAAATTCAATTGCTGTGACCGAATGCATTAAAACATAGATGCAAACAAACTATCGTGTTTGACACAGGGCCATGAATGGTGCAGCAGGGCAGGAGCACAGGAGTGCGAGGGTCCCACTGCACCCCAAATCCTTCTTTATTCTTTTATCCAACCTGGGTGCTGTGGAGCACATTTCCTGCAGTCTAAGTTGCCCTTGCTACCTTTAGCTGCGGAATAAATGTTTAATAATTTTCCTCAAAGAGGTTCCTAAAGCCCCTGCACGCGCCCCGCTTCACACCCGACCCTTGCACGAGACTGGTGTCTGCACGCGCCACTGGAAAGCTGGCTTCAAAACTAGTCGTGCGTATTACCGTGTGTGAGCGTCACATTGGAGTGTCCTGGGAAAGGGGAGTGAGAGCCGCTGTGTGCGGGCTCTTTCAAAAGAATGGCACAGCAAGAAAGCATGTACTATTGATGGGGAGGAACGGCTCCCCACGAGAGGCTCCTCCCTAGGCGTCTTTATGCAATTGTACTCCGGCCTGGAAAACAAACTGGCTGCATAATAGTACAGAACTTGCATAATTATGTAGAGACATGCATATTCATGATTAACAATAGGCTTTCATACATTTCACATTTCCCTCATACAAATCCGAACACCTTGCGAAGGAATATTTGTCATACATGTCGTCTAGATGTGCATCGCTGTGTTTGCATCCCTGAGAATAGTTAGCTAGTGATCGAATCATGCTAAACACAACATCTGTAGATGCTTCTGCCATCAAAACTGACCTCCTGTGCTACACACGCACAACCAACACATAAATTAAGTATACTCTCACCGCGTGCGTGCGGACATTGATAAACTAAACATTAAGTGCACCAAATACAATTAAATAACTAAACATAATTATTTGAGCACTTTCTAGCATCAGTTTCTTTTTCTCAGTGAATGCCTCATTCAAGGTACCAAGTTGCTTTAGCAGATTTTTTCTAGAAACATAGTGGATGTTTTTGTTTCACGTGAGCTTCTCTTGAAGTTGCCTGCCTCTCAAGATAAAATACGTTTTATTGAACAGTAAATGCGGTCTGCACTTGAATGATGTATTCTCTGAATACGGAACATTTTGTTCAAAACATGTATATGATTTGCATTTTTTTTAAAACATTTCAAATGATCTGTGAACTGCGGCTCCCCGTTTATTGGTTTTGCTAATACCTAGTGTACTAACTGTGTAATGCAGGATGACAACATTTAACAAAAGCTGTCAGACCAGTTACAGGAAATAGCGTTGTGTTTATGAGACTATGCGTGAGAAAAAATAAGCGTGCAGGCCTTGCGCTTGCAGCAGGGGGTAGGGAGAGAGGAGGGGGCCTGCGCCTGTTTCCCTTGCGGGAGCGAGCAGGAACCATTTGTTAATTACAAACATATGGTTTGAAAGCTCGCTCCCGCAAGGGAATCGCCACACACTCACGGGTTGCCGTTCAAAGCAATGCAACGCGTGCACGTTCTTGGGACACATACTCAATTAATTTCAAAAGTCTTTTTTCCTATGCAGCGCATGCGCGCTGCGTAGGCGAGACCTAAAAAGGCATGTCTCTTTCCTTTATGCTTATGCCACAGTGTCTACTGGCCACTGTGAGTTAGGGGCCTACAGTTGGTAACTGTAAAACTATAAAATGGGAGAAAACAAAAATGAAGAGTTAACTTAATCATTAAAGTAACTTTCTATTTTATTTTTCTTACACTTAGAAGTATTGAGGAACATTATTTTGTTCAAAGCTCCAATATTGTGTTGACCAGGACTTTTATTTAAGAGTTAAATACCTCAGTGCCTCAGTTGTTTACCTCTGTGACCCAGCCACAGCTTGGGGCAAGAACATGACTGAGCAAAGCTCATTATCAGGCCCTGCTATCTACAGCCTGATGAATATTTTCCAAAATGAACACAAACATCCCTTAACCTTGAAAGCACATTCAAAAATAAACTCAAGGCTGTGAGATACTCTTACTATGTCTGAGAGCTACTGGGAGCTCGAAATGGACTGGTTGAAGACACCTGGTCTATGCTGAGTGATTTGTGGGATAAAACAAATAGCAAATGTTTTTACTTGGTATGTAATAAAATACATATATATTGAATTACATTGAAATTATTGTGTTTTCTAAATTAACATTGTAGGAAAGTAGGATCTGCTTCTTATGATTACCCCCACTTTTTTCTGCTGTCTCACTGTTTTTGACTAAGACTGTCTGGGATCCTGCTATCCAGGACCCCAGCCTAGCTGCCTTCTCCTCTAAATTGATTGCATGTACTTTAGATACACTCCAGGTTGAATACTGGTGTACCCTTATCAGTCCATAGTATCTGGCACACCATGTACCCAGGCCATAGGTACGTGGTGTCTGCATCATGTATTATGCTACCCCTGAGGGACCATTCAAATGGACACCACAGGTCTGCTACTGCAGCCAGTGTAAGAAGGTGCATGCACCCCTTACTTAGAAATAGGTTACCTGTATCCATTCTAATCACTGCACATATCAACCATTCAGTCACCCCTCTGGCAGGCCTTATCAATCCTGAAGGCAGAGTGCTGGGTTTTGTGTGAGAGGGTGCCAATGCATGAGCAGAGCCCCTCTGCAGCCTTCGGAATCTATTCTCGGGGGTTGTCTGTGATGCAGTCAAACCAATAATACATAAGTGCATTATAACCTTGAGGTAAATGCTAACTTTAAAATGTTTGTTTATAAACATGTTATGTTGGTGTCAAACACCTTGGAATCATACCTCCACACCAGTAAATGGTGTGGGAGGTATGATCCCTCCCTTGTAGAACTACTACTATGGGGCACCGGTCTTCCTAGTACCAGCTTTGTAGACCTGGGCTGCACAAAATGGATGCTGCCAGCCACAGACACAAATCTGCTCTCCTGCTGCTGCACTGTGCTCGAGCAGGGGAAGGTTGGACAATAGGTTTCCTGTAACAGGGAGGTGTGACCACCACCCAGACAGGCTTTAGTGTATTGGAGCTGGGTGGGTGCTCTCTGAGAGTGCCTGAAAGTCTGCACTGGGGGCACATTTGGTATCCCTGTGCATAGTCCAGCTAAAACCGGTTGCAGGAACCATTTACTCCTGCTCTGGTGTGAAACTGGACAAAGGACATGGTTGTAACCACCCATCTACCCTGTCCCTCCCCTAGGAGGGTCCCCAGAGTTTGTCCAACCCCTTCCTTGGGTATAAAGTAGGAACCCTGACTACAGGACTTTAGATTTTACCTAGACTAAACTCTGCAAGCAGAAACCAATGTTCTACACTACGCTGGAAGACTGAAGAATCTTCCTTGGAGTAAAGGAGTTACTCCCCTGCAAGGCAGGCACCTTTAACACATCTGACTGGTTTGCATCTCCCGAGCTCCTGAGGACTCTGAAGATTTCTAAAACACAGGAGGTCGGTTTCTGAGCATTCCTGAGATTGATTTACCCTCTCAGCAATTCTGAGACCACTATCCCTTGTGGGGACCGTGTAACCTGAACCCCTTTGCACTGTGTACTTTTGTAGCAGTATATGCTTTTTGGCAATCCCTGAGACTGTGCTTTGGGTTACTTGTAGTCCTTACCTTGAGCAGTAATTGCACCAAAGATTTCAGGCCTTCACTCCACAAGTGTTCGTTGGCTGGTATTTCGTGATTCAGCTTAAGGTCCTTTCACGATCCCTGGTCCGTTGGCCGGTGGGTCCCTGTGAAGGTAACTTTCACAGAGACCCACATCTGGATGCTCCAGATGTGACCTGACTCCCCATAGCTTGGAGAGTCTCCAGGACCTTGCTGGTCCTCACTGTGACTGGTTTCCTCTGCCTGCGTGGGTTGCATTTTCCAAGGATTTTTGGTGTTCATTCTTGACACTGACCCCTCAGCACTCAACAATCTTCATGGTAAAGCTCACTGCCGCACTTTGGTTGTCCTCAAAATCTCCTGGTCCTGGTGGCTGCAGAGTCAAGCATCCCATGATCTCACTTGAAGCAACCAACATAGGTAGGCATACGTTTGCCGAGCCCCTGGTCACCCTGAAGTGACCCAGGTTCTCTCCCCTCTGCTTTTAGGTTCTTCTCACCTCGGATCCAGGCTTGGATTCTGCTGGACACTTTTCATCTTCCCGGCAGCAGCACTTCTTTGAGTCACACCATTGAAAACAACGAAGGTTTCCGACACCACTTGACCCCTATGCAACCGGCTCCCCTAGGATAGGAAACACAGGTACTCCGGTGGTCACAAAGGTGCTGGCCTTAGAACCTTCTATGTTCCAAAAGGTTTGCTTGAAGTCCTCTCCAAAGTTTCCTTAAACTGTAATTTTCCAACTGTGACTTTCCCACAGAATTGTACAGAGCTCGCGTCTGTGTTCTCACCCTGCACCCGTCCTCCAAGTGTCCCCTGTGTCACTACATTGGGTGGTTCCTTGAGGTCCCAGCGATTCTAGGTGCTCTAGGCACAGTGTCTAGCGAAGTCGTTGTTGGTATACCACTTTTTTAGTATATGATTCAGTGTCCCCCAGGAGCCCTCTGTGTATTGTGCTATTTACTGTTGGTCTTGTTATTAAATAGTGTGTGCCTTGTGCTCTAATCTCGTATAGAGGTTAGTAGAGAGTGTTTAGTAATACATACATATATTTTATATATCCCTTGTGTGATTCTCCCTTCATTTGGTTATTCAGGAGGTTCTAATCTGGTAAAACAAGCTGCTTTACATTCCTTCGAGACTTAGCCTAAAGGCTGCTCGCCACAGCTACCACTAGGATAGCTCTCTTTAAAGGTTGCCTTTGACCTAATCATCAATAAGGGTCGTTTGAACTGGTGCAAGGTGCCCACTTTTTAATTATTGGACAGCATATGCCAGGCCAACTTCTCACAAACATAATGTTAAATGTATCGAAATCTCATTAGATTATCAAACACACAAACACACACACTCACACACACACACACATATATATATATGATAAAGGCTACGGCCGAAACATTATGGCAACAGCTGAATAAAGAAAAAGGCATCCTTATACCTCTGGTCCGTGTCTGCTTCCTGTGCGTGGTCGAGAGAGGACGAACTTGTGAGGGAACGGAGGTTGCTTTATATATATATATATATATATATATATATATATATATATGAAAAGGAATCCCAACCTGTCAGTGGATGACAGGCAACATCAGGGTCCAGACCTCATTACGCCACAGCAGACAGCCAAAACGAAGCTCACAAAGAATCCAACTCAAGTGAGTAGCAGGAATAAACGTTTATTTAATGAATGACGCGTTTCACTCCACTGGGGAGCTTGTTCACATAAAAGCACTCAAAAGAAGTGTGAGAATATATACATGATGTAGGGAGGGGCTTGATTGGGAAGACACGCCCAAGAGTAAAAAGGAAATAAAGAAACAGTGCAGAAAATAAAACATGTTATTTTCACATAAACAGAAACCTGTACCAAATGTAAATTAACAGTTTATGTACTAATCATGGCAATTTTAAACGGTATAAGTATTTCATATAAGTGATGTAAAATACAAGCATTGATCAAAAGCGTTCAAAGAAAGTAAAAGATGGCCGGCTGGGAAAGTTTACAAAGAAAAAGGGGGGTAATGGGGGAAGCACAAAGACAAGCAAAAATAGCAAGTGTAACAGCATAGTGCCTAATCAGTGTGATGTGCTTTCCAGGGGTTTGTAAAAGCCAGCAAATTATTGAAAATCTAGAACGCAAGCAACTCAAGACATAGTGCCTGATTATTCCAACAAAGCCACTGTTTTCTAAATAAGAAAACTTCATATTAACAGAAAACAAACAGTAGTGGTACAAGTTAAATACTACAAGGACAGTGCAAAGCAGTAAATAGCTGAGTTATAGGGAAAACACAATAGATTAGAAAGTGAAAAAATAATAAAAGATACAAAAGCCCAACCTAAAATGTGTAAAAATAAAATGAGATTCAAGAAGAAGCAAAGGAAAAATGGTAACACCTGAGGCGAAATAGATAGAATTAAAGTGACATGAATGCTTAGTTAAAACATTTTATCAAAAAAATGACTAAGAACAGGCGTCATAACAGAAACGTGGCAATAAGCCAAAGCCAAAAATTGACGCCTTGACTGAACAAGAGAAGGAAAAAAGGAACATAATAGTTTCCAGTATGGAAAAAAGATCGACAGAAACCAAGAACAAAATGGATCTGCAATTTGAATGTTACAAGAAACTTTTTAAATCCTCACTCAGATTGAGCCCGTTAGGGGCCTTGGTGTCGAGGGACATAATGAGTTGAGATTCCCGCTGTCTCAGTAATTTTTCACGGTCCCCACCGCGACTGGGTTGAGGCACTGAACAAAGAACTGTGTATTGCAAGTCCTTCAGCTTTTTGTCATGGACTGCTTCAAAATGCCTCGCCACCGGGTAATTGCTATCACTGTTAACGATGGCCCTGATATGCTGAAGTATTCTTTGATGAACAGGCAGCTTGGTGCTGCCTATGTACTCCAGATCACATGTACATCTGAGCTTGTAGACAACAAACTCCGATCTACATGTTAGATATTCCCTGATGGGAATAGGTGTGTCGCTAAATGCAGTGACATATTCAGTAGTATTGGTGGCAAAATTACAAGCACGGCAGGAAGTGCATTTAAAGAAACCCATTTTGGTGATCGTAGTGAGTTTGGGTGGATTTTCTGGTGCTGTTCTATCAAGAGCGTCGCGCATGGATGGTGCACGTCTGAATGCGATGGTAGGTGTTTCAGGTAGCATTGGACCGAGAATGGGATCCGTCAGAATGATAGGCCATTCAGTGCCAATGATGCGCCTAATCTTTCGCTCCTGTGAGCTGAAAGTGGTTATAAGCCTGACAGTGCGCTGAGAGTCATCTTTGGTATTTTTGGTATTCGCTGTAGTGGGCTCCCTTGGTGTGAGCAGTGAGACTCTGTCTATTGATGAAGCTTTGGCCAAAGCTTGATCAAGTATAGTTCTGGAGTACTCTCTTCGCAGGAAACGTTGTTTGGAATCCTCAAGGCATGTAGCCAAAGAGTCAGGGTCACTGCAGATTCTATGGATACGAATAAATTCGCCAAAGGGAATGCTGCGGATGGTATGTGCTGGATGGGAGCTGCGTGCGTGTAAAATTGAATTACCAGCAGTGCTCTTGCGATGTAGTTTAGTCATGAGTGTGTTGTCCTTGATAAACAGGTGCACATCTAGAAATTCCGCTTCAGAGATGCTAACATTGGCAGTGAATTTTAGATTTAAGGAGTTGGCATTGCAGTCAGATACAAACGAAAGGGCCTGATCTTTGGTGCCCTTCCAAATGATGCAAATATCGTAAATGTAGCGCCAGTAATGCGCAATGCATGGCGACCAGTGTGCGTGTGTGGTTCTGAGCTTGTGTTCCTCCCACCAACCCACATGAAGACATGAGTAGCTGGGGGAAAAACACGAGCCCATCGCCACACCACGCAATTGCTGGTATATATATATATATATATATATATATATATATATATATATATATATATATATATTCTGCTCCAATTCTCCAGTTTTCAGACAAAGAATTATCCGGACTCACAGGGTATTTTCCAAGGTTGTTTATTTTACAGACAAGACAGACGCCCTTGCGTTTCGGCACTCAGCCTTTCTCGATGTCAATGACCCTTAGACATCGCCATGTTTTTAAAACAATCCTTACAATGAAGGAAGGACTACTGGCTTGCTGTCATTTACCAGCGCCATCTTAGAGTGGTGAATATTTACAAAGGTGAAATCAACTTTTTATGCACATTATGTTTTAAACATGCATTATTACCACTCTTTACACAAGTATTTTCGAAAAGTGAATGTACATAAATTATAACCACATCACATATACATTTTTCGTACTTTAAATCGAATTACTTGAGTTGTATTTATATATATGTATCTAACGCTACGCCTTTACTGGCTGTAAACAAAAGGACTGTCCAGGCCACAAAGTTCGATAAAGCACGTTTATTTTCAAAGTCGCTCCACTCAATGCGTTTCGAAGGGCAAGCCTTCTTCCTCACGAGTGCAAGTGCATAGTTGTGACATCATTAAGTACAGGTCACATGATTTTCAATTTGTAAACATAAACAACAGACTAGCTGAAGTCTTTAAATGACGGAGCTAGAAACTACACTTCTGGCAGTAAGAAAAGAGAATGAAAGAAATCAATCATTTCAGTTCAATATTACAAATAATTGGCGATCATGAGTAATAATATTCATACTCAAGGAAATAATTATCAAAACATGCAAATACCGCTCCAACATAAATAACGCCAAAAAATAATATTAATAATGGTGATATTGAGAGATGATAATGTGCAGACTGTATAGCATGACAATTCACAAAGACAATATCAGTTCACTATACAAAATAAATTGTTTAAACACATATTATTTGTGTAAACACATATTTGATAGCCCAAGTGGGCATTTGAAATACATCGAACGGTCTCATGATGTAAACACGGCCAAGATAACACCAACAAATAGTAATGGTGATATTGAGGCATGATAAAGTGCAGACTGTATAGCATGGCAATTCATAAAGACATAATTAGTTCAGTGTGCAAAGTAAATTTTAAAAACATATTATTTGTTTACACACATGTTTGATAGCCCAGGTGGACATTTGGAATACATTGAATGCTCTCATGATGTAAACACGGCCACAGTGCCTGCATATTGTTCATTGGCCATTATTAAAGCCGCAGTAAATCCAGCCCCAGTTGGCAAACAGTTCATTATTCATGATGGTACAGTCATACCCCACAAATTCAGTAGTCTTATGCTCAGAATAGTGTCACAGTCATACCCCAACTGTCATTCGTGCTTCAGATTACTGGTGCCAAAAGCGTGTTATAGAACTCTCCTACTAGGACTTCCCAAAGATCTGCAAAAAATTAAGAAAAAATAACATGTGACTAAGTGACTGTGTAATCATATTTAAAACAACATACATCTCACATGCAACAGTTAAAAATAAGAAAGAAGCGGGGAAAGCTCTAGTACTCTAGAAGAGGATGCATCCTTAGCCAAGGTGTACAGCCAATTTGTCATCAAGATTGTAATTTAGATTCCAACTTTCTGAGTTCTTGTACTCTGTCTCCCCCTCTCTCTCTACTGGGTACAGTTTCAAGAACACAGAATGACAGCATGCAGGTGTTGCTTTTATGGTGTGTTGCGAAATGTCTAGCTATAGGGTATTGTTTATCACCTTTAGCAATGGCTCACAGATGTTCCAGCACTCGCTTTTTCGCTGGATGTATAGTGCTGCCAATGTAGTATAATTGGCACGGATCAGTTTGACATGTGACATGTTTGAGAATGTTAAATATTTCACAGTTTTTAGAGAGTTCGACTTCTCTAACATTTTTGCTATATCTACAAGCGTTGCATTTTTCGCAAACATAACAGGATTTTTCTTGACTGCAGTAGGGATGAGTGTTTTGCAGACCATATCTTTTAAGGATCTCGGTCTGTGTTAAGTGATTTGAAGGTGTTCACTAATTCCCTTTGCTATGTCTTTGTCTAGTTTCAGGACATCCCAACATTTCCCAATGGCTCTCTTAACATTCCAGGATTGTCGATGGTACTCTGTAATAAACCTGGAAGTTTCTTGTCCAGATGGATCAGTATTTTTGTCTTTCTCACTGCTGAGGCTTTTTCTATCCCTTGAATTAACTGACTTGATGGCTGAGTCAATGCATTTACGACTATAGCCTTGGGCATGTAAGTGGCTGTTTCCCTCAGTTCCTTTTTCAAAACAAAGTGGTGGTCAGTACATTGACCTCAACTATTATTTTCAAATCAAAAAAGTCAACCATAGTGTCATCAATGTGACTGGTGAACGAGAGATTTAAGGCATTGGTGTTCATGACATCCACAAACCTTTTAGCCTCTTCAGCAGTTCCATTACATATGACAAAAATGTCATCCATATAGCGGAGCCATTTAATGACCTGTGTGCAATACTGTGGGAGCTGCCAGACCACCTGCTCTTCCCACCAGCCCAGGTACAACCCAGGGAAGCTAGGGGCGAAGCAGGTGCCCATCGCAGTCCCGAGTAGCTGATGGTAAACATCCCCATTAAATACAAAAAGGTTTTGTGTTAAACACAATAATGCCATGTCCAATACCATTGTCGCATTCTAATCTAGGACCCCGATCAATACTGTGACCTTATGCCCCTATACGGCTATAATCCATTTGTACCCCTATAATGGCATAAACGATCAAGAGTGATATTTCAGAAACTCGTCTCTGGCCTAACACAATCAGAGCCACATTTCAGAATCGCTTCCTCTGCAGCTCATTAGAGCCAATGACACAGCAGAAGTCACTATCTAAGATTCCTAGATTACACTCCGAGTTCTTCAACAAGATAAAAACTGAGCAACCTGGGAAAGCCCCGCTTGCTATGTTTTGATTAGTAATAGAACTCTAATGAGCACTGAGAGATGATCGCTTCCTAGTGACATCTTTATTGACGTCTTATGTCCAAAAACTTACGTCAAACAAGGCACCTTTCAGGTATAAATATTACCAACGTTGCCTTAAGCAAACGCTGCCTCAATGACATCGATGATAGCGATGGTGTGGTGAAGACAGGAGCAGAACAGCTGTCCCTTACAGAGCTCAGCAGATGCAAGCTGCCCACGGACGCTGCCCTTCCTCCTCCTCGACGCGCTGAGAGAGACGCTGTCTTTTCTCCTGCCGAGAAAATCCAGCTCCGGCGTTTCCAGCCTACTCTTCCAAGTGACTGGGATATCGAGTCCTGGAAGGAGATACAAGACCTTCAACATTCAATTTCAGAGGTATGGTGTTGACTAAACCCTTCGAGAGAATTCTTGAAGCAAACCTTGGCAAAACCAACTTAACTAAAACTGCTACTTACTTACTCCCTCCCAAGTATTAGGCTTAGGTCAGGTACACTGGGGTAGGCGTAGTTGGAAGCACCAGTTGAGTACGTTAGTCAAATGTATATATGAATGTATATATTTTATTCATTTTAACCATTGTATGGCTAAGAAACCATATCAATGCTTTTACAGTATTATTTCGCAATCCTCATTTTACTGTACGCACTTTTTATAATAACTAGTCTTGCAATTGTGGCAATTCATTTCTCTTGCATGAGAAGAAAGACTGTTCAATAAATAATACCTTTTTATTGAAAACGCCCGTCTCTCTATTTCTCTGCAGCTTGATGAAAGTAATCTGCACAACTGACTGAGTGAAATAGCTGTCTATTGTTTCACACGACTCTTGAGATTGACTCTTATTCTAAGGAGCAAAGTTGTCATGTTTATGCGGTTGTTGGAAAACTGAATCCCTTCTTGTCTGTACCAGGGAAGCTGATCACTTCCTATTCAGTCAAGAAAGTTTCCAGTGACCTCTGTGCTAGTTGGTAACAAACCCAATTAAGTTTAGCATAGTCAGTAGAGACCTGGAAGACCGCACTTCTACGTCAAACTGCTGTTTATGTTATTCCAATGCGCAGGGCCTATAGGGAAAATAGGAACTACACTACAACATCTCTGTATGAAACAGATGTGATATCGACCGGTTTCTCAAAAAATGTCTGCAAGCCTCAATCCCTAGTTGGTGGGGGATGCAAGTATAGAGGCTATTGACATCAAGTGTCATTAATAGCCATTCTGGTTTCCACCCCACGCCCTCAATTTTGCGTAAGAAATCTCCAGAGTCTTTAAGGTAAGATGGTAATTCCTGCACTAATGGCTGCGGATAAAAATTAACAAACCTTGACTTGTTTTCCCAGCAACTGCCCCTTGAGGAAATAATAGGTCTTCCTGGTGGCTTTATCATATTTTTATGCATTTTGGGGAGCAAATAGAGGGCCAGTATTTTAGGATGTTTACATTTGAGAAAATTAAATTCATCAATCTCAATCAGGCCCCTATCTTTCCAATCTGAGATTTGTTCCTGATATTTGGTCATGTTGGCATTGTATGTTTGTTTGTTACTCCTTTCGTATTTGCTGGTATCACTCAACTGGGAGAGACCTTCATAATATACATCTCTCGGGGTAAAACAAAAATCTTCCCCCCCTTTATCTGATTTTTTTTGGTGTTATCCTTACTCAGATTGTCTATAGCGTCAAATTGGGGTTTGGTAAGGTTGGCTCTAACAAAAATAGATTTTTTAGACATTTTCACAAATTCCTTCATGACACTTTTTTCAAAAATGTCAATTGCTTCTTTGGTAATCTGGGAGAGAAAAACAGATTTGGTTTGACACCACTCTGATGATTCAAATCGAGTCTTATATTTTCAATAATTAAATTCAGAATATGATTTTCAATAAAGTTTGGACTGCCTCCTAGGTCATGTAGAAGATGCAAAATCTCAGGATCTTCAATAACAATGTTACTGGGTTCTCTCGGGGTTTCCTCTAGGCCCGTTGTGACCTTGGTGGCAAACCACTTCCTAAGTCTTCATTTACGAGTAAAGTAAAACAAGTCTATTCTGCTTTGAGTATAGTCGAATGAGGAGGATGAACAGAAAGATAAACCGAAAGAAAGTACCTCAGTTTCAGCTTCACTGAGTTCTCATGTTGACAAATTAATAAATGTCTTCAAATCTTTCATTTCTCCTTTCTTTGGCCCCTCGTTCTGGATCTCACTGGGCTTGATATTTCATTTCTGATTGTCACATTTGGCCTTCCTGCACCTCTGCCGCCTTGACCGCGTCCTCTTTGTCCTCCGGCGTTGGCTTTGTTCTGGGCAGCTAGTCTTCCTTGCGCTACCAATGTAAATTCCTTTAAAATTAGTACTTTTGGGCTTAGTAACCCAGGGCTCTTCGGTTGCTGGGCCTCACTGGGTGTGTTGTTTACTTCATCATGCTGTTCACCCGTGGTAGATCCAGCTGACTCTAACTCAATATTGGATACTGCAGTGGTTTTTACTGTTTCCTCGTTCGATTTGCTTCGCAGGTGGTCATATTTCCTACCGAAAATTAGTACTTGACCGCGTTCGTAGTCAACTCGGTCCCTTGTAAATTTCTTTTCTTTTTTCTCACGGATATCCTTCTCAATTTTTTCGAGTTTAGCCTCCATTTTGGCCATCTCAATGTCGAATTCACCATTGTTGTCATAGAGTGATTTCAGTTTGACTGTTAGTTCATCAATTTCCACTGCCAGTTTATTACATTCTTTTGAAGCATACTTAACAAGTAATTTAAGCATTATCAAAGAGTATTTGTGACTGTTATTGGCCCACTCCTCCACAAGGTCTGGATCAGGCTCATTGAAAGTAGGAGTTGTGTAAATGCGTAGGCCTCGCGGTACTCTATTGGCCTCAATATATTTCTGAAGTGTTGTCGCCTCCCACCATTTGTTCTGTTCAACCTTCAGAAGTTTCCACAGTTTATTCCATAATTCCTGTTTGCTTTGTGCCCCTCCTGCAACCGTCACTTGGCAGGTGCTGTTAACAGGGCCCCTAAGCTTCGACCTGAAAACATCTTATTCGCCGCTTCATTTCTTTTAACATTCCTGTTTGAAGCCATATTTTGAAATAATAATGAATGTTTTAACCAGACACGATCTGTGTGTTTCTGCGCACTAGTTACGATCGAGATTGCAGCCTTGACTCTTATTCTAAGGAGCAAAGTAGTCATGTTTATGCGGTTGTTGGAAAACTGAATCCCTTCTTGTCTGTACCAGGGAAGCTGATCACTTCCTATTCAGTCAAGAAAGTTTCCAGTGACCTCTGTGCTAGTTGGTAACAAACCCAATTAAGTTTAGCATAGTCAGTAGAGACCTGGAAGACCGCACTTCTACGTCAAACTGCTGTTTATGTTATTCCAATGCGCAGGGCCTATAGGGAAAATAGGAACTACACTACAACATCTCCGTATGAAACAGATGTGATTTGGACCGGTTTCTCAAAAAATGTCTGCAAGCCTCAATCCCTAGTTGATGGGGGATGCAAGTATAGAGGCTATTGACATCAAGTGTCATTAATAGCCATTCTGGTTTCCACCCCACGCCCTCAATTTTGCGTAAGAAATCTCCAGAGTCTTTAAGGTAAGATAGTAATTCCTGCACTAATGGCTGCGGAAAAAGTTAACAAACCTTGACTTGTTTTCCCAGCAACTGCCCCTTGAGGAAATAATAGGTCTTCCTGGTGGCTTTATCATATTTTTATGCATTTTGGGGAGCAAATAGAGGGCCAGTATTTTAGGATGTTTACATTTGAGAAAATTAAATTCATCAATCTCAATCAGGCCCCTATCTTTCCAATCTGAGAGTTGTTCCTGATATTTGGTCATGTTGGCATTGTATGTTTGTTTGTTACTCCTTTCGTATTTGCTGGTATCACTCAACTGGGAGAGACCTTCATAATATACATCTCTCGGGGTAAAACAAAAATCTTCTCCCCCTTTATCTGATTTTTTTTGGTGTTATCCTTACTCAGATTGTCTATAGCGTCAAATTGGGGTTTGGTAAGGTTGGCTCTAAAAAAAATTGATTTTTTAGACATTTTCACAAATTCCTTCATGACACTTTTTTCAAAAATGTCAATTGCTTCTTTGGTAATCTGGGAGAGAAAAACAGATTTGGTTTGACACCACTCTGGTGATTCAAATCGAGTCTTATATTTTCAATAATTAAATTCAGAATAGGATTTTCAATAAAGTTTGGATTGCCTCCTAGGTCATGTAGAAGATGCAAAATCTCAGGATCTTCAATAACAATGTTACTGGGTTCTCTCGGGGTTTCCTCTAGGCCCGTTGTGACCTTGGTGGCAAACCACTTCCTAAGTCTTCATTTACGAGTAAAGTAAAACAAGTCTATTCTGCTTTGAGTATAGTCGAATGAGGAGGATGAAAAGAAAGATAAACCGAAAGAAAGTACCTCAGTTTCAGCTTCACTGAGTTCTCGTGTTGACAAATTAATAAATGTCTTCAAATCTTTCATTTCTCCTTTCTTTGGCCCCTCGTTCTGGATCCCACTGGGCTTGATATTTCGTTTCTGATTGTCACATTTGGCCTTCCTGCACCTCTGCCGCCTTGACCGTGTCCTCTTTGTCCTCCGGCGTTGGCTTTGTTCTGGGCAGCTAGTCTTCCTTGCGCTACCAATGTAAATTCCTTTAAAATTAGTACTTTTGGGCTTAGTAACCCAGGGCTCTTCGGTTGCTGGGCCTCACTGGGTGTGTTGTTTACTTCATCAGGCTGTTCACCCGTGGTAGATCCAGCTGACTCTAACTCAATATGGGATACTGCAGTGGTTTTTACTGTTTCCTCGTTCGATTTGCTTCGCAGGTGGTCATATTTCCTACCGAAAATTAGTACTTGACCGCGTTCGTAGTCAACTCGGTCCCTTGTAAATTTCTTTTCTTTTTTCTCACGGATATCCTTCTCAATTTTTTCGAGTTTAGCCTCCATTTTGGCCATCTCAATGTCGAATTCACCATTGTTGTCATAGAGTGATTTCAGTTTGACTGTTAGTTCATCAATTTCCACTGCCAGTTTATCACATTCTTTTGAAGCATACTTAACAAGTAATTTAAGCATTATCAAAGAGCATGTGTGACTGTTATTGGCCCACTCCTCCACAAGGTCTGGATCAGGCTCATTGAAAGTAGGAGTTGTGTAAATGCGTAGGCCTCGCGGTACTCTATTGGCCTCAATATATTTCTGAAGTGTTGTCGCCTCCAACCATTTGTTCTGTTCAACCTTCAGAAGTTTCCACAGTTTATTCCATAATTCCTGTTTGCTTTGTGCCCCTCCTGCAACCGTCACTTGGCAGGTGCTGTTAACAGGGCCCCTAAGCTTCGACCTGAAAACATCTTATTCGCCGCTTCATTTCTTTTAACATTCCTGTTTGAAGCCATATTTTGAAATAATAATGAATGTTTTAACCAGACACGATCTGTGTGTTTCTGTGCGCTAGTTACGATTGAGATTGCAGCCTTGACTCTTATTCTAAGGAGCAAAGTAGACATGTTTATGCAGTTGTTGGAAAACTGAATCCCTTCTTGTCTGTACCAGGGAAGCTGATCACTTCCTATTCAGTCAAGAAAGTTTCCAGTGACCTCTGAGCTAGTTGGTAACAAACCCAATTAAGTTTAGCATAGTCAGTAGAGACCTGGAAGACCGCACTTCTACGTCAAACTGCTGTTTATGTTATTCCAATGCGCAGGGCCTATAGGGAAAATAGGAACTACACTACACCATCTCCGTATGAAACAGATGTGATATGGACAGGTTTCTCAAAAAATGTCTGCAAGCCTCAATCCCTAGTTGGTGGGGGATGCAAGTATAGAGGCTATTGACATCAAGTGTCATTAATAGCCATTCTGGTTTCCACCCCACGCCCTCAATTTTGCGTAAGAAATCTCCAGAGTCTTTAAGGTAAGATGGTAATTCCTGCACTAATGGCTGCGGAAAAAAGTTAACAAACCTTGACTTGTTTTCCCAGCAACTGCCCCTTGAGGAAATAATAGGTCTTCCTGGTGGCTTTATCATATTTTTATGCATTTTGGGGAGCAAATAGAGGGCCAGTATTTTAGGATGTTTACATTTGAGAAAATTAAATTCATCAATCTCAATCAGGCCCCTATCTTTCCAATCTGAGAGTTGTTCCTGATATTTGGTCATGTTGGCATTGTATGTTTGTTTGTTACTCCTTTCGTATTTGCTGGTATCACTCAACTGGGAGAGACCTTCATAATATACATCTCTCGGGGTAAAACAAAAATCTTCCCCCCCTTTATCTGATTTTTTTTGGTGTTATCCTTACTCAGATTGTCTATAGCGTCAAATTGGGGTTTGGTAAGGTTGGCTCTAACAAAATTAGATTTTTTAGACATTTTCACAAATTCCTTCATGACACTTTTTTCAAAAATGTCAATTGCTTCTTTGGTAATCTGGGAGAGAAAAACAGATTTGGTTTGACACCACTCTGGTGATTCAAATCGAGTCTTATATTTTCAATAATTAAATTCAAAATAGGATTTTCAATAAAGTTTGGATTGCCTCCTAGGTCATGTAGAAGATGCAAAATCTCAGGATCTTCAATAACAATGTTACTGGGTTCTCTCGGGGTTTCCTCTGGGCCCGTTGTGACCTTGGTGGCAAACCACTTCCTAAGTCTTCATTTACGAGTAAAGTAAAACAAGTCTATTCTGCTTTGAGTATAGTCGAATGAGGAGGATGAACAGAAAGATAAACCGAAAGAAAGTACCTCAGTTTCAGCTTCACTGAGTTCTCGTGTTGACAAATTAATAAATGTCTTCAAATCTTTCATTTCTCCTTTCTTTGACCCCTCGTTCTGGATCCCACTGGGCTTGATATTTCGTTTCCGATTGTCACATTTGGCCTTCCTGCACCTCTGCCGCCTTGACCGCGTCCTCTTTGTCCTCTGGCGTTGGCTTTGTTCTGGGCAGCTAGTCTTCCTTGCGCTACCAATGTAAATTCCTTTAAAATTAGTACTTTTGGGCTTAGTAACCCAGGGCTCTTCGGTTGCTGGGCCTCACTGGGTTTGTTGTTAACTTCATCATGCTGTTCACCCGTGGTAGATCCAGCTGACTCTAACTCAATATTGGATACTGCAGTGGTTTTTACTGTTTCCTCGTTCGATTTGCTTCGCAGGTGGTCATATTTCCTACCGAAAATTAGTACTTGACCGCGTTCGTAGTCAACTCGGTCCCTTGTAAATTTCTTTTCTTTTTTCTCACGGATATCCTTCTCAATTATTTCGAGTTTAGCCTCCATTTTGGCCATCTCAATGTCGAATTCACCATTGTTGTCATAGAGTGATTTCAGTTTGACTGTTAGTTCATCAATTTCCACTGCCAGTTTATCACATTCTTTTGAAGCATACTTAACAAGTAATTTAAGCATTATCAAAGAGCATTTGTGACTGTTATTGGCCCACTCCTCCACAAGGTCTGGATCAGGCTCATTGAAAGTAGGAGTTGTGTAAATGCGTAGGCCTTGCGGTACTCTATTGGCCTCAATATATTTCTGAAGTGTTGTCGCCTCCCACCATTTGTTCTGTTCAACCTTCAGAAGTTTCCACAGTTTATTCCATAATTCCTGTTTGCTTTGTGCCCCTCCTGCAACCGTCACTTGGCAGGTGCTGTTAACAGGGCCCCTAAGCTTCGACCTGAAAACATCTTATTCGCCGCTTCATTTCTTTTAACATTCCTGTTTGAAGCCATATTTTGAAATAATAATGAATGTTTTAACCAGACACGATCTTTGTGTTTCTGCGCGCTATTTACGATCGAGATTGCAGCCTTGACTCTTATTCTATGGAGCAAAGTAGTCATGTTTATGCGGTTGTTGGAAAACTGAATCCCTTCTTGTCTGTACCAGGGAAGCTGATCACTTCCTATTCAGTCAAGAAAGTTTCCAGTGACCTCTGAGCTAGTTGGTAACAAACCCAATTAAGTTTAGCATAGTCAGTAGAGACCTGGAAGACCGCACTTCTACGTCAAACTGCTGTTTATGTTATTCCAATGCGCAGGGCCTATAGGGAAAATAGGAACTACACTACACCATCTCCGTATGAAACAGATGTGATATGGACCGGTTTCTCAAAAAATGTCTGCAAGCCTCAATCCCTAGTTGGTGGGGGATGCAAGTATAGAGGCTATTGACATCAAGTGTCATTAATAGCCATTCTGGTTTCCACCCCACGCCCTCAATTTTGCGTAAGAAATCTCCAGAGTCTTTAAGGTAAGATGGTAATTCCTGCACTAATGGCTGCGGAAAAAAGTTAACAAACCTTGACTTGTTTTCCCAGCAACTGCCCCTTGAGGAAATAATAGGTCTTCCTGGTGGCTTTATCATATTTTTATGCATTTTGGGGAGCAAATAGAGGGCCAGTATTTTAGGATGTTTACATTTGAGAAAATTAAATTCATCAATCTCAATCAGGCCCCTATCTTTCCAATCTGAGAGTTGTTCCTGATATTTGGTCATGTTGGCATTGTATGTTTGTTTGTTACTCCTTTCGTATTTGCTGGTATCACTCAACTGGGAGAGACCTTCATAATATACATCTCTCGGGATAAAACAAAAATCTTCCCCCCCTTTATCTGATTTTTTTTGGTGTTATCCTTACTCAGATTGTCTATAGCGTCAAATTGGGGTTTGGTAAGGTTGGCTCCAACAAAATTAGATTTTTTAGACATTTTCACAAATTCCTTCATGACACTTTTTTCAAAAATGTCAATTGCTTCTTTGGTAATCTGGCAGAGAAAAACAGATTTGGTTTGACACCACTCTGGTGATTCAAATCGAGTCTTATATTTTCATTAATTAAATTCAGAATAGGATTTTCAATAAAGTTTGGATTGCCTCCTAGGTCATGTAGAAGATGCAAAACATCAGGATCTTCAATAACAATGTTACTGGGTTCTCTCGGGGTTTCCTCTAGGCCCGTTGTGACCTTGGTGACAAACCACTTCCTAAGTCTTCATTTACGAGTAAAGTAAAACAAGTCTATTCTGCTTTGAGTATAGTCGAATGAGGAGGATGAACAGAAAGATAAACCGAAAGAAAGTACCTCAGTTTCAGCTTCACTGAGTTCTCGTGTTGACAAATTAATAAATGTCTTCAAATCTTTCATTTCTCCTTTCTTTGACCCCTCGTTCTGGATCCCACTGGGCTTGATATTTCGTTTCTGATTGTCACATTTGGCCTTCCTGCACCTCTGCCGCCTTGACCGCGTCCTCTTTGTCCTCCGGCGTTGGCTTTGTTCTGGGCAGCTAGTCTTCCTTGCGCTACCAATGTAAATTCCTTTAAAATTAGTACTTTTGGGCTTAGTAACCCAGGGCTCTTCGGTTGCTGAGCCTCACTGGGTGTGTTGTTTACTTCATCATGCTGTTCACCCGTGGTAGATCCAGCTGACTCTAACTCAATATTGGATACTGCAGTGGTTTTTACTGTTTCCTCGTTCGATTTGCTTCGCAGGTGGTCATATTTCCTACCGAAAATTAGTACTTGTCCGCGTTCGTAGTCAACTCGGTCCCTTGTAAATTTCTTTTCTTTTTTCTCACGGATATCCTTCTCAATTTTTTCGAGTTTAGCCTCCATTTTGGCCATCTCAATGTCGAATTCACCATTGTTGTCATAGAGTGATTTCAGTTTGACTGTTAGTTCATCAATTTCCACTGCCAGTTTATCACATTCTTTTGAAGCATACTTAACAAGTAATTTAAGCATTATCAAAGAGCATTTGTGACTGTTATTGGCCCACTCCTCCACAAGGTCTGGATCAGGCTCATTGAAAGTAGGAGTTGTGTAAATGCGTAGGCCTCGCGGTACTCTATTGGCCTCAATATATTTCTGAAGTGTTGTCGCCTCCCACCATTTGTTCTGTTCAACCTTCAGAAGTTTCCACAGTTTATTCCATAATTCCTGTTTGCTTGGTGCCCCTCCTGCAACCGTCACTTGGCAGGTGCTGTTAACAGGGCCCCTAAGCTTCGACCTGAAAACATCTTATTCGCCGCTTCATTTCTTTTAACATTCCTGTTTGAAGCCATATTTTGAAATAATAATGAATGTTTTAACCAGACACGATCTTTGTGTTTCTGCGCGCTAGTTACGATCGAGATTGCAACCTTGACTCTTATTCTATGGAGCAAAGTAGTCATGTTTATGCGGTTGTTGGAAAACTGAATCCCTTCTTGTCTGTACCAGGGAAGCTGATCCCTTCCTATTCAGTCAAGAAAGTTTCCAGTGACCTCTGAGCTAGTTGGTAACAAACCCAATTAAGTTTAGCATAGTCAGTAGAGACCTGGAAGACCGCACTTCTACGTCAAACTGCTGTTTATGTTATTCCAATGTGCAGGGCCTATAGGGAAAATAGGAACTACACTACACCATCTCCGTATGAAACAGATGTGATATGGACCGGTTTCTCAAAAAATGTCTGCAAGCCTCAATCCCTAGTTGGTGGGGGATGCAAGTATAGAGGCTATTGACATCAAGTGTCATTAATAGCCATTCTGGTTTCCACCCCACGCCCTCAATTTTGCGTAAGAAATCTCCAGAGTCTTTAAGGTAAGATGGTAATTCCTGCACTAATGGCTGCGGAAAAAAGTTAACAAACCTTGACGTGTTTTCCCAGCAACTGCCCCTTGAGGAAACAATAGGTCTTCCTGGTGGCTTTGTCATATTTTTATGAATTTTGGGGAGCAAATAGAGGGCCAGTATTTTAGGATGTTTACATTTGAGAAAATTTAATTCATCAATCTCAATCAGGCCCCTATCTTTCCAATCTGAGAGTTGTTCCTGATATTTGGTCATGATGGCATTGTATGTTTGTTTGTTACTCCTTTCGTATATGCTGGTATCACTCAACTGGAAGAGACCTTCATAATATACATCTCTCGGGGTAAAACAAAAATCTTCCCCCCTTTATCTGATTTTTTTTTAATGATGATGGTGTTATCCTTACTCAGATTGTCTATAGCGTCAAATTGGGGTTTGGTAAGGTTGGCTCTAACAAAATTAGATTTTTTAGACATTTTCACAAATTCCTTCATGACACTTTTTTCAAAAATGTCAATTGCTTCTTTGGTAATCTGGGAGAGAAAAACAGATTTGGTTTGACACCACTCTGGTGATTCAAATCAAGTCTTATATTTTCATTAATTAAATTCAGAATAGGATTTATAATAAAGTTTGGATTGCCTCCTAGGTCATGTAGAAGATGCAACATCTCAGGATCTTCAATAACAATGTTACTGGGTTCTCTCGGGGTTTCCTCTAGGCCCGTTGTGACCTTGGTGGCAAACCACTTCCTAAGTCTTCATTTACGAGTAAAGTAAAACAAGTCTATTCTGCTTTGAGTATAGTCAAATGAGGAGGATGAACAGAAAGATAAACCGAAAGAAAGTACCTCAGTTTCAGCTTCACTGAGTTTTCGTGTTGACAAATTAATAACTGTCTTCAATTCTTTCATTTCTCCTTTCTTTGGCCCCTCGTTCTGGATCCCACTGGGCTTGATATTTCGTTTCTGATTGTCACATTTGGCCTTCCTGCACCTCTGCCGCCTTGACCGCGTCCTCTTTGTCCTCCGGCGTTGGCTTTGTTCTGGGCAGCTAGTCTTCCTTGCGCTACCAATGTAAATTCCGTTAAAATTAGTACTTTTGGGCTTAGTAACCCAGGGCTCTTCGGTTGCTGGGCCTCACTGGGTGTGTTGTTTACTTCATCATGCTGTTCACCCATGGTAGATCCAGCTGACTCTAACTCAATATTGGATACTGCAGTGGTTTTTACTGTTTTCTCGTTCGATTTGCTTCGCAGGTGGTCATATTTCCTAGCGAAAATTAGTACTTGACCGCGTTCGTAGTCAACTCGGTCCCTTGTAAATTTCTTTTCTTTTTTCTCACGGATATCCTTCTCAATTTTTTCGAGTTTAGCCTCCATTTTGGCCATCTGAATGTCGAATTCACCATTGTTGTCATAGAGTGATTTCAGTATGACTGTTAGTTCATCATTTTCCACTGCCAGTTTATCACATTCTTCTGAAGCATACTTAACAAGTAATTTAAGCATTATCAAAGAGCATTTGTGACTGTTATTGGCCCACTCCTCCACAAGGTCTGGGTCAGGCTCATTGAAAGTAGGAGTTGTGTAAATGCGTAGGCCTCGCAGTACTCTATTGGCCTCAATATATTTCTGAAGTGTTGTCGCCTCCCACCATTTGTTCTGTTCAACCTTCAGAAGTTTCCACAGTTTATTCCATAATTCCTGTTTGCTTTGTGCCCCTCCTGCAACCGTCACTTGGCAGGTGCTTTTAACAGGCGCCCCTAAGCTTCGACCTGAAAACATCTTATTCGCCGCTTCATTTCTTTTAACATTCCTGTTTGAAGCCATATTTTGAAATAATAATGAATGTTTCAACCAGACACGATATGTGTGTTTCTACGCGCTAGTTACGATCGAGATTGCAGCTCCGAAATGATACTCGCGGCTGGTTTCTATTCCGCTTGCCCCTCTATTTGTAAAACAATCTCAGACCTGGCCTAGCTTTAAATCCGGCGTTTTTACTCACCGTTTGCAGCGTTGTGAAACTTGGTGGTGATGCGAGGTTATCCAGGCTCCTCACCCGTCTAGGCAAGCTGCAGTCCCAGTGTCAGGGAATGCCGACTCACAAGCCCGGTCTTCAAGATGTTAAATCGGCCATCAGCATCTATGCCGAAAGGAGGGCGGGCGGGGCTTCTTATGTAAATCCAGATCCAAACCACAAAAGTCGCATCTGAACCCTACCACTGTCAGCGGCGGGCCCAGATGGGATTGCGAATCCCAAACAAATCCAAGGCTACGCCTTTACTGGTTGTAAACAAAAGGACTGTCCGGGCCACAAAGTTCAACAAAGCGCGTTTATTTTCAAAGACGTTCCACTCGACGCGTTTCGAAGGGCAAGCCTTCTTTCTCACGAGTGCCAGTGCATAGTTGTGACATCATTAAGTACAAGTCACATGATTTTCAATTTGTAAACATAAACAACAGACTAGCTGAAGTCCTTAAATTACGGAGCTAGAAACCACACTTCTGGCAGTAAGAAAAGAGAATGAAAGAAATCAATCATTTCAGTTTAAAATTACAAATAATTGGCGATCATGAGTAATAATATTCATACTCAAGGAAATATTTAGCAAAACAAGCAAATTCCGCTACAACATAAATAACGCCAACACATAATATTAATAATGGTGATATTGAGGCACGATAAAGTGCAGACTGTATAGCATGACAATTCATGAAGTCATAATCAGTTCAATATACAAAATAAATTGTTTAAACACATATTATGTTTTTAAACACATATTTAATAGCCTAAGTGGACATTTGAAATACATCGAACGTTCTCATGATGTAAACACGGCCACGATAACGCCAAAAAATAGTAATGGTGATATTGAGGCATGATAAAGTGCAGACTGTATAGCAAGGCAATTCATAAAGACATAATCAGTTCAGTGTGCAAAGTAAATTTTAAAAACATATTATTTGTTCACACACACATTTGATAGCCCAGGTGGGCATTTGGAATACATTGAATGCTCTCATGATGTAAACACGGCCACAGTGCCTGCATATTGTTCATTGGCCATTATTAAAGCTGCGGTAAATAAATATGTATATTTATATATATTTAATAACCATAGAGCTGCTTGGACGCCGTGACTCGCCTTGCGGTGCCGATGCCTGCGATGGTGACAGCAACCATGAATTATGTGCAACAGAATATCATTCTAGTAATCCAAAATGATACTAGCGGTCCATCAAGTGAGAAGCACAGATTTGCCATGTGCAAAACAACGCGTTTCAGCTGTGAAGCCTTTGTTAAGTTTACACAGTTTGCCCTACTCATCATAGAAATACACTTTGATGTAATGAACATAGACAAAATACTTAGGATGATCGAATGATCATTGCAATCATGCCTGTATAATTCATAATTTGTTCTAAAATAAACCACTCGTTGTAAAAAATGAATTAATTATAAAGAAACATAATTTTGCTGCAAAAAATTATACAACTCAATCATATTAAATTTCATTAGACAATCAAATTGTGAAATCAATTGCATATATTCAAAATGTAGCCCTATGTGTGACAGAAGTGCGGAATTCAATAACATGGCACTCGAATTACACACTAAAGATAGCGATACCCAATATGCCAACATTTATCCAGAAATACGGACAATAATACAGACTGGTGAGGAAAAACAAGCTCCCCATTGGATAATAAGCCTTTATTATTTTTGAAATAAGGCCCCAAGGGGTACATGCATCAAAGGAAAACACTGTTGCACCAGTATTTTTGCATTTGGGATGCATTATCCCAAATACAAAAATCGCAAATTGCGATTGCATTTAAGGAATCGCAAACTGTGATGCCTTGAATGCAAAGCAAGATGGCTTTCAAAATAGCGATTTCGCTGTTAGGGTCAGCAAAATCCTCAAAAATTAAACCTGATGGTATTTTGCGAAAACTTTGAAAAATGCACTAAAGTGCATTTTTCAAAGTTCCTTGGGTCATGTGTGTGAGCAACATGGGTGCACATATCAATTTCAGGGGTGCAACAAGGTGTCCTTTTGACGCCCTTGCACCCTTGAATTTGCATGCTCAATTTGCGAGTACCTAATGGGTTCTCGTAAATTGCACATGCAGTTCCCATTCATTCCTATGGGCGCAATTAAAGAATTTTTAGGAATCACATTTTTTTTTTTGTGATTCCTACATGCTTAGGCTTTTGCGATTCCTTATTAGCAAATCATTATTTTTCGCTAATAAGGAATCGCAAATGGCATTTTTTTATGCATGTGCCAGCAAGTAAGGGCCCTTGTCGAGTCCAAAAACGCTAACAGATGGCTGCTTCAGCCTCAAAGTAAATCATACACATTGAATAGAATTATTTAAAAATAACATCCATGGAATAACCACTATTTTTGAATCCCTGGCTGGAAGAGACATTGCCGGTTGTGGTCCAGATTTCCAAGCATCAATTTGATAATACTAAACTGTGGGCAAGAGCCTGTTTAAAGGTGATGGGTGTCTGCCTATACTAAAAGGTGCAAATTAAGTGAAAGGAAAAAGTGAGTGAACAGCGACAAGTGAATAGATAAAATATATATAATGGCGGCAGTGGTAAAAATAAACTGATTGCACTGAACCTGGGTCTGCGCTGGTCTTTTTTCGAAGAGGCATTGAAATTCAAGACGAGGTTGGATAATATATATATATGCATATATATATTCACTGAAAAAAACATAGGTTATAGACCATATATAGTTAGGAATTAGCATTTACAAAACCTCATTTTACTCACACAAAACCATTGAAATTTACATATATAGTTAGTTGCACTAACTATATATCGCGCACCCGCAATCCACTGCTGATCATGTCACATATTACATCATTCATGACATGGTCAGTGACATCACTGATGACATCACTGTTGACATCTCAAATGACATCACTGGGAGGTGACTCCTCTTAGAAACTCCTGTATTCGATTTAAAGTAGGCGCGAGCTTGGTGCAAGAAGCAAATATATGTATGGAGTTGGCCCCGAATTCAGCACATCTGGGACAGAGAGTACCTTGGCCGGCCCCCCATTTTGCTATTTTGCTAGGAGTGATATATAAGAAAAAAATTGTTTTAAAGTGCTGAGCTTGTAATTTAGCGGACAGTAAAATATTTTGTGAAAGAGTGAGCGAGTTATAGAAAACGTTTCTAGTAGAATCAAGTTTGGTAGACCATTTGCCTGCAATACTTTGCAAGTCGTCAGGAGTCTGTCTATTTAGGATGCAGTATAGGAGGCCAATTCGGGGAGTCAGAGGTTTCCGTAGGACATTAAGGAGTTCTACCTCCATAAAACCTGAGGTTCCCCCTACCTTTCTAGAGAGAAAGTCGTAGATAGACATATATTTAAAAGCGTCCTCTTTCTTAAGGCTGAATTTATCAATAAGGTCGGGAAAGGGGATAACTCCCTCGTTGGTAATTAAGTCACCTAATTTTCTAATACCAGCCCTGTACCAATCAGATAAATAGGCCCTTCCAAAGATGTCAGGGAGATTACTATTATTTAAAATAGGAGAATAGTGATTGTATCTGCCTATACCAAGGTATCTACGAATGCTTTGAAATACTTTAAATGAGTTGAGCAGGGTCTTAAATCTAACCCGTTTAAAGTATCCAAAGGTAGTTTCTCGTAGCAGACACCCCCAGTGGTGTTCCCCCACCAATAGTTGAAAGGGAGAGGGCAACATTGTAGGAAACACATCAGGACGTTCTTTAGTTAGCTCAGTACTATATTGCATGACCGTGGCCCAGTAGTACAAAGTGATGTTGGGGAAAGACCAGCCGCCTCGAACTTTAGGCAGGCATAGTTGTCTGAATGCCCTCCTAGGTTGTGAATATGCCCAAATAAACTGTGTGTAGATTTGTTGGAATTTCGTGAGGTTGGCTTTACTAAATTCTAAAGGTATGGTCCGGAAAAAATATAAAAGTTTGGGAAAATAGGTCATTTTTACGACATTGCATCTACCAACTAAAGTGAGGTGAAGGTTATTTATTTGTTTCAGTGCTTTCTTGGTTTGTACTACGAGCGGGAGCAGATTATTGGAAACAACTTCGTCCAGATTAGAAGAAATGCATACTCCTAAATATTTGGCTTTACCTACCACCCTCTGATCGATCCAGGAGATTTTGCTGTTAGTGATTATCTGAGTCTTATTCTTATTAAGAGTGTAGCCAGAGATCTTTCCAAATTTTTCTGCCTCATGTTCTAATTCCGTTATAGCTTTTAGAGGGTCTGGTGATGTAATGGCCAAGTCGTCTGCGTATGCTAAAATTTTTGTATTGAAGCCTTGGAAACTTATCGGTGGAATGTTGTGATTGTTTTCAATTTGTTTAATAAAAGGGTCCAGGTACAGGGCAAACAGCAGAGGGGAGCAGGGGCAACCCTGTCTGGTGCCTCGGGATATCTTCAGTTGCTCGGTTAGTTGACCGTTTATGGAAACACAGGCTGAGGGGTTAAGGTAGAGCGCTTTCACGGCCTGTATGAACTTCGGCCCAAAGCCCATCCTCTTCATGACTGCCCACAAGTATCTCCAGGAAACCCGATCAAAGGCCTTCTCGGCGTCAAGTAGTGTTAATGACATCGGGTCTCCTGCTGCCTGTGCGGCGTCAAATAGAGTAATGGCTCGCCTAACGTGTTCTGTGGTGCCCTTTTTTGGGATAAACCCATGTTGCCATTCTGATACCAGGGATTCCACCACAGAAGAAATTCGGTTTGCCAGTACTTTGGAATAAATCTTAGAGTCGCAGTTGATGAGTGTTATTGGCCTGTATGAGCTCATCTCGAGTGGAGACTTATCTTTTTTCGGAAAAATAGCTATCCTAGCGTTAGACCAGGAATCTGGAGGAGGAGAGGCCCCACTGAAAATAGATGTTATCAGATCAGTTAAAATTTTCTGAATTTGGGGCGCAAAGACTTTATAAAATTCCATGGGGATCCCGTCCAGACCTGCAGCTTTACAGTCGGGGAGGGACTTAAGAGATTTCTGTATCTCTTCCCAAGTAGGAATAAGTTCTAATATGTCGGCAGAATTTGTAGAAAGTGTTTCAAGATTAATCTCATTCAAGTAACTGGAGATATCGTTCTCAATTATGTCAATCGAATCTTTATTCTCCTCAGTGTACAGTTTAGCGTAAAAATCCTGAAAGCCCTTGCGTATTAAGTTAAAATCTTTGGTCTCCTCTCCTGACTGGAGTTTAATGGTGTGTATTTCGCTGTTCGACACCTGTAGTCGGGTCTTGACCGCCAAGTGGTGCCCTATACTGTCGCTGCATTCATAATTTTCTTGTCGTGTAGCGGCCCACTTTGCAGCGTTTTTTTCAGAAAAAATTGCTCCAATTTTAGCTCTGATCAAAACAACCTCGTCTTGGATAGCCTCGGTATTTAACCCTGCTTGAATGGCTTGTGTTAATTTAGTTTCGGCAGTCTTAAGCTTCTCCTGGAGATCAGAGGTAGCAAGTCTCTCCTTTTTGTTTTTACCCACTGAAAAACCAAGAGTTTCGCCCCTAATGCCTGCTTTAAGTGTGTCTCAAACTATGGTCAAGGGTGCTGTCCCCATATTTATTTCTAGAAAATCCTGTATCCATCCCTGCATATGTGTCTGATATGTTAAATCTTGCAGTAGGGCTTTCTCAAAACTCCAAGTAGTGGGAGGTCTAGGTTTTGACAACCCCTTGATGTTGAGAATAAGGGGGTTGTGATCGGACATAAAACGCGGGACTATCTCAATAGTACTGTTGTTAATAAGACAGGATGAAACGAAGAAATAATCTAGCCTGACAAGAGTGTGGTGAGGGGCAGAGTAGAAAGTATAGCAGGGGTTGGAGGGTTTCAAGCTGGCCCAAGCATCTTTCAGGCCATGCGTCTCTACCAGATTGGTCAGGGCCTGAAAGACGAGTGGTTTTCTGCCCTTATACTTCCAGGTACTATTGGTAGCCCAATCACTGGGTAAGTGTAGGTTGAGGTCGCCACAGAGAATTATTGGGATAGGCCAATGTGCTAATTCCCCTGACACTAAGTTGAGGACCCCTGGGTCATCCGTATTACTACCATAAATAGAACAGAGTGTGAAAGAGGGACTGCCAGGAAGAAGACATTCCGTTATGACCCACCTGCCGAGAGGGTCTGCTTTGGACCTGGGAGTGTTCAGAAGAAGTCTTTTTTCAGCAAGGATTCCCACCCCCCTGGTTTTTGATCCTTGAGAGGTAGCCCCCAGGATTTTGAATCCTAGAGAATCAAGCAGGTATTTCTGTGAGCCTTCGACATGTGTTTCCTGCAAACAGTAGATGTCTCCCCTCAAGGTTCTGAGGCCCTGCGAGACACTTTGTCTTTTGGAACGGTCATTTAGCCCGCAGATGTTTAAGCTAATGATTCTTAGAGTATCAAGGTTAGCCATTTAAAAAAAGAGTGTTGTTCGTCGTTCGGTGCCATGAAGTATCCAGTCTGCTTGTGTGTGTCTTCAATAATTGAGTAATGAATTAAATTAAACAAAGTATAGTTCCCATTCTTCCAATAGAAGTGCAAGTGCAAGTACCTCCCTCTTCCCCCCCTCCCCCCCAGCCCCCCCTTTTCTGAGCAATCAGGTAAACCCTGAATGATGGTAATCTACATGAGCCCCAGCCGCTAGCCACGCCGGAAAGACAGAAAAAAAAAAAAAACCAAAGCACAAATAAGCTGTCTCCTCTTGAGGGTCAGATACCAGGAATCCTTATCCTTATACAGTTGCTATGTGTGGATTGACAAATATAGGAAAAAGAAACTAAAGAAAAAGATAAGATTATAGCTTAAGGGCTTAAGGTATAAAGGCATCACTATGTGTGGCAGGAGGACCAGACATGATCAATAGTCAATAGTGAATAGTCAATAGACCACAGTCAGAGATGACTTATAATAGGTGCCTTGCCAGGATTCTTGTCGGGTGGATAGCGTTGGGTGAAGATAGAGCTAGAGCTAGAGCTAAAGCTATAGTTTGATTCATCCATTGTTTTTCTTGGACTTCAATTCTTCTAGGTATTCCCCGGCTTTTATTTCAGATAAGAAGATTTTGGTTGTTCCATTGCGTATAACCTTTAGTCTGGCGGGATTCATGAGATACACGTCTGCCCCTTGTTGTTGAAAAGGCAGGATTAATTGTCTTAGGCGCCATCTGCGCTCGACTGTCTGATGGCAAAAGTCTGGCTTTGCGAAAAAGTTTATCCCATTGGCCCCTTTTTTAGAGTTGAAACGGGCTTTATCGTAGATCATCTCTCTAAGAAGAAAGTTTCCGAAATAGACCAGGAACACCCTCGGGTGTCCTCCAGCTGAATTATGTTGTCGTTTTAGATGAAAGGGGAAACGGTGCGCCCTCTGTACCTCACGATCCCAGTCCCAGCCGGATTCTTCAGGGAAGGATTCTTGAAGTAGCTTGACGATGAAACGTCTTGGATCTTCCCCCTCCTTCCCTTCGGGAATACCAAGTAAGCGTAGGTTGTTTCGACGCTGGCGATTTTCCTGGTCCTCCATCTTTGTCATTAAATCGATCATGCAGGCTGTGTTGGACTCCCCCTGTTGTTTAGTGGTTAGTGCCTCTGTTTCCAGGTGTTCCGTTCGGGCTTCCACCATGGCGACCCGTTCGCTGATATCGGAGCAGGTCTTATTCAATCGCCTTAGCCCGCCCTGCAACTTTTTAGCAGTATTCTTAGCAACGCGATTATCTGCCCGCACTTCTTCCTGAAAGTCCTTAATGGAGGCCAGAATGGCTGCTAAAGAAGGTTCGGGGGGGTCTGTTTGCGGGTTTTTTGTGTTTCCCCACTGAGTAGAACTTGAATCTTCTTCATCCAGGGGGTAGGACACTTGAGAATCTGAATAGTCCCATTTAAGCTGACTGCGGCGCTTATTTTTGTTAATGGGTTTTTGGGACGCTGGACTGTGCCTGTATCTTTGTTTGAGACCTCACTGTCCCTTTCGCTGTCTTCCTCGGAGCCATCCTCTATAGAAGAGGTTGGGGTGCTGTCTGACACTGAGTAAAAATCTTCAGCTCCTGCTTCAGGAGTCCAGGGTATTTGGGATCCGGAAGGCACCACCAGGCTTTGAATGACTTTGCTGGTCCCTGCATCGTCAAACTCGCAGGAATTCAGTGGTCTTTCAAGTACTTCAAGTACTTCAAGTACTTCAGGGCTGTTCTCTTCTCTATTCTCCTCAGGAGTGTTCTCGATGGCTAGAGATTGTGGGGTAGGCTGGTTTAAAGAGAAAAATATATTTTATATGTATTTAATATAATTTTTTTATGTATATAAATTTATTGAGGGAACAAATTTATCAACTATCATGCTGAAGAAGAGTGTGGGGGAAAAAAACAAAGAGGAGGACTAAGAGGAAAGAACAATCAGTTCAAAAATACAATTGCTTTAAAGCATGAAGTGCTTTTCCACACATTTACATTTAAATAACCCATATTAGAACATACAAAATATCTACAGAGGAGACGGTGTACATTGAATTTTAGACTCTTCATTGGTACCTACATGTTGGTACTTACATCACCCACACAACACAACAGCTCTATTCAGAGCTACCCTACCTCAAAGCACTCTAAAATACTATTTTACTATTTCCCTTGGTTTTCACCTTGTTACGCTTTCCGGAACGCTACCCGGTGCGCGGACCGGGCGCTAACCGTGCGAAAACTTGAAAAAAAAAAGGTTTTTTTTTTTTACATATATGGGCCTCCTCAGCCACCCTCAGAAAACCTAAGGGGTCAGGATATGTCTCCCATGCCCCCTTATACCCATTCCCAACATTGTTTATCCTCCATGTTGTGACTAAATTCGTCCGAAACACAAGATGGCGGACTCCCGTTACGCTACCGGTGAGCTACCCTGTTCGCGAAAAAAAATGTATTTAATTTTTTTGCCCCGCGGGGCCCTTTAATAGCCCCCACATCAATCCTAGGGGGTCAGGAGGGGTCTACCTTGCCCCTTTCATTCATTTCTCCCTTCGTTTATTTCCACCTCTTGTCTCTCGATCCTACCGAGAGACAAGATGGCGGCCGCTCCGGACTGTTTAGAATGTTGAGAGTCACCGGAGAGCCAATCCGCTTCTCCTCGCGAAGTTCCGTTAAACATCTGGTACGCGAACCGGGGCGCTAACCGGGACGCTGTCACAGATATATATATTTTTTTGAACGTTAATTTCTCAAAATCCACTGGAGCACATATCTTGAGACCTAGCAAAGGCACATCAGGCAAACAGTCTCTACAATTTTGCCAAGCTTCATAGAAATCCATTCAGCCGTTCGAGCTAAAAGTGAGTCCAACCGCCCTATGGAAAACTCAATGTTAAAAACATGTTTTGGGACCCCCCTTTTTTCTCGGCCCCACTTGACAAAACCCCCCCAAACTTCCAGGGGACGCTCAGAAACAAAATGTGCCATTTTCCTGAAACTTTCAGCCAATTCCGTCCATCAACGCCAAAGTTATTCAACATAGAATTTTCAGAAATCCCTATTAAAAAAAATCCTAACTATATATACCTACTGGCGACCGCCAGTAGATAATATATATATATATATATATATATATATATATATATATATGTATATACACATATATATATATATATATATTTATATATATATATATACAGCTCCAAGTCCCACCTTTACCGCTGAACTCCTAGGGCGGGTGCATCGTGTTAGAGGGTGGGTTCTCCCTTAAACATCACAGCTCACTCCAAAAGGATACGTGCACTCTCGGGGTAAACCAATATTTTATTCAAAGCAGTTGTCTCAGATATGTTTCGGCGTGCTGCCTTTCTCAATGAGGAAACCTGCTAAAATATGTCATCCGATGGTTGTTAGGCTTATGAGTTCTGTTCAAGCTTCCCATTGGTGGGCTCACAGCCTATAGGAGGGCTACATTTCGTATAGCCATGATTACACAGCTGCGTAGCGTCCCAGCCCCCCGTTGTACTGGCAGTCCTGTATCAACAATAATTCACAGTTTTAATCCTTGATGGAAATGTCTTAAATCCTTGATGGATCATTGCCAGTAACAAGGTGAAGCGGTCCCTCCAAGCCCGTCATTGCAGGCTAAAGTTCGAATGGCACCGGATGAACCCCTCTCCAGCCGCTGGATTGAACAGGTAACTTTACTGCAGGCGTCGGTCATATGGATCGGCGTCCTCGGTGCTTGTATAGCCCGCTCCCTTCAATGGTCGGCAGGTCCATCACCTCAGCGGCGGTTCCACGTGGTATAACAATACACAGCTCCAAGTCCCACCTTTACCGCTGAACTCCTAGGGCGGGTGCATCGTGTTAGAGGGTGGGTTCTCCCTTAAACATCACAGCTCACTCCAAAAGGATACGTGCACTCTCGGGGTAAACCAATATTTTATTCAAAGCAGTTGTCTCAGACATGTTTCGGCGTGCTGCCTTTCTCAATGAGCAAACCTGCTAAAATATGTCATCCGATGGTTGTTAGGCTTATGAGTTCTGTTCAAGCTTCCCATTGGTGGGCTCACAGCCTATAGGAGGGCTACATTTCGTATAGCCATGATTACACAGCTGCGTAGCGTCCCAGCCCCCCCGTTGTACTGGCAGTCCTGTATCAACAATAATTCACAGTTTTAATCCTTGATATATATATGCAGACACTTCTGTTCTCTCCTCGAGGGCAAAATCATTTATCAGAGTAACAGAATGTATGGAGTAGGACACTTTGGCGCTATTCAGGCACTTGCCTTTAATTTCAGCCAAGGATGTGTTACAAATAATGTTGTCATCATAAGACTGTTACAGACCTGTTGACATTGCACACCATTGGATATCGATTTAGGCTTGCCTTTAAATTAAATTATTTTGTTCTATTTTTAAAACATTTTAAAATATTTACAAATAGGTTGTAATTATTGAATTCAACTAAATGCTCCTTTTTTTGCACATGTATGTCTTCTATATTCATTGCACATCGTTACAAGCTCTTGTACCATTGGTTACACATCATTGAAAATGGTGGTCCGGTCTCAGCGTGTCAGGTGTTCAAGATCGCGGAGGCGATCGAAACGCGTCTGAGGTGTACACTTGTCTGTTTCATTTTGGTGAACAATAAATTCACAATGAATTCTTAGAAAACCAGCCTTTGTACCTTCTTGGGAGTCATCCTGCTGTGGTCTGTGCCTGCAACCTCCCTCCGTGGATTTGGAAGGTCAGGATCTTTGTTTGATATATATATATCATTCTAAACAGTCCGGTGCGGCCGCCATCTTGTCTCTCGGTAGGATCGAGAGACAAGAAGAGGTGAAAAACGAAGGGGGAATTTAATGAAAGGGGGCAAGGTAGACCCCTCTTGACCCCCTAGGAATGATGTTGGGGTTATTAAAGGGTCCCGTGGGGAAAATTAAAAAAATTTGATTTTTCACGGTAGAAGCGCTTCTTGGTTCGCAAATTAACGGCTGAATGGATTTGCACAAAACTTGGCAAAATTATAGGGACTGTTAGCCCGATGTGCCTTTGCTGGGTCTCAATATATGTGCTCCAGTGGATTTTGAGAAATTAACGTTTAAAAAACAGGTATATCTGTGACAGCGTCCCAGATAGCGCTCCAGATCGCGTACTTTTCGCGTAACGGAGCTTTGCGTAGCGAAGCTGATTGGCTCTCCGGTGTCTGTCAACATTCTAAACAGTCCGGTGCGGCCGCCATCTTGTCTGTCGGTAGGATCGAGAGACAAGAGGAGGAGAAAAACGAAGGGGGAATTTAATGAAAGGGGGCTAGGTAGACCTCTCTTGACCCCCTAGGAATGATGTTGGGGTTATTAAAGGGTCCAGTGGGGCAAATAATAAAAATTTGATTTTTCGCGGTAGAAGCGCTTCTCGGTTCGCAAACTGGTAGCGAAACGTGAATTCGCCATTTTGTGTTTCGATTTCATTAAATTACTAGGTATAAGGGGGTACGGGAGACGTATCCTGACCCCTTTTGTTTTCTGAGGGTGGCTGAGGAGGCTCATATATGTTGATACATGTCTTCCAGCGGTTGTGCGTGAGCGTTTTTTTGTTTTTGTTGCGTGACGTCTGTTAACGTTCGATTCGATGGAAATCAGGAACTGTTGACCGCCATTTTGTCACTGCGAGTAAATATTTTGTTTTAAATAATTGTTATAAATTAATCCTTATTGATAAACATTGTCTGCGCCATCTTGTCTTTTTTGCAATGCCACACTTTTGTTGAGCACGGCAGCCATTTTAGATGCCTTGACCAGACCCACTCTCTGCACGCCGCCGATCCTCAGCATGGCTCCTCACCCTCGCAAGCATCTCCCCCAGGCACTGGTCACCTCCGCTCTCTCTCTCATGCATGGGCCAGAAACCTCCTCCCATGTGCGCTGCTCTTCCCTGAGAATCACACCCTGTGCCCGCCCGACACCACCCTTTCACCCTATTCACTACCGCACCCTCTGACACTCTTCTTCCTCTGTGTCCGATTGTTCAGGCCGGTCCCAGGCTATCACCTAGCCCCGCAGATGTAGTTTATGGCCCCAGCTGTAGAGAATCACCCCTCTTCAAAGGAGTTACAGTAGATCTGTCACACCACACGCGTTCCTACTATCTGATAACCATCCTGCATTGTGCTTGGGGAGGGGATTCTCACTGTGAGGGTGTGTGGGACCGAGCCTGAAGCGGAAGATTCCAGGGATGCCTCTTTGTACATCAAAGTTTTTACAATTATATGTCACATTATAAATATATAGTACTCCAACAAAGTAGGATTATAACACTTTAATAACTTTTAAATATATAGAACGCAACAAAAACAGTAAATACATTTAAACATTTTTTTGAATAAAGAAGCAACAATGGTCAGTAGCTGTGTTTTGTGCGAATAGTCCCAAGGCAGCACAACGTGCTGAGTTCTGGAGGGCACCCAGGTGATGTTACCTGGGTGCCGCACTGGTTTTTGGTATCCTACAATGCAGCTCCGAAAAACGGCGTGGGGCGCCCCGGGGGGTGCGCGGGGAGGCCTCGTCAGTAGCGGTCTGTTGTGCGAATAGTCCCAAGGCAGCAGAACGCGCTGAGATGTGGATGGCACCCAGGTGATGTCCAGTAAGTTGTCGCACTGGTTTTGGCATCCTACAATGCTGCTCCGAAAAACGGCGTGGGGCGCCCCGGGGGGGGGGGGGGGGAGGCGGCGTGAACGGGTCTCCCCAGGTGGAGGCTCGTCGGCTGTACTGGGGCGCCCCTTTACCGTTTCAGTTGCCATTCCGCCCGCTTTTGCTACACTGTGCCTCATCCGCCATTCAGCTGTTTATCGCCCGCTCTTGCGGCTACAGCGTCTCGCTCACCATGTAGTTGAGTTGCGCCCACTCTTGCGGTGCAGCGATAGGCGGCTGCCACAGGACTCTTAAAATGGCGGACGGCTCTTCGGATTTGGGCCTGGTCCACTAACATGGCCCTGGGACACCTTGGAACTCGGACGTCCCCTGAGCCTTGAAGATTTTACAAAAGTCTTGGGGGCTCCCGACTCCTGCAGGCTTCCGGTGGGGAGCGGCTGCCATGATTGCTCGCGGAATGACCACGACGGAGCCACGAGATGGTGGTGCTCTCAGGCTGACACCAGCTTTAGTCTGAAACATCTAGAAACAAGGTGGGGCTTTCATCGTTTGGGAAAAAAAAATGTTTTAATCCAATGAAAAGTGATATTTTTAGGTCATATGATCAAGCCTTCCATCATTAGGAAACCAAAAGTAAAATGAACCAATGAAAAGTTTTATAAAGAAGTCACATGACCTGTTATGCTTACGTTACGCGCTGCTATAAAAAGCGTAGAAAATCAGTTGGCACGTGAGGCGGCGTCAGTAGCGGACCGATGTGCGAATAGGCCGAAGGCAGCACAACGCGCCGAGATCCGGATGGCACCGAGGTGGTGTCCAGCAAGTTGCACTGGTGTGGCCATCCTACAATGCTGCGCCGAAAGTCGGCATGGGGTGCCTGGGGGGGGGGGAGGTAGCGCAAACTGGCCTCTCTCGCCTCCACAGGTGGAGGCACCTGATGTGCAGTGCGGTGCCCCTTATCTTTTCACTCGCCGTCCAGCAGAGTTGCGCCCGCACTTGCTGCTACAGTAGGCCGAAGGCAGCACAACGCGTCAAGATCCGGATGGCACCGAGGTGGTGTCCAGCTAATTGCCGCACTGGTGTGGCCATCCTACAATGCTGCGCCGAAATTCGGCGTGGGGCGCCCCGTTGGCCTGTGAGGTCGCGTCAGTCAGTGGGGGCTGTTTGAGAAAGCAATGTGATGCTGTGCGTCGCCCCCAAGATGGAGGCTCCTCGGCTGCAGTGGGGCGCCCCTTGGTGTTTCACTCGCTATCCAGCTGAGTTGCGTCCGCACTTGCGGCTACAGTAGGCCGAAGGAAGCACAACGCGCCGAGATCTGGATGGCACCGAGGTAATGTCTAGCATGTTGCCGCACTGGTGTGGCAATCCTACAATGCTGCGCCGAAAGTCCCATGGTCCGGCGGAACTTTTTTCCTTTTCCTTTCTGCATCTTGTCCCACAATCCGTTTAACCTTTAGACACGACCAGGTCCCTGAATGTGTGCAGGGGGACGCTATTGATTGAATCAAAATGGCGGCTTCACACAAAGCTGACTCAAGCGTTGCTGGTGATGCTATACAGACAAAAAATGGTTTTCAGTTTGTACATTCTTCAGGATTTTTCCATCCAAGTCTGCTTGAGAGTTTGTAGAACAATGGCTTTAGATCTTGCCCTCCCCTCTTTTGACTGTTGGTCTTGTTGCCTATCTCTTCTGTTGTCATTTAACTGAACCTTTTTTGATTGCCGAAAGGGGTTCTGGTCCGACCGCTGGTTGGTGGAGATATTTTGACTATATCCTGGACATGCCCGGCCTCGCCCAAAATGGCGCCGGTATAAATGGGACTCGTAACTTCTTGTTGTGTACTGGTTGCACAACCTTGATATCACGAGATACGTATGCAGTTTTGAAGCACATGGCGGGCGGGAATGAGAATTGATTGAATATTTCGACATCCCTATTGATATTAAGCTCTGATGTGTTATTGATTAATGTACTATTGAAAGTTCAAATTAACGTCACCCATGGTACTTGCCCGCAAATGTATATCTAGATAATTTTATTGTAAGTGGCCCTGTCGTATTTTAATTACAAAATGTACGTCCACCGATTCCGCAACTGTTAGACACCTTAGTTCTTGCAACCTAATGGCCCGCTCGTTGCGTTCCTCTACAGTGTAAATGTCTCCTCATCATATACAATTCCAGTTTGCTCCGTGGCCGGCCCACGTGGTTATAGGCCTGTATTTGTATACTGACATTTTCACAATAAAGGTTTTTTAAACAAAACATGGTAGTAGTATTTACATTGGTAAAGTTTTTAATTTTAGTTTCTGTTTTCGAATCAGTAAAAGGCAAGTGAAATAAAGCAGTCCAATTACATGACGGATAAAAGGTATAATACGCAGGAACGCAGTAAAGATAAATGGTCAAGGGCTGTTGTGTTTTTTACTCCTGCAACATAAAGTGATCGATAAGAATCTGATATTCAGGCGTATCGGCGACTAAGACAGCAGGCCGAGCATCTTTTGCTCAACGGCTCCGTCATGGGACGAAGAAACTCCCTTTTGCTAGAAAAAGGAATATATTTTACTTGCAGGACAGTTGTAAATTTTCCGGGAAAATACATTAGCCTGGAACATTATAACATATATGTTTAAGAAAAAATAATGTTCGAAAGCAATAAAAAGCGTAATTTTTAGGTCATATGACCAAGCCTTTCATCATTAGTATAACAAAAGTAAAATGAACCAATGAAAAGTTTTATTAACAAGTCACATGACCTGTTATGCTTACGTTACGCGCTGCGCGCCGCGCCCCGGATCCCTTCCGGGAAGCTGCGCTTCGCGCACTGGAGTACTTCCGGGTGCGCTAACGCGGCGTGTCATATAACGCATTACGCGACAACGTAGGTCCAGAATATAGTCAAAATGTCTCCACCAACCAGCGGTCAGAACACAACCCCTTTCAGCAGTCTAAAAAGTTCTGTTAAATGACAACAGAAGGGACAGGCAACAAGAACCATCAGTCAAAGAGGGGAGGGCAAGTTCTTCCCTACCGGGTCACGTTGGGGCGCTACCGGAACTGATCGAATTGGTAGTCTACAGTGTTTCTGGATGTTTCAGACTGAAGCTGGCGTTAGCATGAGAGCACCACCATCTCGTATCTCAGTCGTGGCCATTCCACGAGCAATCATGGCAGCCGCTCCCCACCAGAAGCCTGCGGGAGTCAGGGGCCCCCAAGACTTTTGTAGAATCTTCAAGGCTCAGTGGACGCTTTCGAGAATGGGGCCCAAGCCCTAGCAGACAAGCGTCCGAGTTCCAAGGTGTCCCATGGCCATTTTAGTGGACCACGCCCAAATCTGAAGAGGCGGCCGCCATTTTGAGAGTCCTGTGGCAGCCGCCTATAGTTGCATCGCAAGAGCGGGAGCAACTCAACTACATGGTGAGCGAGACGCAGTAGTCGCAAGAGCGGGCAGTAAACAGCTGAATGGCGGAAGAGGCACAGTGTAGCAAAAGCGGGCGGAATGGCAACTGAAACGGTAAAGGGGCGCCCCACTACAGCGTGTCTGCAGGTCAAACGGATTGTGGGATAAGGTCCAGAATGGAAGAGTCATCAAAAGGCAAAAAGTTCCGCCGGACCCCGGGAGCCGGTCGCCTATGTCGGGGGCGATCTTAGGCCACGCCAGGGCAACGCGACTTGGGGAGGGGGCAGAAGTCAAGCGCACCCTCCCAGTCCGCGCCACCACACCGTATGTTGAAAATCTGAAGCCATCGTTCTACAAACTCTCAACCAGCCTTGGATGAAAAATCTTGAAGAATGTACAAACTGAAAACCAGTTTTTGTTTGCATAGCATCAGCAGCAACGCTTGCTATCAGAATGCATGAGTTTCATGCTCGATCGATTGAACTAGCCGGATCAGGCAACAAAAAGTATAAAATAGTTATGTAAATAGTTATTTAATAAAATGTTTTACCCTGTTACTTTGCTGGTGTGTTGTATATATTTATAATATTTGCATAGAGTTTATCGTTATTTTGGGCGGGGTGGGTGGCGGAGCCGAGCTGTCTTGCAGCCATCATGGTGTGGAGCTCAGTTCATCTCACTAGTTTCGTATTTCTCATGAAGGGTTGTTCCTAATGTTTCTATTTTAGCGAGGTCAAAAAGAGATCCCATTAGTGGCCTACTGATTTTGCTCGATTTTTTTTTTTTTTTTTAACACGATTTTTCACTATCTGCAAAGACTAAACAGAGTATTGCGGCTTTGTGCTTGTTAGTAAATAGAGAATGAACCAAAGAGAATAAATTCTAAAATAGTAAATGCTTGGATAACAATCAATCAAATGGAGAGACAAGCAGGCACGACGGATTACAACGGGGGCAAAGGCCTGCGTTAACTACCCTTCACTATCTGCAAAGAGAGAGTACTTCTAAGAGAAAAGAGGGGGGGGGCAGCGTTTAAAGCACAT
The DNA here is from genome assembly GCF_964263255.1 of Lissotriton vulgaris. Classification (NCBI taxonomy): domain Eukaryota; kingdom Metazoa; phylum Chordata; class Amphibia; order Caudata; family Salamandridae; genus Lissotriton; species Lissotriton vulgaris. Next base: position 2,082,757,671 of record NC_141687.1, read on the forward strand.
CAGCGTGCATAAACACGAAAATGTTTTTACCTATCACGTACTTGACATTTGACAGCTTTTGATATTTCTTATTAAAAAACCATTGAAATTCAATCAAAAAACCATAGGTTTTAGCCCATATATAGTTAGGGATTAGCATTTTCAAAACTTTATTTTACTCGCATAAAACCATTGAAATTCGCATATATAGTTAGATGCGCTAACTATATATCGCGCACCCGCAATCCACTGCTGATGATGTCACATATTACATCGTTCATGACATGCTCAGTGACATCACTGATGACATCACTGATGACATCACTGATGACATCTCAAATGACATCACTGATGACATCACTGATGACAACATCCAGTGACTGTATGTTTCTGTAAAGTTAAAATATGTCTTACATATTGAAGAATGAGTGGATGTATAAGTGTCTGGATGAAGGATTTAGTAGGTGCATGACTGACTGTATTTCATCATCAGAAATAGTCGACAGATTGACATAAAATAAAGGAACGCCTATGTCAACAGGATTGAATCAGTATGAGAGACAGATGTCTGATCTCATTTGATTAAACAGCACAGAAGAGGAGATCCTAACTAGCACCACTCCATGGTGTCTAACCCAAGAGGGGACTCGGGCTGGTGCCAAAGTAACCGGCGCGATATCACTTTCCCTGCCCCCGTCCTGAAGAAGACCCGCCAAAGACCCACAACTTAGGCGTCAACAGGGTCGAAACGTCGACAAAATATCATAAGGACCAATCATCCAAGTCCGGTGTAACATAGCTAACTAATATAGCGTGTTGGATTTGAGAATTATTGAGTGAGAGATTGGCTTTCTAGTTGCTTTTCCCCCCAATACTCCCCATTCACATGTATATAAGTCACTAATTGTTTTGTCACTCAGTCACAATATTTCACTTTATGTCACAATGTTGACTGATTTGAATTGATGCGCCGTACTTGTAAATAATTTCCATGCATAATCTAAGGAGTCAGTTAAAAACAAAAAGATAAATCATGAATGAGAAATAATTCACTGATTAAAAACATGTTCTGACCCTTCCTTTGTTTGGTTTGCAATTAATGATTCAATCTAGAGTCATAATAAGTAACACTATTATTCTGTAAATATGTTTTGAGATACGCACAGTATTTGAAGCAATTTTGTACATACCCGACAGGACCATTGTTGATATTATCACCAATCCTAGTGAGGAAGCAAAAACTGAGGAGGATCAGAGTTTTCGCCTAATAATAGGTTATAGTAGACAGCACAAGGAAATTCAAAAAATTATCCAAGGGAGCTGGCCTATACTCCTCAACGACCCGATATTAGGACCCCTGCTACCGCAGAGGGCGTCCATTACTTACAGCAGGGCTCCCTCAATGAGAGATGTTTGGTGGTATCTGATCCAGAAATTATAACAAATCATGTTTGGTACCAGAACTTGAAAGGGTTCAGAAAATGCAAAACTTGTAAGGCCTGCACCCACAGAACCAACACCACGACCTATTTTAGCCCATTCAGTCCGAAACCTTACAAAATAACGAAAATGTTAACATGTAAGACTGAATATACAGTGTACGTCCTAACTTGCCCGTGTGGGCTTATATACGTGGGCGGATGTATGACGTTACAATGCATGCTTTTACCACGCATGCCGTTACAACGCAGTTTTTACAACGCATACCATTACAACGCATAGCGCTTTTGGGTGCTGGATAGTGAATAGTTTAATTTAATATTCCAACTCCAGTCCCCGTGGATAGTAGGGAAGTTGTTGGATAGTAAATTAAATATATTCCCTATCTTAGAGCGCCCCCCAGCGCAATGCGTTGTAATGGTTTGGGTTGTAATGGTTGCGTCGTAATGGTAGTGCATTGTAAAAGTTTTGTTGTAAAGGCTGTTTACCAAGTGGACAGTAAAAAGCTACAAGCCAATGTGAGAATACTCCAACACCTCCGCGCAATTACCAATATGGACAACACCTATCCGGTGGCGAGACACTTTAAGGAACACCATGGATCTAATAACAAAGGGTTGTCCTATTATTTGACTGATGCAATTTCTCCAAGTAGACGCGGAGGAGATAGAGAAAGTCAATTACACAAGTTGGAGACCAGATATATTTTATTACTGGATTCCAAACACCCACAAGGCTTGAACATAACAGAGGACATGTACACCTGCTTAGAGTAACTATGAGCCAAATTCACTAACATAATCATGCTTGTATGTCCCAGAGAGATAATTGAGAAGAACAAGAAACTTTGTCTAAAACTTCAGCTTCACTTTTATAAAATAGATATCTTGTAAATAGAATGAATTTTAATATCAAGATATTAAGAATTTTTTAATTATATTTATTTTTTGTACAGTATTTAATTGAGACATTGATATACTTGAATGAGATACAAAGTATTAATGTCAACAATGTATATAGTAAATAAAATTTGAAGGAAGCTAAGACAACAGATTAATATGAAATCCTATTAAGATAGGACTATTCTCGGATTAATTGAATTGTGGAATTGACTTAGAGTGGTCATATGAGAATTAACTTTGAATAAATCCGTAATGTGAATCAAACTACGGATTCATATAAAATCACATGATGCAAATATGATTTATTGAAAAGAATTGTACAAATCAAAGCAGGCAATAATATATAGAAAGACTTGACTGCACAATAGGTTCGTAAGAATTTATAGATGAAATATATTGGTTTTAATTTTTAATTTTTCACTAGCACTTTAGGCATTTTTAATTTTTCACTAGCACTTTAGGCACTTTTATATTTAACATTTGAGACATGCCAGGAATCATTGTTTTACTGAGTTAAATATCGACTTTGTTTGGAAGTATAGTAATTCCAAAACGGACTCATTTTTGGCAATAGGCATGACATATTTTAGGTTCAAATGTTAAACAGTACTTTACCTATATATATATATTTATTTATTTATTGCGATTTTGAACATAAATAATGTAAAGTTTTGCACATAACATTGTGAAGAAACTATGCGAAAGTATTTTTTCCATTGCGATTGAAAATGTTAATCACATGACACACTTGAATTATGCACTGGCACTTTAAAAATGTTTCCCAAATGCACAATATTTGTCGAGTGAACAAGCGGCGAAAGCCGCGAAACGCGTCTCTGACCTTTTGGGGAATAAATAATTGAAGCACCGATACTGGATCCGTGTCCTGTTTGCTGGCGGCAGCGCGTTAATGACTACGTGACGGCTGAATCAACAGGATTGTTGTATATATATATATATATATATATATATATATATATATATATATATATATATATATGCAGAGGAAGAACTCTTATCACATTTATAGGATCAGAAATTGAAAAAGTATATGGTGAGCCCTTGTCTATGCCTGAGAGAGTATCATCTCTTTTTTCTAAAAATGCTTTGAAGAAATTCAGTTGGTAGTTGGTTTATGGACCCTTTTAAGAATAATTTGATTTTCACGGATTATCAGGGAATATGGTGAATGGGATATGGGGCGTTATGGTTTGTAGTTTCAATGTTTTAGCCCATAGGGGCCTTAAGTAATTAATTTGTCAAGGGGTGTTATTAATCAGATTTTCTCTTAACCTCTACCAAAGGATATAATGAATTCAAGAGCAATACGTACAACGTTGATTTAATGAACTATTTTTCTGAACATTAGTTTAAACTGAATTGCCCATCCAGGGCAGAACAAGAAAACACAAGGCTGTTTATTAAGTGATAACTAACATCACATCAACGAATATTGCCTTTATCAATTTGTTGTAATTTGTTTGAGTTTATTTTGCCATTCCAAGATGGCGCTCATGATTTGGATCAAAATTCGTTTTCTATGTTGATGATTACTGCCTTATCAACTTCCGCCTTGCCGTCGCCAGCTGACACTGACGAAGGCAAGTGCTGAAACGCATCTGTTTTGTAAACTTGTGCAATAAACCGTATCAGGTTTAACCTACTAAGAGTGCTGTTTCTGTCTCTTTTGACTGCGGAGCTCGAAATATATATATATATATATATATATATATATATATATATATATCTACACACACATATATATATATATTAACACACGAACTCCCAACTCAACCGCCACCAGGACGACCAGAAATCAGGATATATATATATATATATATATATATACTCCATTGTCAGCAACTCCAGCTCCTCTGACAGGAAGGCTGGGTCCGTCACCTGTTTTTCCAGGCATCCTGGCTTTCAGAGTCCATAAACAGAAGCATAATTTGAGGGGGTGGTGTTGACTGGAGTGTCAGAAGGCAAGTGAGCTTTTTCTTGAATGCCGCTTACTTGTACACAATGTACACAATAATCATCCCCAGGTCGCGAAGGAGGCCCCCGTTGAAACAACAGGTCTGAGTCGGCACCAACCGGTGTCTTCACAGCAAGGATGGAAGGTGAGTGAGCACTATTCCAGTGCGTGCTCACTCCGACACTGTTTACAGCACCAAAGCAGAGTGGCATGCGGCAGATTCCCACCTCCACCCACATGGGTCTGATTAGTGTTTATTTGGAATGACTTGCGCACCCACTTGGGACATAATAACTTTGTACTACAACACCCAGGACGCCATGTGTACGGCCATGCCCCTTCAGGGGCAGGTGTTTGGCATTTATTTGAGACTGCAGCAAGTTCCTTTTTCTACACAACATGCCACAGAAGAAGGGATTTGGTTACTCCCGAAACGCGTCTGGCGACTTGAACATTGTGAAGTGGTTTCCTGAGTTTGCCTGCCACCAGCATGCTGCAAATAAATTTCGTGTTCCACTGAACTTCCTGTCACGACCACGTAGTCTCAGAATCAGGCGCTGCTATATGGGGTCCACCTCCAGACTGCCCTATGCTCAGAATTTAAATCACACAGAGCATAAAGAAATCAGGTGAGGGAAAATAAGAAACCAGGAAGGGGCTGGAACAGGAAGGGAGGCTGTAATGAGAAACAACAAAGAAAAACACAAGCATTAATAACATATCAATGCTAACTACACTCAAGTATTCTCGCTAGGACACCACCTACCACGGGCACTAGCTACAATCTCTTCATCTCCCTCTTGGTAGGTAGTGAATAAACCTTAATCCACGATGACACACTAATCTGAAATGTAATGAAGACGGTCAGCATTCAAGAATGGATTCAATCGTCCAAAACACTTCTCCACTGTTCACTACTTTCACACACACCTTCCAGCCTTCCTGGGTGATACCAACAGAAATTCCCCAAAAGTGTATTTTCTTCAATCCAAAATAAGAATAATTTGTGCACCAAAAAACAATCCGATTCTCCTCTGATTAGTTCCAAAAAATGAGCTCAAGCAAAAACACAGTTTTGTTATCACAAAGTTCCAAAGTCATAAATCCAATCGTTTATAATCCAAATGGTTTAGCAAAAAGTCCAAAGTACTAGATTGCGTTTTTAATTACGCTTGCAAGCTCCCCAGTTCGTAATTGCACTCTGAACTCACGGAATCCGGTACAGCAGAAGGTGTTCAATCCTTCCGCTTCATAGGACACCGCTAACACCAGCCGGTGCTAGAACAGCGCTCAACAGCTGTTGAACGCGACAGAAGGGAAGCCGCCGCTTCCCACACCTTCGTTTTCTCAGCCGAGAAAACACCGGCAAACTCGCAGAGCTGCTTGACTTCGCAGCCGCTTCACTCCTCGCCAGCACGCCGGAAAAGCAACTTCCAAACTCTACAATCCTGCAGAGGCACACGACAGCCGCCGCACGCTCTCTTTCCTCGGTTGAGAACTCCGCCTTGTCAGAACGTCACCAACGCGGGATACACACCAGTTCCAACTCCAATTACTGGTCAAAATCACGTACACGGCCCGCCAGCAATCAGGTACCTTTATGGAAGCTGACGCCTCCCCTTTGCTAAGCTTCCTGGGATATGTAGTTCTCTCAAATTATACAACCCAAGTAAAATGTCAAGCTTCCGGAATCTCAACCATGACAGTATATCCCTCCTTACCAGCGCCGGTTGGCCCCGGGCTTCCTCGGATGACTGGCAAAGAAGCGGCGGATCGCCCCCGGAGCATGAACCCCTGAGCTAGGCTCCCATGAATCATCCTCTGCAGCATACCCCTTCCAGGACACCAGAAACCACAACCTCCTCTGCCTGAAACGGGAATCCAATATCTTACGCACCTCGTACTCCAGATTCCCATTGCGCATTACTGGAGGAACGGCCTTCCTACGTGCAGCAAGGGCTGGTTTCAGCAAGCTACAATGGAAGACAGGATGAATCTGTAATGAAGCTGGAAGCTTTAGTTTGTAGGCAACCGGATTCACCCGTCTCACCACAGTGTATGGCCCAATGTAGCGGGGATGAAACACGCTCCGGAATCTGAAACGGATGTTTTTAGTTGAGAGCCACACTCTATCCCCCACTTTATACTCTGGCCCTTCCTTCCGATGCTTGTCTTCCCATTTCTTATACGAAGCCTTTGCCTTATCCAAAGAGGCCTGCACCTTCCGATGGATCCGTAAAAGCGCCTTCACTTGGCCCGCCACTGTTGGATGATTGGCCACATCGCAGGGTATGGTCACTGGCAGTATGTTCGCATTGAACCCAGAATTAGCCCGGAAAGGTGTTTCCCCGGTAGAACAATGCCAAGCATTGTTATAGGACAGTTCCGCTAACCATAATAGAGAAACCCAGGAATCTGCCGCCTCATCTGCATAGCAGCGTAGATACTTTTTTAGAGTTTGGTTCAGTCTCTCAGTCTGACCATCCGATTGGGGATGGAAACTGGTCGATAGAGCCGCCGAGATGTTCAAGGCCTTACACCAGGTACGCCAGAACCTGGCCACAAACTGCGGACCCCTATCTGAGATAATGACTTGTGGAACCCCATGAAGCCGAACCACCTGTGTTAGTAGCAGCTGGGCTGTTTGAGACGCTGAGGGAAGATTCCTGCAGGGAATAAAATGTCCGATCTTGGTGAAGCTATCCACCACCACCAAGATGGCGTTGTTTCCTTTATCCATGGGCAAACCCACCACAAAGTCCAAGCTAATAACTTGCCATGGCCTCGATGGTGTTGGCAACGGCATGAGTAGCCCTGCTGGCTTCGATGGAACGTTCTTGGCTCTCGCACAGGTCTCACACTGGTTCACCCACTGTCTTACATCCCGAACCAGTCCTTCCCACCAGAAATGTCTTTGCACTTCATGTACTGTTTTTTGGTGACCCTGATGACCTGCCATAAGTGCGTTATGGCACCAGTTGAATGCCATCAAACGGAGTTCATGGTTCGGAAGAAACAACCTGTTCTGCACCATTGGTAATCCATGTTTAAGGGACCGATGACCTGCCACAGCCGCCCACTCCTCCCATTGCTGCGGAGTACGCTGCTTGGCTACCACCTCCAGGAAATGTTCCACCTGAATTGAACACAACACCACCTCTGGCGATAGAATAGGTTTGAGAGCCGTTCTCTTATCACAGTCCGTATTCAAACATCGGGATAGAGAATCTGCCTTTCTATTCTCCACCCCTGGACGAAAGGTGATCGTGAACTCGTACTCGGCAAAAAACAGCATCCAGCGCATTTGCCTTTGGGACAGGTGCCTGGCCGTTTTCAGGTACACTAGGTTGCGGTGATCGGAATACACGGTCACCGGATGGTTACCCCCCCACAGATAATGCCTCCACTCTTGAAAAGCCTTCTTCACTGCCAACAGTTCTTTCTCGGCAATGGTATAATTTACTTCAGCCGGATTCAGTTTTTTCAAGAGGAATGCAACCGGGTGCAACAATCCGGTTGTTTGTTCTCGCTGGGATAAAACTGCCCCAATGGCCACATCAGAGGCATCGGCTTCGACTATGAACGGCACGTCCATCTGGGGATGCATAAGAACTGGGGCTGAACTGAATGCCTTTTTCAGAAGTTCGAAGACCTCCCCGGCTTCTTGTGTCCACATGAAGGTCACCCCTTTCTGTAACAGGCGAGTGATAGGTGAAACCAACTGTGAAAAATGTGATATGAATCTCCTGTAATAATTGGAGAACCCCAGGAAGCACTGGATGTCACTTACATTCAAAGGAACCGGCCACTCCAAAACCGCCCTCACCTTTCGATCAGCCATTCTGAACCCCCGAGGGTTAAGGATCACCCCCAGAAATTCCACCTCCTCCACCCCAAACTCGCATTTACTCAACTTACAGAATAGGTGATACTCCTGTAGTTTCTGAAGAATCAGTAGCACGTGACTGGCATGTTGGGCAGATGTCACAGAGTAAATCAACAAATCATCGATATAGATGATCACAAACCTGTCCAGGTACTCCTTCATGATGTCATTAATGAAGAACTGGAATGCCGCCGGGGCATTACATAGCCCGAACGGCATTACCAGATACTCATAAAGACCGAAACAGGTCTTAAAGGTCGTCTTCCACTCATCACCAGCCCTGATCCTGACCAGATGATAAGCCCCTCTTAGATCCAGGCGTGTATAAATCCTCGCCTCTCAGACTTGGTCTAAAAGGACGGCGATGAGCGGAAGTGGATACCTGTTTCGCACAGTCACCCGATTCAGCTGTCTATAATCGATGCACGCTCTCAACTCTTTATTGGCCTTAGAGATAAAAAAAAGTGGCAAGGCAGCAGGGGTGCGGGAAGGACGAATGAAGCCAAGGGCGCTAAAGTGCTCGATGTATTTCCTCAGATGCTCTGTTTCAGACACTGAAAGCGCATAAACCCTACACGAAGGTACCACCGCCCCTTCCACCAAATCGATTTGACAATCATAATCCCTATGCGGGGGCAATGTTTCCGCCTTAGCTTCACTAAAGACATCCCTGAATTGATGGTATGTAGAATGCAGTTCCACATCTTTTTCCACTGCCGTGGCGATGGAAAACCCCTGGGCTAAGGAAGAGACATGAGAAGCAGACGACTTCATACAACCTCCTTCACATTCCTCTGACTCGAATTCAACTGTCCTAGCTCTCCAGTCAATGGATGGATTGTGTTGCCACAACCAGGGCATTCCAAGAATCACCTCATATTGAGGTGCCTCGATTATGTTCAACACAATTCTTTCACGGTGTTCTCTTAACCCCCCAGGCATAACCAATTCCACATTCTCAGTATGGGCTGTAACCGGGCCAGACTTCAACTGCGTGCCATCCACAGCCAACACCATTTCAGGTTTATCAATAGGCACCTTCACCAACCCCAATCGATCCACCAACCCTTGATCTATGAAGTTGCCCGTTGCTCCCGAGTCAATCATGGGCACCACCGGATGACTCTCATAAATGGTGTTTAAGAACATGGACAACAAGATGTGAGTCTCGGACTTTTTACATGTGGGTACTTCCAATGATGGTATTTTCCACTCAGGTGATGGCTTCCGGTCCAGGGACAAAGCCTCAAGGTTGGAATATCTGACATCACTATCTACAGTTTTAGTCACTGCTAGCTGCTTCACCGGAGGGGAATAGGTGGACTTTTTTGGCCTCATGGTACAGTCCCTAACATAATGCCCCTTTTTGCCGCAATACATGCAGAGGCCCATAGTTCTCCTACTCTCTCTCTCAGCTTTCGTTAAGGGTGGCCGAATCGCCCCCAACTCCATGGGTTCTGGTCCTGCATCTTTTACACTAGACTTACATCGGTGGGCCGTATCCGGTTCGATCCCCCTTCCTACGTTCTCCACCTCTATCTGACATACGATGGTCTAATCTCAAGGTAAGATTGATCAGATCTATACATGTTTTAGGTTGGGGGTCTATCTGTGCCAACACATCTTTGATGTCTTCATTTAGGCCCTGATAATATAGCGCCATCCGTTTAGCCTCAGGCCAAGACGTCTCGACTACCAATCGATTAAAAGCCGTCATATAGGTTACTAGCTCCTTTCTCCCCTGACGTAACCCCAACAACTCTTTATCCGCACTCAACGTGGTGGCCCGTCTATCAAAGACTCTCTCGAATTCCGCCCGGAATTCTTCCCAGTTGGATAACAGAGCATCATCAGATCTCAACAGTGACACAGCCCAATTGGCAGCATCCCCTGTAAGGTAAGATATTGCAAAAGCAACTTGGGAAATGTGAGTCGGGAAAGAGGCTGGCCTACACGAAAAGTGTAAGTCCACCTGGGTAAAAAAGGTCTGGCTAGTAGCCGGATCCCCCGCATACCTCTCCGGACTGGCCAATGGTATAGGGGGAGACACTGTCACCTGTATTGGCGAACCACCAGTTGTGGCATCGAACGGGTTACGCGTATGCCTATCAAACCGCTCTTTCAATGCTGCTGTTTCAGCCCTAGAAGCCTCAAGTTCATGTTGGATCACACCCAACGCATGCAACACATCATCTAGAGTGGCCATCCCAACAGCACCCCCTGACCGTGAGAATAATTATACTTGGGTACGTGATTCTGTCACGACCACGTATTCTCAGGATCAGGCGCTGCTATATGGGGTCCACCTCCAGACTGCCCTATGCTCAGAATTTAAATCACACAGAGCATAAAGAAATCAGGTGAGGGTAAATAAGAAACCAGGAAGGGGCTGGAACAGGACGGGAGGCTGTAATTAGAAACAACAAAGAAAAACACAAGCATTAATAACATATCAATGCTAACTACACTCAAGTATTCTCGCTAGGACACCACCTACCACGGGTACTAGCTACAATCTCTTCATCTCCCTCTTGGTAGGTAGTGAATAAACCTTAATCCACGATGACACACTAATCTGAAATGTAAGGAAGAAGGTCAGCATTCAAGAATGGATTCAATCGTCCCAAACACTTCTCCACTGTTCACTACTTTCACACACACCTTCCAGCCTTCCTGGGTGATACCAACAGAAATTCCCCAAAAGTGTATTTTCTTCTATCCAAAATAAGAATAATTTGTGCACCAAAAAACAATCCGATTCTCCTCTGATTAGTTCCAAAAAATGAGCTCAAGCAAAAACACAGTTTTGTTATCACAAAGTTCCAAAGTCATAAATCCAATCGTTTATAATCCAAATGGTTTAGCAAAAAGTCCAAAGTACTAGATTGCGTTTTTAATTACGCTTGCAAGCTCCCCAGTTCGTAATTGCACTCTGAACTCACGGAATCCGGTACAGTAGAAGGCGTTCAATCCTTCCGCTTCAAAGGACACCGCTAACACCAGCCGGTGCTAGAACAGCGCTCAACAGCCGTTGAACGCGACAGAAGGGAAGCCGCCGCTTCCCACACCTTCGTTTTCTCAGCCGAGAAAACACCGGCGAACTCGCAGAGCTGCTTGACTTCACAGCCGCTTCACTCCTCGCCAGCACGCCGGAAAAGCAACTTCCAAACTCTACAATCCTGCAGAGGCACACGACAGCCGTCGTACGCTCTCTTTCCTCGGTTGAGAACTCCACCTTGGCAGAACGCCACCAACGCGGGATACACACCAGTTCCAACTCCAATTACTGGTCAAATTCACGTACACGGCCCGCCAGCAATCAGGTACCTTTATGGAAGCTGACGCCTCCCCTTTGCTAAGCTTCCTGGGATATGTAGTTCTCTCAAATTATACAACCCAAGTAAAATGTCAAGCTTCCGGAAACTCAACCATGACACTTCCATTGTGGCCTTCTTCAATTGGGTTCTGGTATGTTGGATATATATATATATATATATATATATATATATATATATATATATATATATGCTTCAAAAGACAGAGCCCAACTCCGACTTACGTGCAAGATGACTTTTATTTGTCACGTGCTCAGCAGCATTAAAACACTCCTTTTCAAACCTGACCGGTTTCGGCGACCTCGCCTTGCTCACAGGTGAGTGTAGTCTGTAGCCTCCAAGTGGTCATGTGGCCCACAGTAGGATACTGCAGGTCCCAGAATGCACCATAGTCTTAAAATAATGTCTTAGTGCCCAATTTCACTTCACGTGCAAAATTAGTTCAACAAATATCACGGGCGCAATGCCCCTCGCTGCCAAGCTAGAATGGGTTTACTTGCAGTGCAGTGTCCCAGAGAGAGAAACGTCCCCCCAGTAAAGCGGAGCACCTTTGGAAACATATATATATATATATATATATATATATATATATATATATATATATATATATATATATATATATATATATATATATATAAATATATATATATATATATATATATATATATATATTACCTACTGGCGGTCGCCAGTAGGTAGTTATAGTTAGGATTTTTTTCAATGTTAAATCTCAAAATTCTATTTGGAATAACTTTGGCACCGGTTGACAAATCTGCCTGAAAATTTCCTGAAAATGGCCTCGTCGAGCTCCGGTCCTTCCTTGAAAGTTTGGGGGGGATACGTCAAGCGGGGGCCGAGATAAAAGGGGGGTCCCAAAACGCGTTTTCCCCATGTAAATTTCCATAGGGCGGTCGATTTTACTTTTAGCCCGAACGGCTGAATGGATTTCCACCAAACTTGGCAAAATTGAAGGGACTGGTAGCCCGATGTGCCTTTGCTATGTCTCAAGATATGTGCTGCAGTGGATTTTGAGTAATTTAGGTGCCAAAAAATATATATATCTATAGGCGCTCTCCGGTGCGCGCACCGGAGTGCGCTCCAGGCGCGACACGCGACTTGCGCGCAGGAAGCTGATTGGCTCTTGGGTGTCTGTAAACATTCTAAACAGTCTGGAGCGGCCGCCATCTTGTGTCTCGGTAAAATCGAGACACAAGGGGTTTGAAAAAAAAAGGGGCAAATGACCATAAGGGGGAAGAGTAGACCCCCTCTGACCCCCTAGGTTTGATGTAGGGGCTAAAATAGGGTCCTGCGGGGCATTAATTTTTTTTTTTTTTTCGTTTTGCGCGGGGGGGCATGGTACGCGCACCGGCGAAGCACGGGGAAAATCCAGGACCATATTTATGAAGGCCTTGCGCTGCCAGTTTTGCGCCTCCTGTGCGTCAATTTTTGTGACGCACCAGCGGTGTAAAAAAATGCGCATTGTTATGCAATATTTAAAAAGTGACGCATCTATCTAGATGCGTCACTTTTTAAATATAGTGCAACGAGGCACATTTTTTACACTGCTGGTGTGATGCGTCACTTTTCTGTGCGCACTCCTTATGACATTCCAGATGTGTCATATTTAATGTATGACGAATCATGTTGCAAGGAGTTACAGATACATCAGTATTTCTGACATATCTGTAAACATAAAAGTGATGCGAGGCAGGTGCAAGATTTTGACGCAACAGCATCCTAAAAGTGACGCAGAGAAATCTTATAGATTTCAGTACGTCGTTATTACCAAGCTTTTTGCGGGGGAATGCCCCCTCTGCATACATTATACCTGACGCAGATATAATGTGGCGCAGAGTTTTAAAAAGTGACCCATGTACCTAGATGCGTCACTTTTTAAAAATAGCGTCAGGTATAATGCATGCAGAGGGGGTGTTCTCCCGCAAAAAGCTTTGTAATAGCGACGCAGTGAAATCTTTGAGATTTCACTGCGTCACTTTTAGGATGCTGTTGCGTCAAAATCTTGCGCCTGCTTTACAGCAGGTGTTAGACTGACGCAAGACCTTTCACATGGTGCTTTTTCCATGTGAAAGGACACATTACTGGAGTTGCGTCACTTTTGTGACGCACTCCAGCAATGCGTTACTTGGAATGTCATAAGGAGTGCGCACAGAAAAGTGACGCATCGCACCAGTGGTGTAAAAAAATGTGCCTCGTTGCGTTATATTTAAAAAGTGACGTATCTAGGTAGATGGGTCACTTTTTAAAATCAAGCGCCACATTATATCTGCGTGAGGTATAATGCATGCAGAGGGGGTGTTCCCCCGCAAAAAGCTTTGTAATAGCGACGCAGTGAAATGTTTGAGATTTCACTGCGTCACTTTTAGGATGCTGTTGCGTCCTTTAAATATAGTGCAACGAGGCACATTTTATTACACTGCTGGTGTGATGCGTCACTTTTCTGTGCGCACTCCTTATGACATTCCAGATGTGTCATATTTAATGTATGACGAATCATGTTGCAAGGAGTTACAGATACGTCAGTATTTCTGACATATCTGTAAACATGAAAGTGACGCGAGGCAGGCGCAAGATTTTGACGCAACAGCATCCTAAAAGTGACGCAGAGAAATCTCATAGATTTCAGTACGTCGTTATTACCAAGCTTTTTGCGGGGAAATGCCCCCTCTGCATACATTATACCTGATGCAGATATAATGTGGAGCAGAGTTTTAAAAAGTGACCCATGTACCTAGATGCGTCACTTTTTAAAAATAGTGTCAGGTATAATGCATGCAGAGGGGGTGTTCCCCTGCAAAAAGCTTGGTAATAATGACGCAGTGCGTCACTTTTAGGATGCTGTTGCGCCAAAATCTTGCGCCTGCTTCACAGCAAACCTTTCACATGGTGCTTTTTCCATGTGAAAGGACACATTACTGGAGTTGCGTCACTTTTGTGACGCACTCCAGCAATGCGTTACTTTTGTGTTTACAGATACGTCAGAAATACTGACATATCTGTAACTCCTTGCAAATTGATTAGTCATATATTAAATATGACATATCTGGAATGTCATAAGGAGTGCGTCCACAAAAGTGACGCATCGCTGTTTTCACGTAGCGATGCGTCACTTTTCAGAAATGAGGCCTCCAGTTTATTCACTGTGTCATAACTTTCTTTTCTAACACTCACCTTCTTTCATTCCTCCTACTTCACTTCCTTTCACCTCTCATACCTTTCTGTTCTTTCTTACTCATTCTCCTTTCAATTATCAATGCACTATATTTCACTTACTCTTCATTTTTTTAAGAATATAGCTCTTTGATGAGAATTGGAGGTAGTTCTGAAAAGAACTTTTGGTTTTCTTCTTTTAACTGAACAGGAACAAAAACAGGGAATGGAAACTGCTCAACAGGAGCAAAAAGAAAACAAAAAATTAGGGGTGGGAAGGGCAGCGATGGTTCTCCAATGCTCGAACCATGAGCAGGACACTTTGCTCCCCATAGGTGAGGAGTTGATTGCAGTATCTGCATTTGACGACCCCATGGTTAAATGCAGGTTGTATGTTTGCCACCTGCTCCTGCGATTGCTCTCTCCCAGAAGAAATTGCTCCTCCGGTTGATGTAGAGGCCCCATCTCTGGGAACCTCTTGTGCCAGAGCCCTGACACTTTCCCGGGCAAAATTCTGGGGGTGCCTCCTCTCCACATGGCGAATCATGGTGAAGTTGCCAAAAGAGTACTTTTTTGGGGGGTTACCCCGTGACAGGACCTGTTTGCAGATCCTGCACTCTACTTTTGGTGCATTCACCTTTTTCTGGTCTGGTGGAAACTTAAAAAATTTCCAGATGAAATGCTCTTTGACCTTCGGCTGAGGAGGCTCTTCATCAATGAAATCATTGGAGTCATCTTCACTGCTGGATGGTCTGGCAGCCATGATTATCCAAGAAATATGCAAGAGCAAAAAGGCAGGTCTTTCAGTCACAAAAGTGAAAGAAGAAGTGAAGGAAATGGGTGGGGATTTCATTCATTGTAAAAAAAAACTGTTAGCAACCAATGAAAAGTGTTATTTTAGGGTCACATGACCCGACGCGTTTACGCTGCGCGCTCCGGAGCACTTCCGGGTGCGTTTACGCAGCGCGATCGTAGGCGCTTCCGGGGCGCAAACGTGGCGCGCTCGTAGGCGCTTTTGCGTGCGTTTATGCGCCGCGAACGTAGGCGCTTCCGAGGGCACTTACGTTGCGCGCCGAAGTGACGTCATCAAACTTTTACAGAAATGCATAATCATTTTCCTTATTAAAAAAAACTAATTTTATTTGTATGGTACGAAATGTTTTGCATT
The DNA here is from genome assembly GCF_964263255.1 of Lissotriton vulgaris. Taxonomy (NCBI): domain Eukaryota; kingdom Metazoa; phylum Chordata; class Amphibia; order Caudata; family Salamandridae; genus Lissotriton; species Lissotriton vulgaris. The sequence goes on from NC_141687.1 coordinate 2,082,773,524, forward strand.
ATTATTAACTTTTCATTCATATTTTTTTTCACGAACGACAGTTGCGCTCTGGGTGCGCTTTCAGATGAGCTCACGGAAAAGCTTACCGGAGAGCTTAGCTGAAAGCTTCCCGGAGCGCGCACCCAGAGCGCAAAAGAAAAAAATTATATAAAAAAAAAATGAATACTTTAAAAAAAACAGCAAATTGTAAAAAAAAAAAAAGGTTAGAAACTCGATATACAAATGCACTGCTGATGACATCACATATTACATCACTCATGACATGGTCAGTGACATCACTCATGACATCAATGATGACACCATCCAGTGAATGTGTGTCTTTCTGAAAAATAAATATATGTATATGTAAAAGTTGATGGAAGAATAAATGTTTAAATAAGTGTCTAAATGGATGGTTTTTAAAAATTGATTGGTTAACTGGCTTATTAAGACATCATCAGCAGTGCATTGCACGCGCAAGTTATAGTGAGTCCATCTAACTATAACGTGGGAATTTCAATGGTTTTATATCAGTAAAATTTCCAGCTAACTATAACTGGTGTGAAACCTATGGTTTTTTCAGTGAATTTAATAGGTTTTTTAAATGCTAATTCCTAACTATAACTGGTGTGAAACCTATGGTTTTTTCAGTGAATATATACATATATATATACATATATATATCTATACTACTATTATAAAGAGAGAACTTGCACCTTTTGGCCAGGTAAACTCGGGAACCACAGCGCCAATCTACACACCCGATCCATCTATGAAAACGTCAGGGTGTGTAGATGGACATAGGCTATATAAATTTAAAAAAGTAAATTAAAAAAATTAAGTTTGTAAACAAAGTAGTCCCCTGAAAGTAGCGCCGGCCGGGACCTAGCGCTGGCCGCTACGCGACGTGCGTGATGACGAAGGAGGAGGGCGGTGCAGTGACGAGCAGCTGTGCAGTGAGGAGCGGTGGCACAGGTAAGGAAAGGGAAAGTGAGACTGTGTGATGCAGGGGGAGGCAAGAAGGAGGCAGCAGTAAATGAAAATGTCGGAGCGCGAGTGAGTCGGGGCGGGAGGGGGGGCGAGTGAGTTGGGCGGGAGGGGGGTGGGAGTTAGTCGGGCAGGAGGGGGGTGCGAGTGAGTCGGGGCCGGAGGGAGTCGGTGCGGGAGGGGGTCGGGCAGGAGCGGGTGTACTGCCCCCAGCCCCTTTCTGCTGATGTCATCAGTGATGTCATCAGTGATGTCACTGACCATGTCATGAATGATGTAATATGTGACATCATCAGCAGTGGATTGCGGGTGCGCAATATATAGTTAGTGCAACTAACTATATATGTGAATTTCAATGGTTTTGTGTGAGTAAAATAAGGTTTTGTAAATGCTAATCCCTAACTATATATGGTCTATAACCTATGGTTTTTTCAGTGAATTTTCAAGGTTTTGTAAATGCTAATTCCTAACTATATATGGTCTATAACCTATGGTTTTTTTCAGTGAATTTCAATGGTTTTTTAATAGCAAATATAAAAAGCTGTAAAATGTATTCTTATTGTAATGGAAAAATATATTTTATATGTTTTTAATATAATTTTTTTATGTATATATTTTTTTTCTATTATTTTTTTTGTTTCGCTAACGGTCCGCGCACCGGGTAGCTTCCCGGTAGCTCAATTTGGTGCCGCGACCGGTCCGCGAACCGGGAAACGTTCCGTTAGCGCAACTGCCGCACAAGAAAACAACATCGTGATGCCTCGCGTAAACGCAACGTATCACGTTGCCGCGTAATGCGTCGTATGACACGCCGCGTTAGCGCACCCGGAAGTGCTCCGGAGCGCGAACCGAGGTGCGAAGCGCAGCACCCCGGAAGCGCTCCGGGTGCGTAGCGGGACGCGTAACGTAAGCATAACAGGTCATGTGACTTGTTCATAAAACTTTTTATTGGTTCATTTTACTTTTGGTTTCCTAATGATGTAAGGCTAGGTCATGTGACCTGAAAATAACACTTTTCATTGGTTCATTACATTTTTTTTCCACAAATGATGAAAGCCCCCACCTTTTTTCCTCACTCTGACTTTCATTTTTATGAGAGAAAGACCTACTTTCAAAATTTTGAAAAATGGCAAGTGTTGTAGCTGCAGCTGCTGGAGCCACTCCACCACCACCACCACCACCAAAAAAGGATGGACCACCTCCTCAGGTCCTCCTTAATCAAGAGGAGGAAGAAGAGGAAGAAGAGGAAGAGGAGCAAGTGAGCAGGCTGTTTTTGCCTGAAGAGCCAAGGAGGTCCCATGTGAAAATAAATTACATCTGGCAATTCTTCACATTTCCCCGGGGCCAAATAAAAGTAAATGCCCGTTATGTCACATGTTTGATCTGTGACAAAGAACTATCCCTGGGGATAGAAAAAAAGTACAGCTTCGGGAATTACACCATGCATCGCCACATGGAGAGGTGGCACCCTATTAATTACAGTGCTGCACAGGTACGTGACCTGCAGGAAAAAAACCCTCCTGTGGCCAGTACATCAGCCGAACAGGCAGTGACGGGGCCAGAGGCGAGGGAGACGGTCGCAAACATACAGATGAACTTCGGGAACATGAAACATACCTGTATTTTTTGCGGCAAATCAATTTCCTATGGGGAGAAAAGTATAACTCTAATCAACAGAGCTTATGAAAATCATAAATGTACAAAACGGCCCAGAAAGTAAATTATCTTTTTTTTTTTTGTTGCTCCTGTTCAGCCCTTTATAATGACTGATTTTCGTTCCCCCCCCCCAAAAAAATCAAAAAAAATATAAAACCCTTCTTAAATTACAAAAAAAGTAAAAAAAATGTTCATAAAAATAAAAAAATTAAAAAACAACAAAAACAATTAAAAAAAAGTTCTTTTCAGAACTACCTCCCATTTATAAAAAAAAATGCTAGAATGTTTAGCACTCTTGCATTCTCTTTTTATTTTGATTCGCTTCCTGGTTCGCTCCCCGGTACACGAACCGGAAGCGAACCAAAAAAAAAATGAAAAAAATATAGTGTATATAAGGGAAGGAGACAGAGAGAATAATGTTAAAAGAAAGACAGCGAGAGGGAGTAACACAGAGATACTGTATAATAGATAATAATACAAAGAAAAGTTGTAAGAGGGAAAAATTGAGAAAAAGAAAATAGGAAAGGAAGTGAAAGAAGAAAGAGTGTTGAAGAATAATAAACAAGAGTTACTTGGAGAATGTGAATGAATCTTCAAATTAAAAAGAAAGAGAGTAAAGGATGTGGAATAAGAAGTAGGGATAGAACCGGACTAAAACAACAACCCTGAGAGAAGGTGTTAAAAAAAAGAGAGTGAAAGTAAATAGGATTAAAACAAGGTGTATCATAGTGAATAAGATAAAAACATGTGGAATGACAGAGAGAAAAAACAGATAGAAGAAAAGAAGAAGTGATAGATAAAGAATAATTGAAACAGCAAAAAAATGAAAATAAGATACTGTGCATGAACTACAGAGAGAAAGCATAAAGAACAACTTGTAAAAGAGTGAAGAGACAGTGACAGTTTGTGTTAGAGAAACAGACTGAGTGAAAAGGAGTGAGGAACTGTGAGAACAGAGGGACTGAGAAAAGGAGTGGAAGGAGTAGAATAAGTAAGTAATAGAAAAGGAATGAGGGAAGTAGCAAAGGCAGGAAACGGAGGGTTAAAGAAATGAAGCAGTGGAACTAATAAAAGTTAAATGTGATAGAGATGTAACGGAAAGAGTACTAAACACTTACCTTATAATTGTCGTTAACTTAGTCACTTGTTATTTTTATACTTTCAATCTGTGAAAGAAAGAACAAAAATTTAAAAATTGATAGAAGGTAGTAAAAGATGAGTGAGCATGAGACAAGATGAGTACATATTAAAAATCACAATTCAAAGTACAGAATTAATTATACATATTAAATGGTTTATTTTTGCTGTTCTCAGAATATATCAAATTTCACTAAAAACAGTGAGTTGAAGGTATTCATCATATAACAGCGGGGAAAAAAAAACACAATCAAAATGATTGTGTTTAAAAAACCCATATAATATAACCAATCAGAAATCAGAACTCCTCAAAAGTAACTTACTTTCCATGACGTCAAAGGATGTCCTATGAACAGCTTATACTCTGTTGTGCTGTTATTATTTTCTGCCCGACACTTTCTGAAAAAAAAACTCCATTGTTTTAACAAAAATGTGACATACAAAGCAATTTAAAACAGCACACTAAATTATATCAACACCTAGAATCATTATAGTCCAGTTACCTACCCTAAATTCTCACTTCTGAAAACAAGTCAAAAGGCAACATTGCTTCATAGTCAAATGGTAATCATTGCCGAAAGACCAGCCTTTTTTACATTTCAAATAAGCTGTGTAATATCCTGATGTTGTCAAAGGACCATCATGTTATATCATAGCTGCAGTTACAAATGTTCTTCCTGAAATCGATGACTGTGTAGGCAAAACATTTTTAATTAGACTTGACAACTTATTTTCATCCGGTTTATATAGTTGGAATTGTAAAATGACATTTCACCCATAAGTTTCTATAAATAATGTGGACAGCATTGCAGACTTACATTACCTCTACTCCTTGTTTTGATCTGCTGCTTGAATTAGCTTATTAAAACAAACAGTTTTCGCTCTGTACTACACTTATCCACAAGGCTATATAGTGTAGGAGCCATTAGAACCTCTTGAAATTCCTCAGAGCAAATCCCGAGATTCCTTCCCTAAAATGTTGGTTGTAAGAACACCAGGTAAGTATTTTTAAGATGAAAAGGCAATCTTTTTTTGAAAGTTAAAACAGAATCATTGCAGAATGACCAGCCGTTTCCAGACTTCAAATAAGTTGTGTAATGTCCTGATGTCGTTGAAGGACCGTCATGATATATAATTGCTGCAGTTAGAAAAGTCCGTCCTGATATTGACAACTGAGAAGCCACAAAATTTTTAATTAAAGTTGTCAAATTTGTTCCATCAGGCCTACATCGTTGGAACATTAAAATGACATACTGGCCATATCTTCGTATAAATAATGTGGACAGCATTGCAGACTTACAATGGCTACACTCCATGTTTTGATTGGCTGCTTTTACTAGCTTATTAAAGGATACTGATTTACTGTCTGGCAAAGTTAAATATATAAATCTTTCTGAGTCTACACTAGTAGTACTTGATACCCTACAATTCTCGCAGTCATGCTGCCATTGATAAGAAAGGCCAAACAGATGATCTACATCTACATCTTCATCTTGCAATACATTAAGCATATACATTAAAAACTCCTGACAATCTTGCTGAATATTTTGAGAGAATTGTATTAGACCTGAACATTTGTCTAACAGATTTCGAATTTCAGACACACTTTCTACTCTTGTTCTATCAGCGCTACATTTCTCTAACACAAAATTCAACAAACAGCAAAAACTTTGATCCGAATTGATCACAATCTGTTCTTTTAAAGTTTCTAGAGAAAAGACAACATTAACCACTACATTAGCATAGCAGTTGACACCAGAACTATTTTCAAATTGAAAACCAACAACATCTTCAACAGAATTCATTTTCTTTCTGCTTACAATTTTGGGTTCATCGACTTTTGGTCTTTTTGCTACAACCTCCCTACTATTGGTGACATTTCTTCGTTTCCGGCCTACCACACGTTTCTCAAACAAAGGATATTGAGGCAAATGTGGCGCATACTCTCTTCTTAACCTATTGTATTCCTTAACACAATCTAGATCCGCACAAATGTTTGTGACATCACACTCAATCAAGTACAATCCTGATAAAGTTCTGACTCGTGACAATGCTACATAAGCCATACCCTCTTTGAACACAGAACTGCCAATATTCACCAAAGCACTGTCTACACTTAAACCTTGTGATTTATGGATTGTCACCGCATATGCCAAGCAAACAGGAAATTGCTTACGGCGAACATATAAGTCTTTTACAAGCAAAAACCTAGCTGTACAATGACCAATTAGCTGTACTTCCTCAATGCCATCAAATTTAATTTTTAAAAATTCAATTCCATCTCTATTTCTGTATTTCTCAAAATCAACAAAATTACCCATTGATCCATTTACCAGACCTCTTTCAACATGTAAATTCCTTCTCAAAATGATACGGCAATTTAAGCACACATTCAGAGTCTTTTCAAAACCAGCAGTTTTAGATCTAGTCTTCTCTAATGAATCCAATTTAGATTTCAAATTCTCAGACAAAATAATTGTTGCTACCATATGCTCTATTCTGTCAATAGCTTCCAGTTTCACAATCTCTTGGTTTTCTAAATTCAACATTTTGTTGTTGAAGATGGAACATTCTGCAAGAGTTGGCATCAAACATATTGCAGATTTCTTCTCAGTAATTGTCTGAAAAATATTCTCTGGCAGAACGGCTTCTTCTGGATACAAATTTGACAGTAATCGTGCATGTAAAGCTTCTTTCCCACGCTCGGTCACTTTCCCGATTCTAACATCTTGTAGAATATTCTTGTAATCTTCATCCTTCGCCTGATGCATATTTTCACGCAGCTCAGCATAATTGAAGTTTAACCATATGTTAACGTTGCCAATGCTCCCTAGGCACTTCCTGGTAGCTTCATGCGTAAGCAGTTTAAACACTGTTTGTCCTTTCACTGGTGTCAGCTGCAGAAGATCACCGAAAACAATGATGTGTTGGCCACCAAATAACACATCATACTCTGTTTTAAGAACTTCCTGCATTCTCAAATGCACAAAGGCAAGCATGACATTGGAAACCATGCTTACTTCGTCAATGATAAGAAGTTTCATCTTCTTCAGGACTCTAGATACTTCACAACAAGCATCTCCAGATAACTTGTGGTATTGTAATTTGTTATCCTGCTCCACTGGCAGCATCAGTAGCCGATGCAAAGTAATACCTTTAATGTTATGTGCTGCCAGTCCAGTTGGAGCGGTGACAACACAAGACAGCGATGACTCAGTCCTTTTCTGCAGATAACATGAAATTGCTTTAATGAGGAAACTTTTTCTAGTTCCTGCTTCTCCACTCACGTACAGTCGGACAGGCTTCAACGACGTACATGAGCACTCTTTCTTCTCATGACTTAATCCATGATCAATTTGGTTGGTAACTTCGTCATATATTTTCCTCTGCTCAACGTTGAGTTGTCTTTCCAAATCTTCTAAGTTAACTGCATCCTCCTGAGCATGTGCCATGGCTCTTTCCACTTCAATCATGGCAGTGGCAGCTTCATTTTCGATAACTGGTCCTTCTAGTGGATCCTGACTCAATGAAACAGAACTCTGACTGTCCTGAGAACTGTCTATAGCAATCTCGGCTGCAATTGTTGCTTCCTGCTCGATTTCTGCATTCAACATTTCTAGATATTTTGGAAAAACAGGACATTCTATGGACTCCTTGGCTGCATTGAAAGAGTCTACGTAACAGAGGAAATCTCCAAGCAGTTCCTCTTCTGCACGCCAAGGCTTGAAAAGTTGCAAAAAAGCTAAATAGAAAAACTCTTTTCTTTCTGGAGATTCGAAATTCAATTTTCGATGATTTACCAATAGACATTTTCTTTGCTTGACCAGACATCCCTCACTTCCAATTACAGCATACACTCCTTTATCAATATCTTCTTTGATGTTCCTCTTGAAAATGTAATTTTGTAGGAACCTCATACAGACAAACATTCTCCAGGTGACTGCTTCTATTTGGATAATATGTATCCAACATGTTGGTCTTCAAAATATCTGTACTGCTTGGCTCCTTCTCCGCCGTTGCAGCAAGACCAAGACTTGCCTAAATGATACTCCTAGATTTGGCATAGAGACTTGCTGAAGATAACCGGTCAGAACATTCGTAAGCTCCGATTTCTGGATGCGACAACATCTTCAGACTGAAACTGTACAACTTCTTACTGAGGCTGTTTTCATGGGAAATGTCCTCCCACATATCCTTCAGTTCTGTCTTTTCTTTTTTTGTGATGTAAGACGTCACATACTGAGCCACAGGCATACAGTTGTCAGCCACAAACTGTATATCCATGTTAGCATTCCACATGGACAAAATCACTGGGTTGTAGTCGTTGATGTACTTGGACTCTTCGTTTCTTTTCAAATTGTATGTATTTTTGGGTGATTTCCTCGTCACATTATGTCGCAGCGAAGACATCAAATTGTTCACTCTTCCTTTAGATATCACCGATCGTGGAAATCCAAAACGACATTTTGTGTAGTACTTGTTCTTGTTTCTGAATTTACGACGACGGTACTTTCCCCAACGATGGCTTTGAAACCGTAAAACTTGTTCTCTTAGACTTTTGTCTTCCTTTGTCTTTGGAACAGCACATGTAGAATACTGTTCTATGAAACTCATCACTAAGTCATCCGGATCTGTTCCAAATTTGGGTGCATCTTTGATCCATAGCAGCATATGTATATGAGGAGCACCTCTTGCTTGATACTCCTTTCTCCAGAAGAAATCCAACACCTCTCCAAGAGGTGGATTTTTCTTGTTGGTGATGAAAGACATCATAGCTTCAAATCAAGTACCTGCATACATTCACTGGATCCAAAGAGCACAGTTCTCCGTGTGTCTTGAATTCAATATTTTCAATGTTTCCATTTGCCTCTCGTAGAAATTCAAGTAAGTCTTCCCAGCCATACTCAGCACAGCTGAGAGTGAGGAACCATGTGGGAGTTCCTAAGTTCCTCAGCATACATTTTAAGTCACCATGACGACGGTACCAATACTCATTAGTACCACGCTGACATGCCATGAGATTAATGAGGTGAGAATCCAAAATACTGTCTTGCACATTGACTTTATCCATAAAGTCCCTTGCCGAGATATTTCGCAGTTGTACACCACTTTTCAGGATGTGGTTCACTGCATAAGACAGTCCAGACAGATCACTTTCAAACAGTAGATGAAACAAATAGGAAATGCATTGATGAAACCTAGGATCTTCTGCATACAATCGTAAAGTCCGGTATTCAGAAGCAGGAATTTGATCAGGTCGCTCATCATATCGTCCTCCTCGACCTGTGGGAAATAACGGTGGAAAACACCGAGCTACCAAACTTTCCTCCCAAACACTAATGGGACTCCCTTTGGCTTGTTTCATTTGAAACAACTCAATAGCATTCCCCATGACTTCCCTGGAATGCAAAGGATGAACACTATAATGTTCATATATTTCTTCATTTTTAGAGGCTTCTACTTTCTCAATTTGTCGAGCACACAAATCTCTGTCCTCTTCTTCACTTACTTCCTCTTCTGCAACACATACATTCTTGTAGTACTCATTGTTTTTTATCAAATACAATGTTGCCTTTTTAACTTTCCAAACATCCACTAAATCTTGCCAGATTTTCTTACTCTTTGTCGGAACCCCATTAACTAGGATAACCAGAGGTTCCTCTTCCACTTTCTCTGCTCCAATTGTATTAATGTTTTTCTTCAAATCTAAAGGCAAATAAACAACTCTTCCCTTTAATCCTCTCTGTAAATCTGATGGAGGCAATTTCCCTGTCTTTGGCTCCATTCGTACAATAGCCTGAAAGGGATGCACACTTTGAATCAAAATAGATTCATAAGTATTTAAATCCTTCAATTCAGAAGGAATGTCAACCAATTCCAGATTATTATGAACCGCTCTAGCAGGCATCCGGTTTTGGTTTAATTTGTTAAAACAATAAGTACACATACGTTGGTCCGATCCCAAATCAAAACAATTTTCTACCATCAAGTATGTGGCAAAATCCTTCCATTCACTATTGTTTTCCATTTCACTTTTTGCATATAAATCCACTAACTTAGTCTGATTCTTATAATAAGTCAGTTGACAACACTCACAAGTGAAATTAGGCCTCTCACTTGATTTCACCTGAAAGATGGAAATTTCCTTGTGAAACTTATCTATATTAGAAATCTGTACACTCTCTTCCACAATACCTTCTTCTACTGGGTCAATTTCAACATTGTTCTCTTTACTAGCAAAGTAACAGAACTCAATTTATTCACAAATATTCTACACATGTAGTTCGGAACCATGCAAAAGAGCACTGCATAATTGTTTAAGCATAATTGCTGGACTCTTAGCATAATACAACATTCTCACTAATTTCCTCACTTTATTATGATGCACTGCTAGCATCCTGAAATGATGAAAAACTCTCTGGCATACTCTTCTGGAAAGACAAGCCAGTGAATGACCATGCAAACCTGTTACTTCTCTCACTCTGCAAGGATCTAATTCTTGCAACAACTTCATTTTCTGTTTTAAACTTTTCTTATTAAATGTACGAACAAAATCACAAAGCAAATTGATGGAATCCTGTCGCACACTACAAACACTACTACACTTCCAGGTGTACACTGGACCCTTAGGACGTCTTCCTAAAACCTCATCACCTAACACCTCTTCTGCATCTGCAGACACAAGTTTTTCTTTTTCAAATGGACAACCGTCTTTCACCTCATATGCTCGACCACTGGTGTCAACTGCATGCACCAAATCATTGTCCTGGAAGTAACTCTCCTCATTGAAAAATGCCTCACAACTTGAACTATGCATCCATTCTCCTGAGAAAACTTCACAAAAATTACTACGATTTACTACTCTCTTCCATCTACTATTTGATTTGAAATCATAAATTACCTTTTTTAGTTTCCTAATTCTATTGATTACCAAAATAAATAACTTTCGCTTAATTTCGAAAGCCTGATCAATAATTTTCTCTACATTTTTCTTTTTCTTATAAAATGCCACTTTCTGTTGATCTTTCTTAATATATTTTAACAAATTGACAATTATCCTGTTGCGGAACATTCGTCTATGAATGTCCCTGAACTGATTTTCCCTTCTACTGCCATGCACAGAGTTATCTCCTGCTCTAGCAGAAACTTTCTTGACGGGCCTTTCCTTTTCCTTTAAATTGTCTCTCTTCTTCTGCACTGAAACATGTACTGTAGTGGTATTTTTTTGTCTGCAAATTCTTTTTAAAAATGATTTCATTTTCTTACCCGAAGCTTTTTTTTAGAGACTTGAAACGATTTTATAGTAGAGGACTGCTGCAAATGTTTACCAAGGTGGAGTGCAAGTCGCTTTGCTTCTTTTTGTCTCCTCTGCCTTGAGGGCATTTTTGAATTTTTCAAAAGATCTTCAGTTAAATCTGTGGAAAAATGTTTAAAAAATTGTTATTAACCACTATTACCAAACAATAAACCAATAACAGTAGGCAAACAATTAACACACTAGTTGTCAATTCTACCTACAGTAATTTAACAACATAGACAAATTTAAAACTCTCAAATAGTAGCAATGGAATGGACTGCTTCTACATATGACCTGTGCTCTGTTATATGTTAATCTCAACTAATTTTGAGACTCTATTTCACAGTTATATTAAAGACACTTCACACAGGGTGTTTTTGAAAACTTTTATATATTTTTAATTCAACATCTAGAGATTGTTCCTCATCTAGAGATTATTCCACATATGGAGATTGTTGCTCATCTAGACATTGTTCCTCATCTAGAGATTGTTCCACATCTAGAGATTGCTCCACATCAGACATTGTTGATGTTATTGTTATTGACTTAAAATTGCCAAGCACACATGAAGGCATATTTACAAGGCCCTTGCACCAGGGGGAAGTGCCTTAAAATTGCCAAGCACACATGGGGGCGTATTTACAAGGCCCTTGCACCAGGGGGAAGTGACTTGAAATGGCCAAGCACACATGGGGGCGTATTTACAAGGCCCTTGCACCAGGGGGAAGTGACTTGAAATGGCCAAGCACACATGATGGCGTATTTACAAGGACCTTGCACCAGGGGAAAGTGACTTAAAATTGCCAAGCACACATGAGGGCGTATTTACAAGGCCCTTGCACCAGGGGGAAGTGACTTAAAATGGCCAAGCACACATGGGGGTGTCTTTACAAGGCCCTTGCCCCACCTTTAAAGTCACTTTTATATTGGGGAAAATGACGTGAATGTGGCTCATAAGCCTTGTAAATATGCCCCCATGTTGACTATGTAACTCTTGCAGAACATATTGTGAAACCTAAATGACTTCAAGAAACGAGTTTTTAAACCAACAAACAAGCAAATTATTCTCCCATATTCATGGTGGGAAGTGACATATTTATTTAAAGAAGCAGACACCATTTTGTCCTTCTCATAAATGTAAAAAGCATTTCTTTTTAAAAAAAAACGATTTTCTGGTCATAATTTGAAAACACAGCACAGCTCCTATGTACAAGCACACCCTGTCAGTACTAATACTTCACATTATCTCTAATTATATTTTGTCAAAGAAGCAAAATCTTTTTGGAAAAGATAATGAAAACACTTGACACAAAACAACATTTTAAATGCACAGCTGGCTTCCTTATTTTCTCCATAAACTATACTAGTCTCTATCTAAATTAAATGAATTTTTTCTCACCTTAGCAAATGCTTTTTGAATTTCAAAACAGTCTCAGACACACACCAATTTTTCTTTAGCAGAGCAAAGGGTATGCACTCCAGAGGCTGCAACCAACAAAGGCACAGAAATGCTGTATTTCATCACACATATCTCTCATGTCACCCAATCAAAACTCTTCCCTCACTTTTTTCAAATCAACACCCTTCCCCCGCTGCCCTTTCTGCCTTTTTTCCATAGCAACTACCTCCTGATAGACCTCTCATGTTTACAAGTTCACACAACAATGTTTCAAATGAACTCTGAACTCTCAGTACACCTGCTAATCCACTGCAATGTTTCTTAAAATCATTTTTTCTTAACCATTCAAATTACATCTTTCAAAGAACACATCCATGCACCCTAACTTTCTGTTTTCAGAAATGGAAATCCACCAATCACTGCTAGTGAATCATTAGCACTGAAACGCCACAGTTTTTTTTCTTTACAAACTCCTACTATTTCAACTGCCATTTCATTCCCACACTTCATCTGACTGCAGCAGAACCTCCTCTCACCATGTTTTCTGTCTGGATTCTTGGACATAGTTACATCCACTGGGCTCACAGGTATGCTGATAACAGAAATTTACACAACCTCAATTTACAAAATGTGGAAATCAAATGGATTGGGCAGAGAGGATTGAGATCTCATCAATTGATACCATTGGTGAAAACCTTTTTGCATTTGCCAAACCCTGACCTCATAATAGTGCACTGTGGAGGAAATGATTTGGGCACTTTGACTGGGGTAGGTCTGGAAATGCTTTTAAAGGACACCTTTGAACAATTGATGGCACTTTTTCCTCAAACTGCCTTGGTGTATTCAAATATATACCAAAGACAGAAATGGAGGTGGTCCAATCAATTTTGTCCACAAATTGAGAAAGCGAGGAAGCATGTAAATAAGTCTGTTTCAGCTTACATGAGAGACCATGGAATGGGCTTCATCTACAACAATAACTTGCGTTACTACATGCAAGATATCTACAGAGAAGATGCTGTGCACTTCTCAGATGAGGGAAACAGAGTTTTCATACAAAATTTAAGACTGTGTATTGGTACCTACTTATAAGTACCTAGAACTTACACAGAACCGAAAAGCTCTTTTCAGAGCTACCTTAACTATAATTACTCTTTGAAAATTTCGAATGTACCTTTTTTCACAAATTTTCACTTATGTTCGCTTCCCGGTTCGCTACCCGGTTCGCGTACCGGCAGCTAATCACGTGAAAAATTCAAATTTTCCGACATATATGAGCCTCCTCAGCCACCATCAGAAAACCTAGGGGGTCAGGATACGTCTCCCGTGCCCCCTTATACCCATTTCCCACATTGTTTTTCCTCCATCTTGTGATTAAATTCGACCAAAACACAAAATGGCGAACTCCCGTTATGCTACCGGTGAGCTAACCGGTTCGCGTACCGGGTAGCGCTTCTACCCCGAAAAATCGAAACTTTTTTTTTTTTTGCCCCACGGGACCCTTTAATAGCCCCCACATCATTCCTAGGGGGTCAGGAGGGGTCTACCTTGCCCCCTTTCATTAATATCCCCCTTCGTTTTTCTCCACCTCTTGTCTCTCGATCCTACCGAGAGACAAGATGGCGGCCGTTCCAGACTGTTTAGAATGTTGACAGACACCGGAGAGCCAATCAGCTTCACTTCGCGAAGTTCCGTTTCGCGTCAGGTACGCGAACCGGGGCGCTAACCGGAGCGCTGTCACAGATATATCTATTTTTTAAAACGTTAATTTCTCAAAATCCACTGGAGCACATATATTGAGACATAGCAAAGGCACGTCGGGCAAACCATATCTACAATTTTGCCAAGTTTCGTGTAAATCCATTCAGCCGTTCGAGCTAAAAGTGAGTCCAACCGCCCTATGGAAAAATGAATGGGAAAAACGTGTTTTGGGACCCACCTTTTTTCTCAGCCCCCCCTTGACAAAACCCCCCCAAATTTTCAGGGGCTGCTCAGATACACAATGTGCCATTTTCCTGAAAATGTCAGCCAATTCCGTCCACAAACGCCAAAGTTATTCGACATAGGATTTTCAGAAATCCCATAGGAAAAAAATCCTAACTATATATATCTACTGGCGACCGCCAGTAGGAATATATATATATATATATATATATATATATATATATATATATATATATATATATATATATATATATATATATATATATATATATTCAATGAAAAAACCATAGGTTATAGACCATATATAGTTAGGGATTAGCATTTAAAAAACCTTATTTTATTTGCACAAAGCCATTGAAATTCCATATATAGTTAGTTGCACTAACTATATATCGCGGACCCGCAATCCACTGCTAATGATGTCACATATTACATCATTCATGACATGGTCAGTGACATCACTGATGACATCACTGATGACATCTCAAATGACATCACTGATGACATCACTGATGACATCTCAAATGACATCACTGATGACATCACTGATGACAACACCCAGTGACTGTATGTTTCTGTAAAGTTAAAATATGTCTTACATATTGAAGAATGAGTGGATGTATAAGTGTCTGGATGAAGGATTTAGTAGGTGCATGACTGACTGTATGAGAGAATGATTAAATGTGTCTCACTGAGTGCATGGGTTAGTGACTTAATTTGGCAATCATTATTTATGTTGTTCTGTAAACTGCTGCATGTTTAAATCAGTAGCTATATCAGAAACTATATGGGTTATTGAATGGTTGCCCAAGTATTTGTATGGGAGACTGAGTATGTGTGTAGGTGGCTGGGAGGTGTATAACTCTGTGCATAGATGTGTGAGCAGTTGATTCCCTAGGTGTATGGGTTCAAAAGTGCATGTAGAAACAGCTGTATGGACAGTTGACTGTGTGCATGAGTATATTGGTGAGTGAATGGATATCTCAGTGCTACATGTCAAAGTAAGTACACACTCCATGTGAGAGTTGACATATATAAATAACTGAACATAAGAGCCAGTGAATGTGAGAGTGGCTGTATGAATCATTGTGAACTTGTATCAAGGATTGTATAAGAGAGTAAATATGTGTTAGTATATGTTTGAATAAGTAAGGTGTGTATAACTGTATAGTTGAGGAAATGGAGATGTGATTGATTCTTTGCATGACTGACTAGGTGTGTGAGTAACTCCATGGATGTGTGACAGTCTGTGAGTGCCTGTTTACACTGAGTGTATCTATGGTTATATTAGAGTCTGAAGATGTATTATCACATAAATGATATCATCAGTGATGTAATCAGTAATGTCAAATGAGATGTCAGTGATGTCATCAGTGATGTCATTTGAGATGTCATCAGTGATGTCATCAGTGATGTCATTTGAGATGTCATCAGTGATGTCATCAGTGATGTCACTGACCATGTCATGAATGATGTAATATGTGACATCATTAGCAGTGGATTGCGGGTCCGCGATATATAGTTAGTGCAACTAACTATATATGGAATTTCAATGGTTTTGTGCAAATAAAATAAGGTTTTTTAAATGCTAATCCCTAACTATATATGGTCTATAACCTATGGTTTTTTCATTGAATTTTCAAGGTTTTGTAAATTCAAATTCCTAACTATATATGGTCTATAACCTATGGTTTTTTCTGTGAATTTCATTGGTTTTTTAAAAGCTAATATCTATAGCTGTAAAATATATTCTTTATTAAGTGACGTATCACGTAGCCCGTGAGACGCCTCATGATGCATCGCATATCCGTGACGTATCGTCTCTGCAGCGCAAACCAAACCCAAAACGTAAGCGCGCCAGAACACGCTTAAAGATATATATATATTTTTTTAACCTTAATTAGACAAAATCCACACGTACACATATCACAAACGTTCAAAAAACA
Source organism: Lissotriton vulgaris (assembly GCF_964263255.1). Taxonomy (NCBI): domain Eukaryota; kingdom Metazoa; phylum Chordata; class Amphibia; order Caudata; family Salamandridae; genus Lissotriton; species Lissotriton vulgaris. The sequence continues at coordinate 2,082,789,869 of NC_141687.1, forward strand.
CAATATGTCGGACTCCCGTTACGCTGCCGGTTAACTGCCCGGTTAACGTACCAGGAAGCACCTTTACCGCGAAAAATCGCAATTTTTTTTTTCTTTTGCCCCGCAGGGAACTTTAATAGCCCCCTCATCAATCCTAGGGGTTCAGGAGGGGTCTGCCTTACCCCTTTCATTCATTTACACCTTTTTTATTTCCACCTCTTGTCTCTCGATCCCACAGAGAGACAAGATGGCGGCCGCTCCAGACTGTTTACAATGATAACAGCCAATCAGCTTCTCCTCAGACTCCCGTTACACTGCCGGTTAGCTTCCCGGTTAGCTGCCCGGTTAGCTGCCCGGTTCGCGTACCAAGACGCGTCTCTACGGCGAAAAAATCGGATTTTTTTTTTTTTTTTTGGCCCTGCGTGGCTTTATAATATCCCCCTCATCAATCCTAGGGGGTCAGAAGGGGTCTACCTTGCCCTCTTTCCTTCATTTCCCCCTTTGTTTTGGCCTCCTCTTGTCTCTCGATCCTACCGAGAGACAAGATGGCGGCCGCTCCGGACTGTTTACAATGTTGACAGCCAATCAGCTACTCCTCAGACTCCCGTTACACTGCCGGTTAGCTTCCCGGTTAGCTGCCCGGTTCGCGTACCAAGACGCGTCTCTACGGCGAAAAAATCGGATTTTTTTTTTTTTTTTTTGGGCCCCGCGTGGCTCTATAATATCCCCCTCATCAATCCTAGGGGGTCAGAAGGGGTCTACCTTGCCCCCTTTCCTTCATTTCCCCGTTTGTTTTGGCCTCCTCTTGTCTCTCGATCCTACCGAGAGACAAGATGGCGGCCGCTCCGGACTGTTTAGAATGTTGACAGACACCGGAGAGCCAATCAGCTTCGCTTGGCAAAGTTCCGATACGCGAAAAGTTCGCGAACCGGAGCGCTACCCGGAGCGCTGTTACAGATATATATCTTGTTTTAAACGTTAATTTCTCAAAATCCACTGAAGCACATATATTGAGACCTAGCAAAGGCACATCGGGCTAACAGTCCCTACAATTTTGCCAAGTTTCGTGGAAATCCATTCAGCCGTTCGGGCTAAAAGTGAGGCCAACCGCCCTATGGAAATTAACATGGGAAAAACGCGTTTTGGGACCCCCCTTTTTTCTCGGCCCCCCCTTGACGAACCCCCCCCCAAATTTTCAGGGGCTGCTCAGAAACAAAATGTGCCATTTTCCTGAAAATTTCAGCCAATTCCGTCCACAAACGCCAAAGTTATTAGACATAGAATTTTCAAAAGTTCCATAGAGAAAAAATCCTAACTATATATACCTACTGGCTATCGCCAGTAGGTAATATATATATATATATATATATATATATATGCATATATATATATATATTTATATATACTTCATTGCCAGCAACTCCAGCTCCTCTGACGGGAAGGCTGGATCCGTCACCTGCTTTTCCATGTATCCTGGCTTTCAGAGTCCTTAAACAGAGGCATAATTTGAGGAGGTGGTGTTGACTGCAGTGTCAGAAGGCAAGTGAGCTTTTTCTCGAATGCTGCTTACTTGTACACAATGTACACAATCATCAGCAGCGACGGTCACATCCATTGGCTGTCGTATATTTCTTTCATATATGTTAGCCTATGGATGTGTCTATCATGGAGTTTAACAAGCACTAGGAAGTCAACTTCCTCTGTGGACGTCTAATTCCAAATGTCCTGATGGCGGGGTCGGGCGCTCACGAATTTAGATGTTGAAACATTTTGTTAACCAATGTTTAGTGTACCATCACCACTCAAAATGGCGGCTTGTTCATTGACTGATACAAAATGCTAATGTTGCTCTTTCTTAACACAGAAATAGTAGCAGTACAGTTTCATTTTGTTCATTTTGTTGTTTTTAATAATGTATAATTAATTTTTAGTAGGAGGGGCGGAGGCGGGTGGCAGAGCGGAGAGGAGTTCCACTGAGTTTGTTCACAACTCTGTGGACCTACTCATAGTTCCGTTACGCCAGCTCCACCCGGTGTTTTTAATAATAAAACATGTAAAAAATGTTTTTCAAAAATAAATAAAAAATTGTTAATGTTCTTTATAATTATGTAATAATAAAATGTCTTTATTTAGAAAACTAGATGAAATTTGTGTTTAAATTAAAAAATATGTGTGCTAATTTGTTTGTTTCATTTAAATGCAGACATATGAACCTAGGGAGACTCAGTAGACAGACCTTTCCACCATAGAAGAACAGAATGTTTTTAAAAATGTCATATTGAATAGGCAAACAATACTTGATTTATGTCATCATCTGGAGACTGATCTTTTTCCTCACAATAAGAATCCCACAGCAATAACACGAAAGTTAAAATCAAGGCAGTGCTACAATTTGCGGTCACTGGATCATTCAAATACACCGTGGCAGTGTCTGGTGTAATGTCAAAGCCAACTTTTAGGGGTGTGCTACAATGAGTTCTTTCTTCAATGATGGGACACATTAACAGCTTCATCCAGTTTCAACGAAACAAGGATTTCGCCAAGGTTAAGGGAGATTTTGATGCTTTGGGCCATATACATGTATGTGGTTGGATCAATTGATGGCACACATATTACCTTAGTGCCTCCACAAGCCAGAAAACAAATCTACCACAATGACAATGTGTAATATGGCCCCAAGTCTCACTAGACATGACAAAGTCAAAGTTTCAGACCGACTGCAATGGAACGCATTGCAGCTAACCCTCGCAGTAGGCCTCAGTCAAAGTTTTATCTTTGCACTTAGAAGCTTTCTGGAGCTTTTTCTGCTTGGGTCCCTGGATGCTTTTCAACAGTCCTGGTTGAGTGAAGGTTGGCAGTCTTCTTTCCAAGGAGCTTCTGGTCAAATTTTGGAAGTCATACCTCTGGAGCTTTTTAGCGGGACGAACTAGGAGGGCATGCTGGATCTTGGTTGAAGGTCACCGGCTTGACTTTCGAGGTTGAGTCGGTCCCCCTCTGGAGCTTTTTTCAAAGGTGCTCCAAAGTTTTCTAAACTTCTGGAACTTCTTCCTGAAGTTCCTCCTGGGGTCCCAAAGAGTCCACACCACAATTCAAGGGTCTGGAATCTCCAAGATGGTCCTTGATAGGTTCGGACTTCAGTTCCCACAATGCACTTGGCAAAACCCTTACAAATCCACTGGACACACTCCATCCAAGGATTCTTGGTGGTGATGGTCATGGTGAGCTCTGTTAGCCTGTAGCTTGCAGGAAGTCTACTCTTTATTCCTCTTGAAGCAAGTTTGGTCCACATGGCTGTAGTTTCAGATTGTACAGCAGGCGCAGGCAGTCAGAGTGCAGGGCCTGGTTGGTACAAATTAAACTTCCAGAATTGACACTTCTTCTCTTAGTTTCACACAGCATATCTGAGAGGCTCTGATACGTATTCAGTGTTCTCTGGGGTCAAGCCGAAGGCTATTCATGTCTAATGAGGTGCAGGGCAAAACTCCAGAGCATGACCACTTCCTCCAAAGTGTGGCATAATGGTCTCGCAGAGAACACTATTCTTCCAAAATTCAATATGGCTGAAATCTCAGCAGAGGAGCAAGAACTAGTTAAACCACTCTCCAGTATGGCTCATTTCCATAGCTCTCTTCCACCTGACATCTGGAATTTCCTTCTTTAAACCCAACATCTGGCTATGTTCAGATGAGATGGAGGTAGATGGACCTGGACATTTCTGCCTATCCCCTTCTTCGTTTGAAGCTCAAGGTTTATGACCCCTTCCGCCTGCTCTGCAATTCCTGTGTAGCAAAGCCCTCTCCTAATAGATATCCTTTCTCCCAAGGTGCCACTTATCACCTCATCAAAGCAGCCTGGCAAATCCTGTTAACTTTGACTAATCAGGGGAGACCACAGGAAGGCTAAATTTCGGCTAAGAGACAAGAATTTATTTTTAACTTATTTTCTGTACATTTCTGGATAAATTCAACAATAGCATATTGTTGGATTTATCAATACCATTCTCCTAAGTCCTTTAATGATATTTTTTGGCAATCCCTAGCATTAGTTATGAGTTCATAAACTGTTGCCATGTTAACTGATGTGGCTTGGGACCTACAATGGGGAAAATGAAGTGTACACTTTCTCCAACACCAGAGTATATAAAACACCTTGTATAAGGGCCCTGCTTATAGCTACAGGACCTTTCATCCATGGATTCCTAGGGGAGACTTTAGGGATTTTGAATATGCAAAACTAAGGAGATCCTCACTCCACAGTGCTCCTAGCACTAAGGTCGATTTTGGGAAGAACTTTACTACAATGAGGGAAGTGAAATGTGCTATTTTTCTATCCCCAGGGAATATATAACGTCTGTTATAAGGGTCCCACTTATAAGCACCTGACCCCCACCCCTTGGACACGTAGGGGAGTACCTGGGGATACCTAATATGCACAAATATTGTAGTTGATAACCCAGTCGAGTTTGGGTACAATTTACATTTAAAAGGAGTCCTGCAACACAGGAATGATTTTAAAATCATGTCAGGCTCTCAGTCAGTGAACACAAGCAAGTGCAGAAAGGGCTGCTGGCCTCTAAGCTGCCATTCGGTACTATGTACTAGGGACTTGAAGGTAGTTTTATTCCCCCTGCCCTAATATGTACTATGGGCTTAAAGGGTAGGTCATGCCAATCATATGGGTATCCTAACACATTGGGGTCGATTCCGATTCGGGAAAAACCGCTCCGAATAGCCGTTCGGAGGGTTTTTCCCGTACGAATCGTACCCTGCAATGTCCCCCGTACATACGACGAAGTACGATTCGTACCAGGAGCCGTACTCCGTACGAGTCGTACAAGACACCGTACGACTCTAATCTCCGTACGATTCTCCCTCGTAACCTGCTGTACGCGACATCTGTACGGTTCGCGGCTGGTTTTTACGACCCAGCAAGTACGATACGTGTTGGGTACGCACCGTACGACCCTTTTTCTACGAGAGCTGAAAACAGCCGTAAAAGCAGAGTTCGTGCCGAAACAGGTACGGAACGCCCCCCCCGGTACGGTGCGTATCCCCCATGATCGCAGGGGTACGCACCGTACCCCTGCGATCATGGGGTGTACGAGCCGTACCCCATGTACGATCGGTGTACGAGCCGTACCCCATGTACGATCGGTGTACGAGCTGTACCCCATGTACGATCGGTGTACGAGCCGTACCCCATGTACGATCGGTGTACGATCGGTGTACGAGCCGTACCCCATGTACGATGGGGGTACGGCTCGTACACCGATCGTACATGGGGTACGGCTCGTACACCGATCGTACATGGGGTACGGCTCGTACACCGATCGTACAATGGGGGTACGGCTCGTACACCGATCGTACAATGGGGGTACGGCTCGTACACCCCATGATCGCAGGGGTACGTGCCGTACCCCTGCAATCATGGGGGGTACGCGCTGTACGGGGTGTATGTAAACGTGCGCTTTTCCGTACGAATCGCCCTTACCTGACATGGACCGTACGAATCGCGTCCTGATTCCCCGGTCCGGATCGTACTCGTTGGGCCGTACGGCGTGTGTACGAGTCGTACGGTTCACAGTCTCAGCCTTGCAATACGTACGGATCGCGACGATTCGGACGGATTCACGGAATGCGGATCGTACTACGTGACTCGGACGGACGGGTACGATTCGTACGGAAAGGGCTACGAATACGAATCGTACGGTGGATTTTTTTACCGGATCGGAATCGAGCCCATAGTGTACCCCAATGTGTGTGTGTGTTTTCACTGTGTCTTCACCATAGCACTGGCCCTGGGTGTGGTTAAGCAGAACCCAGGAACAGTCAGAGACAGTTACCATTAGAACCAGTCAGCACAAAATGGGGGTGCCCAAGGCACAGGATGACTTTGCAACATATTCCATTCATATGCACACATGTATATAGATCTCCAAAGACTGCCCTCTCCCTGACATACGTGGCAGCCCTTTCATAGTGCCCTTAGTTATAGTATATTGTTCAAACCATAGTATCTGGCTCTATGGACATTAGGCTTAAAGTCGATGAAGCTGGGTGTGGGGGTGTCTGAAAACAATGTGTAAGTTGTTTAACCTTCAGTGGTTCATGAAGATTTTCACTGTTCAGAAGTAGCTCTCATTACAGAGAATGTTGGAGACTCCTGACTTAGATTATGTCATTTGCCTGGATGATTACATTCAGGACACAACAAGCGATAAGGGAACTCAACAGGTTACTAAACAAATATGTGTTTTTAATTAAAAGTAATTTTTATAAAATATGGTGTTCTAATGTTTTCACAAATGCTTGTGATCAATTTCTCTAAATTGTGTTACATCAATGCAGACAAATAGAAAGTCACAACATTTGTATCCTTTATTTTTTTATTCCATACTGGTCAACACCCATAAAAGAAAGGCCTTATGGAAGCCATCGCCAAGAAGGTGCAGACCCTGGGGGTCTACAAGCGGTGCAGAATCCATTGCAGAAAGAGGTGGGAGGAACTATGATGCTGGATAAAAAGTCCAAAAGCTTAGCCAGTCCTCCCAACAAGCGAAGTGCATGCGCTGCAGGCTGACCCACATACTTATGGTGGCATATCACCAGCTTCACGGGCATATGAGAGTCCAACAGCAGTACCAGGTTAAATATATTTTTTTTTCACAGCAACAAAATACAACATCAACATTAAGGTCAACACATGTCCAATGAACAAGAAGAGTTCTTTGGAGGCATACGTTTTGCGCAAGGTGTATGATGATGTGTTAGGCACCTTGATTTGTGAAAATAGTTCCTACCAGATTTCTGATAAATCCCAAAGGACTGTTTTGAGCAGACACACTCCTGTTTAAACAACAAACATACATAAGTCCCTGTGATGTTATAAGGGACATTTTTACCGAACAGGCTGCAAGTTATAAATGTGTCAGTTGTCATGCTCCTTCACTACTGTGAATGACATTACATTAGCCATACTAAAGTGACATAGCATGATAAAATGCACTTATGATATAGTGGATGATCCAAACATCACATTGGTGAGTTGGTATGATAGACAAACAATAGTGAGCATGTGAGCCAAAATGACAAGAAACACCAGAATAAACGGCTGCATGTGTGATTATGAGCATATCAAAAAGATCTTTTTCACAAAAAATACGTTTTAATTTATGGTAACATTGATAGATTTGCACGATGTATTACTCCTTCGCAAATGTGCATGTAAACCAGTCTGTTTTTTTAATGGAATTTTGAAAGGCATACATTTTTTGAAGAAACGCACAGGAATGCATACACATTTGTGACAGAGTAACTCATGCATACATTTCCTTGGTTATGTTCAGATGATAGATCAATTATGAAAAATAAATAAAATCCTTAGAGAGACTTTGGCAGATGGAATGTTCCATCACATATGTGTTTGAGTATGCCATCTGGAAACCTCAAAATCTGGCTCAACTCAAGAATCATGAATAAATCGTAGAAATGCATCAAGATTTAATCTGTTGCATATTGTGATTTCCTTTTTATTGTTTAATTTTAAATATATATATGAATCAGTGTATTAAATATTTACTGTGATGTTGTACTAATTTGTGCGTAAATTGCAAAGGTAGTTTTGCTTTGTAAGAGTTTTTGTGACATAGGTTCGCTATTCAATTCAACAAATCCGAACCATTCAGATGTGTTAAACAGTTCCTGGAGAGAATATTAAAAGTTGAAGGCTAAAGATCATAAATGAAATAGGAGCTGTGACCAAATGGTTTCTGAAGATGTTCCCTGAATGCAGGTGATAATGATAAAAATGAACTAATGTTTGAAAAACTTAAAGCAGGTAAATTCTGATAAATGTTAAAATGTTTTGAGGAAAGACTCCATGATCTGTTCTATTTACACAGAACAATAACGTTATTGTGTATGTATTTCATCATCTTCAGGAGCAGGCAAAGGGGACAGTGACCAGGAAGGAGGGGAAGCAGCCTGCCACTGTGTTTCAGGAGCTGAGACCAAAGACACTCAATCAATCAATCAGGAAATTTTAAAGCGCACCACTCACCTCAGAGGGTCTCAAAGCGCAGGGGGAGTGCAGCTAGAAGACAGCCAAAAAGCCATGTCTTGAGGCTCTTACTGAAGGTTTGCAGAGTAGGGAAGCGTTGGATGGTGACTGGGACCTTGTTCCAGGCCTTGGTCGCGATATAGGAGAAGGCTCTTCCACCTGCTCTGGTTCTGCAGATGCGCAGGGTTTCTGCTAGGGCAAGGTCGGCAGAGCGGAAGTTTCATTTGGGTATGTGGAAGGAGACTCTTTCTTTGAGGTATTTGGGTCTAGTGTTGTGGAGGGATTTGTAGGCATTGGTGAGTAGCTTGAAAGTCACTCACTTACCGATGGGGAGCCAGTGGAAGTCTTACAGGTGTTGAGTGAGGTGCTGATGTCGTGTGATGCCGAGGACGATTCTGGCCACGGTGTCCTGGATGGTCTGGAGTTTGCATAGCAGGGCTTTGTTAGTGGTCACAGTGGATTTGAGGGTGAGGGGACTGCAACGGAGGCCACCAGATCATTATCATCATCTCCAAAGGACTCCACAAGCCAGCAGTATCTAATGGCAGTAGGTCCTACATGATCTGTAGCACTGCATCCTTGTCCACCACCCAGACACCCATCTCCACCCTCCCTCTTGCTCCCCTCCCAATTAGACAAACCCCAATATAAAAGGCCTACAGACTTCTCTGCCATAGGCAACTCACCCCCTGACCCTTTCCCCGGCTGTGCTGAGTGAGGATGCTATTGACCTCTTATGCAGCATTTCAGTAAGCCAGACTGCACTCCTGAATGCCATCCAGGGCTTTAGTTGCCAAATGCAAGAAATGGCAGCATACCAGGAAGGCACTCATTGTTCTACAGCTGACCTGCAGAGATAATTTGTGGGACCAGCCTCCTTACTGACCGCATCCTTCCAACCAACCGAACCTTGTGCCCCAACTCAGGTCCTTTCCTCATCCCAATTACAAAGTACCCCTAGCCAAACCCCACTCACTTCTTTGCATTTACCCACTCTAACACACACAAGCACCATACTCACATACATACTCCTCCTTAATTCATGTCTTACCTGTCCATAACCCCTGTCAAACCTAAAGGCACCCCTCGCACGAAAGATCCATGAGGTGCTGTTGTGTAGTTCCTACTAAGCAGTAGGATCTGCGTATTGTTTGAACAACATAAACTAAGGGCTTGGTGTCAAGACTTATTCTGGACACCCCAGCAGCATATGTTGGCCTATAGACCATCTAGCTCACAGTGCCACCATAAGCCTCCCTAACATTACCAGGGAGGAAATTGACTCTGACAACCACTGTACATCACAATACTGAACACTCAGGGATCATGGAAACAGTACAGAATCTTTCGCTCAGTTCTATATTTTATAATAAAAAGCAGCCTTCAGGATATGTGCGCTAGATTAGTGATATGTAGATAGCTCAGTCGTCCTGTGGATGAAGATAGGTCTGATAGGATGACTTTTGTGAGTAGTTCATAGAGAGGTCTAGTACATGATGGTCAAGGCATCATGATAATGTTTTGCGAAGCTGGATGTGTAAACAAAGTAGTTTTAGAGAAACTAATCCAACATCGTCGTGAATGCATATATGTGCAGAAGTGCACAGCTGAAATTTTATTTTCTAGAACATTGTAAGGAATAAGCTACCTTGCTATATGGGCCTAACTCGAGAATTTACCTGTCAGCTCTGTGCCCAGTAGATGTTCCTTCCTGAAGCGTTTCGCCTTTGGCAGTCTATTTAGTAGGCAAGTTTGGGGCAACACTCCAACATCATATTTTTGTGACATTTAGGATTTTTACTGTTTTATGTTTGGAGATAAAAAATATTGATTTGAGAGACATTTATTTTCATTTACTTTTTTAAATTATGTCGGAAAAATGGCACATTTTTTAACTGTATTATTTGAACAGTGCATGCACTAGAAATAAAAGTATGTGATTGACATTCAAAATTTGGTGTAAGCACTCATCATGATGATGGACACTTGCACCCACAAATAGATTAGTAATATTTCCTTCGTAAGTGTTAATACAGATGTGTTTATTTGTACTTGATAAGTGATGAAAATAAACACATATTAATTGCACCTTAAAATAATAATGACACAAATAATATTTCACACAAATACAGGAAAGGCACTACACAAGGGGAAATGTTAAATTGATGAATATATTCATTGATTAGAGTTTGGAAGTAGCATTGATTTTGAAGTTATTTTTAAACAAATGTTTCACCTTGTCAAGTGCAATTTCCACATTATATTGCTTTTCAATTATACCAATAATGTGTAATGCAAATGTTTATGAGTTATAGTTTAGGAAACCTAATTTACCACACCTGTATGTTCAGTTGTAGATTTTTGCTTTGATGTCCATTTTTCATAAGTGTTCATTATCACTATACAAGTGTTTCTTTATATTTCTTAAATGACAAAATTACACATATATGCATTATACATTGGTATGTTATTGCTTTTAAGAGAGATTTCAACATGCACAAGTCCAGATCAAATGATAATGAGTTATAATGGAAGTTTACCTTCAATTCTGGTGACAACAGTGTTAGTTGCTATATGGTCAAGAATGGTGCACAGATATAATATCGACTCCAAAATATTGATAGGACATAATATTGAGTTGTAAATATAGACTGGACAAAATATTGACAGGACAGAATATAGATAACCAAAATATCGTTTTTAAGGTAAGTGATTTAATATCGACTGTTAAAAATATAGAAAGTTAAAATATCGAAGTATATAATATAGATAGTTAAAAATATTGATTTTTTAATAATATCTAATTTTTTATAGTGTATTTCTATGTTATAATATGTGTGAAAAGTGTGTATTTATGTTATAATTAATTTTAATTAATGAATTTTGTTTTTATAATTATTGCGTAATTTAATTCTGTAGCGGGTTGTGGGTTTATTGGGGAATATGGTGGGAAGTAATTTAATTATAATTAATTAAATATGTAAATTTATTTATTGATAGTAATTTTTAATTAATTGTTAATTAATTTATATTTGTTAATTAATTAAATTTTAATTGGTAATTAATTTTAATTAATTGATTAATTGTTAATTATGTAAATTTTACTAATTTATTTTCTGTAGCGGGTTGTGGGTTTATAGGGGAATTGGGTGTCATTAATTAAATATGTAAAATTATTTATTGGTATATATTTAGAATTAATTATTAATTAAGTATTTATGGGTAATTATAAAAAATGTATTTGCCAATTAATTTAATTTAATTGATTAATTGGAAATATGTTAATTTTAATAATTTATTTTCTGAAGCGGATTGTGGGTTTATAGGGGAAAAGGGTGGGGAGTAATTTATTAATAATTAATTAAATAATTAAATGTATTTAAATGTATTTAATTGGAAATAATTGTTAAATAATTTTTAATTATTAAATAATTAATTGTAATAGGTGATCAATTGAAATAATTATTGGTAATTAGTAATTGTAATATATTAATTATTATATTATATACATTTTTTAATAATTTTTTATTCATTATTAATAGATATTCATTTAATTTTTTTTAAATAATATGTGAAGTATTTACTTTCCCTAATGTTGTATTCTCTGGAGTGGGAATAGTAATTTTAACCCTTATGATATCCAAAGCTTTCCCTACTGTTGCACTCTTTGGAGTGGGAATAGTAATTTTAAGCCCTACGCTATCCAATGTTTTCCCTACTGTTGCACCCACTGGAGTGGGAATAGTAATTGTAACCCCTACGCTATCCAACGCTTTTCCTACTATTGCACCCACTGGAGTCGGAATAGTAATTTTTACCCCTACGCTATCCAACGCTTTACCTACTGTTGCACTCTTTGGATTGGGAATAGTAATTTTAACCCCTACGCTATCCAACGCTTTCCCTACTGTTGCACTCTTTGGAGTGGGAATAGTAATTTAACCCCTACGCTATCCAACGCTTTCCCTACTGTTGCACCCAATGGAGTGCAAATAGTAATTGTTACCCCTACGCTATCCAACGCTTTCTCTACTGTTGCACCCACTGGAGTGGGAATAGTAATTTTAACCCCTACGCTATCTAACGCTTTCCCTACTGTTGCACCCACTGGAGTGGGAATAGTAATTTTAAACCCTACGCTATTCAACGCTTTCCCTAATGTTGCACCCACTGGAGTGGGAATAGTAATTTTAACCCCAACGCTATCCAATGCTTTCCCTACTGTTACACTCTTTGGAGTGGGAATAGTAATTTTAACCCCTATGCTATCCAACGCTTTCCCTACTGTTGCACCCACTGGAGTGGGAATAGTAAATTTAACCCCTACGCTATCCAACGCTTTCCCTACTGTTGCACCCACTGGAGTGGGAATAGTAATATTAACCCCTACGAGAACCAACGCTTTCCCTACTGTTACACCCACTGGAGTGGGAATAGTAATTTTTACCCCTACGCTATCCAATGCTTTCCCTACTGTTGCACTCTTTGGAGTGGGAATAGTAATTTTTACCCTTATGCTATCCAAGGCTTTTCCTACTGTTGCACCCACTGGAGTGGGAATAGTAATTTTTACCCCTACGCTATCTAACGCTTTCCCTACTGTTGCACCCACTGGACTGGGAATAGTAATTTTAACCCCTACGCTATCCAACGCTTTTCCTATTATTGCACCCACTGAAGTGGGAATAGTAATTTTTACCCCTACGCTATCCAACGCTTTCCCTACTGTTGCACTCTTTGGATTGGGAATAGTACTTTTAACCCCTACGCTATCCAACGCTTTCCCTACTGTTGCACTCTTTGGAGTGGGAATAGTAATTTTAACCCCTACGCTATCCAACGCTTTCCCTACTGTTGCACCCACTGGAGTGGGAATAGTAATTGTTACCCCTACGCCATCCAATGCTTTCTCTACTGTTGCACTCTTTGGAGTGGGAATAGTTATTTTAACCCCTACGCTATCCAACGCTTTCCCTACTGTTGCACATACTGGAGTGGGAATAGTAATTTTAACCCCTATGCTATTTAACGCTTTCCCTACTGTTGCACCCACTGGTGTGGGAATAGTAATTTTAACCCCTACGCTATCCAACGTTTTACCTACTGTTGCACTCTTTGGAGTGGGAATAGTAATTTTAACCCCTACGCTATTCAACGCTTTCCCTACTGTTGCACTCACTGGAGTGGGAATAGTAATTTTAACCCGTACGCTATCCAACACTTTCCCTACTGTTGCACCCACTGGAGTGAGAATAGTAATATTAACCCCTATGCTATACAACGCTTTCCCTACTGTTGCACCCACTGGAGTGGGAATAGAAATTTTTACCCCTACGCTATCCCATGCTTTCCCTACTGTTGCACTCTTTGGAGTGGGAATAGTAATTTTTACCCTTACGCTATCCAACGCTTTCCCTACTGTTGCACTCTTTTGAGTGGGAATAGTAATTTTTACCCTTACGCTATCCAACGTTTTCCCTACTGTTGCACCCACTGGAGTGGGAATAGTACGTTTTTACCCCTACGCTATCCAACGCTTTCCCTACTGTTGCACCCACTGGAGTGGGAATAGTAATTTTTACACTTTTGTTATTGTACGTTAATAATATTGGCTATTATTTAATTATATTTTGTTACTATATATATATGTTTTAACAAATATGAATTAAAAAATGTTTTTTTAACTTTCATTAATATTTAATTATTATAAGTTAATTTAAGTATTTTTAAGTATATTTTAGTCATTAATTTTTAATATTAATTTAATTTAACATTGTTTTTAGTAAAGTCGATAGTTTTAAAAAATATTTTTTAGTAAACAATATTTTGAACTCGATATTTTTGTACTTACCTGTTTGTAGATAGAAACTCGATATTTTGTCTGTCGATATTTTTTCAACGATATTCTTGATGGTCGATATTCTGTCCCTCGATATTATGTCAGTGATCCGTCAAGAATCAGCACCAAACGCAGGACTTGCACGATCAGCTCCATGATGGAAAAGGAAGTGTGAAACTGAAAGATGGTAAGTTTCGGCCTTATATCTATTCCAATCTGCCATCACAGGTGTGGAGGTTTCACAGTTAGATCGGCGGTAAAACACATCGATATTGGCCCGGTGGAACAACTGGCTGTAAACACGCCGACAGACAATTTGCCTATGGCGCCATCAGCGCGAGTGAACAAATCTGGCGGAGACTTTGGCACTACACCGGTCTTTTGTCTATCGACCCGCCATAATCTAAATAGAGCAGGTGGGAAGCCTACTAGGCGGGTAGTGACTGATTCGGCCAAGACCTAAATCGGGCACTAAATACAAATGTACAAATCTGTATCCTGAGTCTCCTTGATGATTGGAGATGGCGCCTCCTTCTCAGACACTGCCAATTGACTTACCCTGCTGAACTCTACTGTCTTAGACATTTTTCTTCACACATCTTTCAAGTCCAAAGGTAAGCGGAGGCTGGGCCTAATCCACTTTTCTTATCTGACTCACACTCCATCATGGTTGGACATGACTTTTTACATTGACGGGTCTTATTAGACTAGATGTCTGCATTGAACTTTTAGGTTCTATTTTTAGCTCCAAACTTTAAAATGTTGTAACTCCCATTCTACTGATCAGATTTCTGTCATTTTGATATCAATGAAATTATTCAAAGCTACTCCAATTTCAGAATTTGTGTGGGATGTTTCTTGTGTTTAAGTGCTGCCTAAATACTTTACACATTGCCTCTAAGTTAAGCTTCACTTTTATTGTGCAAAGCTAGAAGTAAGCAGAGGTTAATTTAGTTCCTTTTTTTTTGGTTCACCCTGACAAGATTTGTGGCTGTCGCTGAAGAAGATTTTCACCCCTGTGTAAAGAAATATAAACCTCCTGAGGGGTTCACTGATACACCTTTTAAACCAACAAAGAAGAAAATGGCACGGAAGCTGTAATTTAAAAACAATCCATTTATTAACCTCACATGAGGGAGACTGAGTCATACGGTTCTCTTAGGAGCCAGTCTAAGAGTACAGAGAACAGGGGCCTTATATATGCATAGGTTACATAGTCAGCATAAAACAAAGAGGAGGTCATGGCAGATACAAGCATGCTTACTGACTAATATGGCTATACAAAATTTGCTTACTCAACAAAGTGGGAGGAGAGAACAAACTGAACACATCAGTAAGAATAGCCTGAGAGTTCTATACTAGTAGCAGGTGCATTCTACTAGCTAGGCCTTTCTGAGTATGTGCAAGGCTCTGGAAGAGGGGGAAAGCACATGGCTAACTAAGATGGCTGCCAAGTAGAAAATGGCTTTCAGCTCATGCTAACAGCAATTTTTGCAATCTTTAACAAATAGTCATTTTAGCATGAGCTAAAGACATGCCTTTGATCTAGCGGGAACATAGAAAATAATGAATTCATCAATATCCTAATCCATTGCTAGGTGGGCATTTTTCATTCTAAACATTTTATTAAGCAAGTATATATAAGGTATACGCAGGAGTACAAAGGGAACAGAGCACAACTCGCAACTCAATCGCGGCCCAGTTTAAGAAGAAAAAGTCTTTCAATGATCCTGTCCAGTGTCTCAGGCAGTGCACCAGTTTTCTTCACTTCAATCTAGCAGGCACCAGAGACACAGCACCTGTACCCTAAACTCAAGTCCTTCCCTGACTCCTGTATTGCTCTTCTGGCGCACTGCTCTTTTGCAGGGGCCAAAGATGGTATCCGGTATACCCAGGCACTATTGATCAACAAATGAAGGTGCAGACTTGCATTCACTTTGGAACCAGGACTCAGAGGCCTGATGCTGGGATCTCTGAACCAACCCTCATTTCAAAAGGGGGTCACCTCAAGCAAAAGCCTCCTGGACATCCTTGTCAGTCTGTGACTCTCTCAACTGGGCATCAAAAACTTGATCCACGACTTATCCTTTCTGATTTGTGACCCCGTCTTTCGCCCAAGACAGTGGCAGGTGTAAACACTTCACTTGCCAGTGCTTCCGCCTTCACTGAGGTCCTAGTTGCCAGCAACGCCTGTGCTGGTTACCTTCACCTTGGCTTCAAGCTGGACTGGTGCTGACTCCCCAGGCTGGATCTGATGTCCGGGCCCCTCTGGCAATGGTTGTAAGGCAGCAAATATATATTGGTGGACAGAACAAAAGGTCTTTAGACAAGGCACAGAAATAATCTATCAACAGAGAGGATAGTCTCTGTTGATAGTCCTAGTCTTGGGACACCCCATATATTAGCAAGGCACACAAGAACCACTTCATCTATCTGAGAGTAAAAACCCGGGACCTATTACACTATTTGAAGCAGCTGAGGAAGTCTGTGTTCATTAACTAAATTCTGAGGAAAACAGAAAAACAATACAGACATACTCTAAATCCTTACATTTGCCTATTCCTATATTATTCATCTGAGGAACCTCAAGAAAAAATGAAATGTTCTACACTTTTACTCGTAGACTTTGCATTACTTGTACAGGAATGCAGACACTTCTAAAATGATTTCTCTTAAGAAAAGCACCTACATGATATGCTTAGGACCATGCTCTCATGTTATAGGTACAGCAGGAAAATCTAAAACTGCTAATTTAACAAGGATTCCTATTACATAAAGACTAAAAAAAACTTCAACATAGTGGGTACGTAAACGTCTCCAGCAGAACATGCTGTGACAAACAAACTCCTATAAAACAATATTTTCTTCAAAAATGTTTGCTGAGGATCACATAGGCGTCTTTCCTGCATTCTACTTTTCACAATCCAAGCTATGCAACATCAGCTCTAATAAGGGCTGTCAGCTTATCTACAAAGACTAGCTAATAAAAAAACTAGCAATGCCCTTGCAAAGCTGTATATAACATGAGAATAGCTCAAACAATAATGGTGGGAAGTAACATAGCATATTTATTTATTCATTTTATTAATGCTAACAATTTTAAAACAGTATTACTGAATAGCCAATTAAATGTCTCATGGCCTTTTCCTAGACAGCTTAGACAGGCTCAAGAGAGAGCGAGAAAACATAAATTTGCCTACCCTTAATTTGTAGAGGACCTAAACTCCTTCCCCCATTTCGACAGTAGGAAAACCTGAAACAGGTTTACCTTCTGTCGACACTATCTCCTATTTTTGGCAACTGGGCACAAACAAAGTTGTAGGAGGTAAATAGCACATTTAGCCAGCTAGAAAACATTAATAACCAACCACCAATTCCTTCAGCAATTTCACTAGTGTAACATGAGGGCGCATGGATTCAAAGTAAATCCCATTGCCTCCTTATCTCAGCCCTTGCACAGTAATCTTTATGCTAAAACTATTATTTGTATATACATGGCAAAGCTATGCTCTTAATAAGAGCCCACATATACCACTATATTTCCTTTTGTTCACATGAGTGCACAAAAACTTGATTTTGCCAAAAATTTGAAGCAAAACTTTTCTTTCTCTCAATGCGCTGTCATCTCGTCTTTCAAAAAGTTTCAGAGGTTGAGTGTGTCAAAGCAAACGTTGCTCTGAACCCTGCTAGGCTGCTAAATGCAGAATTCGACCTTTAACCCTTACCAGCTGTCCTATTTTTGTGCAAGGCTTTCCATGCTGCTTTTCCAATTCAAAGCAACTTATGGAGACTCACAGCTGAAAAGCAGTCCTATTCCGTTCCTGTTTGCCAGTAATTTAGAGGTTGAATAATAACTTATGCTGATTTTGTATACTTAGTTACATTTTTGTGCAGTGTGAGGTGTGCAGTCTAGCAGTATAGAGGTCAGCTGTTTGTTCTATACTTACATGTGTACTTTACTGAAGCCTGAGATCAGTTTGATGCGATGGCACTTAAAAATGAATAACCTACAATGTTTTGGCATATTAGTCATCCCCAGAGTGTCCCCTAAATATCCCAGGAATGGGGGATGAGAAATGTATAAGGTACACCCTTATAAAAATGAGTTTTGTACTCCTGGGTAAAGTGACATTTCACATTTTAGTTTCCCCCCATTGCGGTACAGCACTGCTTAAATTCAACTTTAATTAGGCAGTATAGAGATCAAGAAACGTTTTTAGTGCACTTATTTCTAATGAATATATTTTTATTCATATTGTCAAAATTCCCCTTTTTTAATTTCTTTTAATAACACCAACCCTTTTGATGGTTCCACATATGAAAAGCAAGCCTCATTCCTTTCCTATTATATTTAAACGCATTCATGAATAACCCTAAGCACAGAAACCTTACTTGAAATATGAAAAGTCTGCACCACTTTTTAAAGGACAGTTATTATTTAACATCAGAACCACGGATGTGCTTATGTAAAAAGGCATTAGAAAGTTAATCCGTACTTTCAATCTTTTCTCTGTTATCCAAAATAATGATACTATCTTTTGTAACTTTTAAAATCAACAGTCTGGAATGCAGGCCTTTATACCAGGTTTACACTAACTTAAAATCTAGTTGACTTAGCATTTTCCCTCTGTGGCTTGGGACCAAGAATAGCCATGTATTATTGTATTGTATTGTAATTGCATTTATATAGCGCATACGAGATGTCGAAGAGCTTTTTCGGCGAGTAGCACGCTACTCCGGGACCCATAGAGGATTAGCATTGAATTAGTATAGTGAAACATGCAAGTACATTTTAAGTGGTGGATAGGTTAGTCAGTTATTTGGATTTGGAATGATAGCAGGATTGAGGTGGAAAAAGGTTTTGTATTTTTATAGCGCTTGTTGATGCACGCTATTCAGGGAGCCAATAAAGGATTAGTGGTGAATTAATATGGTGAAGTATGAAGTAATTTGAGTGGTGGATATTTAGTCAGTTATTTGGAGTGAGAAGGATAGCGGAGGGATAAAAGGGGAAGAAAGGTTAGCATTCATATAGCACTTGTTACCCCTGATGGGTGTTGAAGCGCTTTTCTGGCGAGTAGCACGCCACTCTGGAACCCATAAAGGATTAGTGTTGAAAATTAGTATAGTAAAATATGAAGTAATTCGAGTAGTGGATATGTTATTCAGTTATTTGGGTAGAGAAGGGTAGGAGGCAGGATAGAAGAGGGAAAGAGGTTTGTATTTAGCTACTCTGGAACCCATACAGGATTAGTGTTGAAGTAGTGTGGTGAAACATGGGAGTAATTTTAGTGGTGGATATGTTAGTCAATTATTTGTATTGAGAAGTGTTGGGAAGGGGTAGAAAAGGAAAAAGGTTTGTATATATATAGCACTTGTTACCCTGAAGGGGTGTTGAAACTTTTTTTTGGCGAGTAGCACGCTACTCTGGAACCCAATAAAGGATTAGTGGTGAATTAGTATAGTTGAATTTTAAATTTGAGAAGTGAACATGTTAGTCTGTTAATCTTGATTGAAAAGGATAGTTGAGGGATAAAAGAGTGAGGGATTTTTTTTAGGTCTTAGCAATAGGAGGAGGCTTTCGGGTGAGTAAAAAGGAGTTTTGGAAGGGAAGAGTTTAGAAAGGTTTGTTTTAGGGGATCGGTATAGTAAAAAGAGGTTTCAGATGATGCAAAGAGGAGTAGAGTAGGAGAGAGTCTAGAAAGGGTTATTTTGGCCATAATAGTAGTGGTATGGGGTTTGGGATAAATGAGAGAGAGTATGTAGAGGATATATTGATAGATCAAGGATAGGGTAGTGCATTGGAAAGAGTATTACAAAGAAGTTTGAGATGAGTCAGCAGGTTGGGCTAGAAGATATATTGAGCGACGTATAGGCTGAGAAATAGGGTAATGCATTGGAAATGCTAAATTAGAAGAAAGTGATAAATATATAGATCAGGGGTCTCCAACCAGTAGCTCAGGGCTACTGGTAGCTCACCAGTACCCTCAAAGTAGCTCTCAGAGGTGAAGCCAAACCAAGCCAATCCGGGAGATTCTGTGTATATTATAGAAGGCAGCACTGCTCATTTCACTACCCTTAAGAGATTCAGACAGCCAAACCAATGACAGGGCCTGTTGGTAACACTCAAACACACACTTAGGTGGCCTATCAATCAATCAATCAGGGATTTATAGATTGCACTACTCACCTGTGAGGGTCTCAAGACGATCGGGGAGTGTGTGGGGGGATTTGGGCAGCTCAGGTCTTTCGAAAAGCCCGGTCTGAATGCTTTCAGTGTGGGACTTCATCTGATGCTGTGGGGGAGTTTGTTCCAGGTCTTGGCCATGATGTAGGAGAAGGGTGCCTCCTATTCTGGTTTTTGTGGATAAAGGGGATCTCGGTCAGCCGAGCGGAGGTTTCTTTTGGGGGTGTAAAAAGGGATTCTTTAGTTGAGGTTTTGGGGTCTTGTGTTGTGGAGGGTTTTATAGGTGTGTGTGAGCAGCTTGAAGGTCTGTCTTGTTTCGACGGGAAGCCAGTGGAGGTCTCATATATGCTGGGTAATGTGGTCTTGTCATGGGATGCTGAGGATGAGTTTGGCTGTGGTGTTCTGGAGAGTCTGAAGTTTGTAGAGTAGAGATTTGTTGATTCGGTATAGAGGGCGTTCCCATAGTCCAGCCTGCTGGTGAGTGCATAGGTGACGGTCTTCCTGGATTCGAGGGGTTGGTCCATTTGGAGATCTTGCTGACTATGCGGAGGGTGTTCAAGCATGTGGAAGCTGCAGCGTTGGCCTATGGGTCTGCCAGATGAACCATCTTTATCGACTTTAAATTTACCTAAGAAAGAGATTGGCCATGTTATCCACCCTGCTCAATCAGTCGCACTGTATGTGACATCAAAGAATAGTAGCAGCAGTAATCAGGGCTGACCCACACAAAGGTGTGACTGCAAGAACCAAAGTGAAAATGTGTTAGTTGGGAGCATGATCGTCCAAAGAGCTGAGGAGAAGAGAGTATGCATTCAGGGCAGAGAAAATTAAAAGCATCACATTCATTTTTGTGTGGGTGTGTGACATTGTGTCCTTCCCAAATAAACAGTGTTGATTCCTTAAAGCTACTCCCAGCGTCAAGGACTGCCAAATATGTATGCTGGGCTCCATCATAAGAGTATTATCTCTGACCCAATTATGCCCTTTCATGGTATAATTGTGCCATGGCCATCAAATTTTCGTCCTTGACTATTTTGGGCATAAAAGTAGAGTAATTACCTACTTGCTGCCATCACTGAGACATTAAGGCATGCTTTTAGCCATTCCTTACAGAGTGGCAACCGCTTCTCCCATAATAATGGCCATAACTGATATATGTTGGGCATCCAGCTGTGTCACAGTGGTACCCCTGGTTTAATGGTGGGCATTATTAGCATACCAGAGGCATTCTTAGTGTTATGGTGAGAAACCATGGCCTATGATTCCAATACCTGGGTATTTGAAGCATAATTTGTCCATGAGAGGCATTTTTACATGGCGGTACTCAATGAAAACTAAAAGCTGATGTTTAGGGACTGTGTATTTTCTAACAATGAAAACTGATTTGACAGCTTGGAGTCCATGGTCATTCCGAGGTTTCTTACTTCCTTCAATACTTTAGGCAGTGATCCCAGTTCATTAGGCCATGAGGCAAGCGGGTTGTAATGTTTCCAATCGCCACACGTGAGTATTTCAGTTTTTTAAGCATTCAATTTGAGATGGCTCCAAGTCATCCATGGATCCATGGCTCTGAGACAGTTGAAAATTGGTGATTTTCCAATCTCTTTGGGGCATTCCAGTTGAAGGAGTATTTGCGTGTCATCTGCATATTTATAGCACGTGAGGTGAAATGTATTGATCAGTACAGGAAATGACTTCATGTAGATGTTGAAAAGCATGGGCGAGATGCTAGAACCTTGAGGGACCCCTGCTTTTGTGGAGTACGGTTTGGACGAGAAAGGTGGGGTATGGATGACATTAGTTCTGTTTTGAAGGTAGGACGCGATCCAGTCTAGAGCAGTTACCTCTATGCCGGTTTCATAGACTTTTTATTTCAGACTGTCATGGTCAACTGTGTCAAAGGCAGCTGAGAGGTCCAAGAGGAGTAGCGCAGCAACCCCGCTGCGGTCAACTGCTTTCTTCAGGTCATCACAGATGGCAAGGAGGGCAGATTCAGTGCCTCTTCCCAGATGAAATCCTGTTTGGAATTCTGAAAGTATGTCATTCTCTTCAATGAATTGTGACATCTGGGCGAACACTGCTCTTTCTATCAGTTTGCCGAGGAAAGGTCCATTTGTAATGGGTTTGTAGTTGTCAGGATTCAGCGGGTCCAAGTTTGTTTTCTTCAGTAAAGGGCGCATGTATGACGTTTTTAAGTTTTTCTGAAAATATTCCAGTAGTTAAGGAATCATTGCTGTGACCAGTAGGAGTCAAATTCTCACACCTTTCAAGCACAAATCTATTGTTCTGTAATGTCGTGTTTATTTCAGCAACAACCAATTCACTCAGATGATGTGAATGCCTTTTAATATCTAATACAATGTATCTAAGGAAAATGCTGTAACATTTTGCATGTTAGTCCTAGTTATTACAAAGCACACAATTTCGTTTTTTCCCTTCTTATGAGGCTTATTTTATTCCTATTGAATGTGAATTCAAATTTTATCTTTAGCATTGTGGCAATTTGCACACATGTATATTTTCTTACTTAGTCAATTTAATGGTAGCGTGCAGCTCTTTCTGGATTTTTGATTTATTTTTGTAATCAATTAAATGACATATTGCATAACAGTATGATGACAACAAAAACACATTGAGCTCATTCCAGACATTTACAGAAGGGGGTCATACACTCAGAACACACAATACAGCATGTTTAAGGCTAGCCATTCTTACACAAAGAGTGCAATCGCTATTTACTCACACAAGTACCAACGATGTCAAACCACAAACAGCATAGACATTCAAACACACAATCAACACACAAATCAACACTTAGGACAAGAACAAGAGACAGCCCACAGACTGTACTGAAACCAAACCATTTGTAAATACTAATTGTAAGTCATATTTACAAGAAAATCTCCTCAAACGTAGTCCAGAAAGAACTGCACCAAAACAGCCAAAGACTGTTCCATGTTCAAGAAGCCAAAATACACCAAATTCGCCAGTTTTGGCTGGCAAAATACTCATGAACCTCCAACTTACGTCCTTTGTTGCCTCAGAAAATTTGCTGGACTCCACACAATATGGTTTCTGGCATGGCACGGAGACAGTTCTGGTCATGGCAGCAGGGGGGCTTTGCTCTTCGCTCGATTCCGGTGCAAAGGCCGCCTTTATCCTTTTTGATCTCTCGAAGGCCTTTGACACCGTGAACCATGACATTCTTATTCTAACGCTACAGAAGCTGTGAGTCTCAGGGCTTAGCTTTAAGCTTACTCAAGTCCTATCTTAACAATAGGCAACAGTTTGTTCAGATTGATGACTCATGTTTCAAAGCAATTCTCACTCCCTTCTGGGGTCCTGCAGGGCTCATCTTTGAGCCCTACATTGTTTAATTTGTATGTTACCCCCTTAGGGGATGTCATCAGGCAGTTTGGCGAGTACACACTGACTAAGGCTGAATGGAAGTAAAACCGAGGTGCTTCTCTTGGGCTCTGACTCCTACATGTGGTCTGAGAAATGGTGGCCTCAGAGGATGGAAACACCTCCCAACCCAGTAAAAAAGGCCAAAAATCTAGGAGTAATTTTTGATGACGGCCTCACGTTTCAATCTCAAACCAATAAGGTCGCCACTCAGGTGCATTTAATTCTAAAATTAATTCAGAAGGTGAAACCTTATATTCTGCCAGCTGCAGTTAAAACATTGGTAACAACCTTGGCCAGACTGGACTATGGTAATGCCCTTTATTTGTGTCTTCATAAACAACACCTCCTCAAACTCCAACAGGTTCAAAACTACGCTGCTAGGATGTTACTGAATATCCCTAAGTTCCAGTCTGTGTCCCATGGCCTTAAACACCTTTACTGGTTACTGGTGAGGAAGAGAGCAGAATTTAAGGCCTTATGTCTGGCTTTCAAGGCCCTTCATGGGACAAGACCTGAATACCTTAAACAGCATCTATTACTGTATCATCCAAACAGGACACTTCGGTCAGCCACAAGCAAACTTCTTCAGGAACCCAAGTTCAGGAGGGTGTTCTAGGGAGGAAGTAGTTTTTTCTTCCACACTGTCAAACTGTGGAACAGACTTCCGATACCCAAAAAGAACAGTGCAACTCTTCTTTCCTTTAGAAAAGCGTTAAAAACCTGGCTTTTCTTGCCCTAATCTATTTTCTTTTCTGGCATTTTTCCTCCGCTGCAGCGCCTAGACGCCCTTGGGCATTCGAGCGATATATACATTTTAAATTCATTCAATCATTCACCTCCAAGAAAGAAACACATTCTACGATCTGTGCTAAGAACAGGCATGCCAAGAATATTGCAGCATATACAATATTATTCGCAAAGTAGCACTTAACTCAATGTGTGCTGTTCAAGTTTTAAAAAAGTCAGAGAAAAATCTCCTCATTACCTGTTTATATTAATTGCAATTCATATATATCCAAGCAGGTTCCAAGATTTTTGCCCAAAACAAGTAAAGAAAATGTTCTATACTAGGACCAGGTGCGTTTCACTAGCTAGGCCTTTCTGAGCATGTGCAAAGATCTGGAAGAGGGAGAAAGCACATGGAAGCACATGGCTAACAAAGATGGCTGCCAAGTACAAAATGGCTTTCAGCTCCTGCTAACAGCGATTCCTGTAATCTTTAACATGTCAACCAACAACCCAATGTTTCACATTAGTCGATTGCATCAAATAAAGATATTAACTTCTTTCCTCTCTTCCCCTCATCCCAAACAAGGTGATCCTCAGAATTGCATCCCCTGTCAAACACTATTCAATCTCTCTGTAAAAAACATCCAATGACACTGAGCTGTAAATGAAAGTCTCACCTCTAGAATATATAACAAGTCTGTTGAAAACACTAGTACACCTGAAATGATGGATGCTTTTCCAGCATATCATAATGAACCTCTAGAAAACAGAATTTCAGATGACCTCCCACTTACATGTCTCCATGCCAGAACAATCCTGGCTCAATGCAACTAATATTCTAAACTTCAAGTCATCTATTTTTAAAGAAGCAAAGTCCCTGAGATTTACGTGGACAAAAACCTAAACATCCTTACGCTTATTAATGTATTATCTAAAGAGGCCACACATCAGAGGGAAGACAATCCTTTATCTCTACTGGAGATTTTAAATTTGTTTTGCAAACAGCAGTACTTTCAAGACACAACTATAGAAACTCCCTTCTGGCGGAAACCAATGAAACTCACATGGCCCCTTTGAAAGCGGCTCTCAATGTGGCAGCCATATTTTTATCTTTCAACAAAAGATGGAACCACATTCTAGTAATCCTAATCACCCTAAACTGTGTTCCCATTGAAACCAGCAGCTTATTTAAACTGCAATGCATTGTACACAAGAATATAAATTGGAAAACTAATAACAACCTAGCTGCAAAACTATGCATCCCAGGAGGAAGGATCTTGTTCACTCAGGAGCAGATAAACTGTACTTCTGCAAATCCCAGCATTAAAACAAAGACTATGAAACAATTCTTCTGCAGTAGTGCCCACAATACATGAAATCAATCAGTCTAGCTATTCAAACAGACCCTTTTCTAGAAAACTTCAAGAACAACCTTAACAAACTACTTTTAAACGACGTTGTAAGATGTACTGATCTGTGTACGAGCAGTACCACAAGAAAGACTATGGCTGCTGGTTCTTTGGATATATGCATTTTTAGAGGATTCTAGAATGTTCTAATATTCTATTTAACTACAAGTGTTTGTTGCTGCTCTGTGTGTGAGATCAATAAAGAAGGTATGCATAATATTGGCCTTCATGCCTTGACATTAAATTAGTAACTTCCATGACAATATCAGAGTCTAATGGCTGAGCAACAGATCAGAATTTTTCGGCTGTGAAAATAATCACATGTTCTCAATTTCTGGGGGATAACCTTCAGATTATGGTACTACTGCACCAAAATCTTCTTGTACCAAAAAATACACAACCTTTTTCTTCTTATCAAGTTCCGACAAGTTTAACTTTTTGAAATTTAATGAAGCGAGTCATTTTTATATTACCAAGTAATTGCTCCCTGTGCAAACAGGAGTTTGTGTAGGAATCACAATTTAAAAGGCCACTTGTATTCAGACCCTTAGATTTAAATCTGACTCCATCCTCAATACAACATTGACCTTAGCATGTATACAATTTATATAATTACAGTTGGCCTAATGTCATGATTCTGGCTTTGGCAGTCATAGTCATGGCCCCAATACATTCAGGGCCAAAGATTTTTTTTGTGTTTCAATAGCAAACTCACAGCTTAAGTGCAGTGGTTGCACTAAAGGCTTTTAAGATCCCTGTCAGTAGCACAGTAATCTCTAAATTCGACAGGTGGTCATCTGCTATGGGAGTGACCATCATAATCTCCACTGAGCTATCTGTAAAAACCGACTATATAGCCTCCCTGCTCCTTTAAATGAGAGAACAATGTGATCTCAAGTCACTTGTCTAAAGGGGAATATGAAGGGAAATGGGTTGTTAGTTGAGGGGGAGAATACCAAACTCAAGTAGTAACCATAGCCACTGTGAAGGTGAACCCTTAATCTCACTAAATTAGCCTGAGGTAAACCCCCTGGTCATAATGGCACAGAGCAGACAGTCTAAACCTAGAGGTAAGGTATAAATATTTAGAATGCAGTACTGAAACAGTGATAACGTCAAAAGACAATAAAAGTAATAATCGGAAACCTATTTAGAAAAATAGAAAAAAAATGAATAAATAAAACAACACAAAAGATGTGGTATAACTTTTTAAATTTTAATTATCAAATTAGCACTACAAAGCCTTATGCACCAACCACAGGCTTGACTGGTACTGAGCCACAAGTTAAGGTGATCGCGATGGAGCACAGGTCAGATATAAAAACCGGGTTTGACCCAGTTGGAATTTTTACCTTCTGGCTTGAAATGGAAGTGAAAAATCCTTAGTATGGGAAGGCAGCAGGCTGTGGTTGAAGAGGACTACATGTCATCGGATAGACGCTGGACAAGATCTCGGTAAAGCTGTTGACTTTTGGCAGCATTGAAGATTTCTACGTTCATACTTAGGGACAATTTATATTTTGACAGATGAAGGTATTGCAGATAGGACAATGGAGTAATTGACTGCATTGCATTGAATGCACCTCCGTCAGCCAAGTTATGACATGAACACCAAGCAGGCTGTAATTTTTAAAGCATTGTCAGGAACAGTTTTTAATTTGTTAAATGTGAAGTAGAGGTGCTCACATTTTTGTGGGAGGCCACGCCCACTCCCTCTGTCTCCACCCACTTCCTTCACTGGCTCCACCCACATCCTCAACTGGCTCGGCTGAAAGCCACATGTAATACCCGATTTGAATTCCTACCATAGCAATCTAAATTCATTCAAGAAAGTAGTTCAGGGTGGACTAAAGTAATCAGTGAACTGGACAAAACCATTTCCAGCATGGCACCAAAGCTCTGTAACTATGGAACAAGACGAGGAAACTGTTCAGCACAGCACTTGGACTTGATTGCGGCGCAAGGAGAAGCAGTTTTAAAGCTGTGTATGTAGAGCTGAAACAGGATGTTCTTTCATCTTGGATGGAAAATTGAAGAAAGGTTCTAGACCTTTCTGGAAGGTTAAAGATGTTTCTAGAATATTTTGGAACAATGATTAAACCAAGGTAAGAGAACTTTCTGGATGGTGTTTAAAAATGATTTTACATTATAAATCTCCCTTGGTCATTTAAATGAACGTCTTTCTTCAAGATGTAGTCTTGCAGCATTTGGCCAGGCCTGACGTGGCTCCAGTACAAAACTGTTGGATAAGGGACATGATGCTCGAGCAGTGCGAGAATGCAGTGAGGGATGTATACTTGAGATAAAACCTGCTGCGGCCGGCCGCGTTGTATTTGCTCCAAAAGGCACAAAAGAAATGCGTCCTTTGCTTTTACTTCTGAATCTGAATGCCAAATATAGAATATCGATAGCTGGTGGTTAGGAAAATGTTTAGGATAATAATGGTTTGCCTCGTGGTGCCGGAATATTATTTTAAAGTGGTTTGAGATTGGGTGCAGCGCGGGTGCTTACCTAAATAGATGCTGGAGGGATGGAGATCACGGTCGTGTGCTCCTGCTACTCGACTGGGGTAGAACTAAACAATCTGTCTCCCAGGGCCTGAATGATCCAGAGCTCGCAGTTACAGGGTAATTAAATAGAGCGGGAGCAGCACAGTAACGCGCTCAGCCCCTACCCCCATCAGAACCAAAATCCACCCAGCCCAAATAAATCAGTGTGTGTATCCTGCAGCCGGCAAGTGGCAACACTGTCTGCCAGAGTCAACAGCACTGCACTGTGAAGATTTATGAATATTCTCTTGGACTTGGACTCAGCCCGTAGCTGCCGAGATTTCAGATTACTATGTGTGACACTGTCATAATTTCAGAGCGATTATGAGTGACATTACGAGGTCTATGAGTGACACTTTATTGCGTGCAAAATCAAGCAATGAAGACGAGGAAAACATTTAAATATCAGAAATTATCCCCAGTTGAACAATGAGAAACTCTAAGATCATCTTAAAACTTCTGTAAAACACCAGAAATGGAAGGGCACCAAACAGACACAGACTGTGTGACTACAGTTTTCAGTATCAGAGGGCAGGCAGGTATAGCAGCTGTAAAGAAGTTGATATCATTGATCTGCTCATTCATGACCTGCACTAGCCTAAAAAAGAAAAATTGATAACATAGCAAGTACAACTAGGTTGGTTATACAATCACTCAGTCTCAGACATTATTGGTTGCTAGTGCAATAAGATCAAAAATAATGCTGGGAAGTGCGAGTGCAAAAACCGGTGGATTTTTGCTCTTAACATGCGATAGTGCAAATGAAGTAATAAATACGAATTTCACTATCACAAAGGTGTAAAGCGAAGTCCTAAAAAAAGTTAGACATTATATTATACTGGTTTTGCACAAATTCAAAGAACGAATGTTTAGATCTATGACACGTTGTGTAGGTACTGAGCCCTTTCAAAA
Source organism: Lissotriton vulgaris (assembly GCF_964263255.1). Taxonomy (NCBI): domain Eukaryota; kingdom Metazoa; phylum Chordata; class Amphibia; order Caudata; family Salamandridae; genus Lissotriton; species Lissotriton vulgaris. The sequence goes on from NC_141687.1 coordinate 2,082,818,939, forward strand.
GAGAAAACAATTCCTTTTTTGGAATATAAAGTTATTTTAAGATTGGTTGTGTAAATGTCACTGTAAACGGACTAGCTGCTACCTCGATTATTTTAGCAATATATAGTGAGGGGAACGGCCGCACCGGGGGGAGTCCACAACGCCGTGAGGGCAACGGCAGGCAGGACTACAGCCCCCAGGTGCCCCGGCGGCGCACACCTGACGCCACCAACAGCGCGCCCGGAGGCGCTTGAAAACGAAGGAACGCCTGCCGCAGTCGTGGGACGCGCGCGGGACGCGCCGGACAAAGCCCGGACAAAGGGCGGGCCGTCTGTGGCCGTACGGGGTCGGCAGGGGACGGGACAGGCCACCCCCCTGACATTTACCAGCGCTATGGGCAAAAGAAAAAAGGTATGTGCATCTGATGACATTGGGACAAAAGCTAAACACCCTAGGAAATCGGAGTCCATAATTTCCTATCTAACATCAGCTGTGGGGGTCCTTTCAAAAGAGATTGCTAATGCCGAAAAAGAACTGGGTATTAATCCCACAGAACAAACTGACCCCATACAAAGTTTACCAATAGGCAATGACCAACCGATCCCCCTAGAGCCAAATGTGGTCATTGTGAACCGGGCCCACTCCCTTCCCAGATAATCCCACCCATTACTCAGGATGCTTCCTCAGAGTCTGTCCCACACCGGAGGTGGCTACACACAAGCCTCCACCAAAATTTAGACGGAAAAGTACTGTCATGATGGGCAGAAGAAAGCCAACAAAGACTAAGTCAGTGGGAATAGAACCTGCCCTTAAGGACTTAATTGGACACATGGTGGAAGACCTATTTATTTCACATTTGGAACCAGCCCTGGTGTCTGTAGCAAAGGATATTGTTGATACCTTAAATTTATGAGTGTCTGGGCTTTTGAAAAAATGTGAAAAAATTGATGAAATGCTTAAAAATAAAAGCAAAACGGGGGGGACTACTGAGCCAACAGTATCCTGTGACAGCCAGACAATTGCTGATACCCAGAGAACAAGTGATGGCGAAAGGGAACTGCAAATGCAGTTAGGGATGTCTCAAGGGAAAGATGTGGTGGGGGACCCCTTACACGGTCCAATTACGGGAGCTAGGCAGTCACAAGCCATGAGTAAGGGTCAACAAAACTGGCGTGGGCGCAATCTGGAATTACCCCCGGAGGCTGCACCACTGGTAGCTGTTTTTACAGGGGTACCTCCCATCAGAGGTGGCATCATTGAAACCACTGCCGAACTGATGACTAAAGCTAGGCAATGGTGCCATCAGTATAGCTCGGGTGGTGAGGAAGTTGCCCGTGCACTCACGACGGCAAGGAGGGTGCAGTGGGTGGGACATCGACCAAAAAGCATCCCCGGAGACTGTGTAGTGGTTAATTTTAGCAACATACATACCGCTCACAAGCTATTTTGGGATGGTTCTAGTATAAGCAATAAGGGAATCCGACCTCTCCCATTAGGGTTCTTTTATCCCCCAGCCGGGACTCATAATAGCAGTCAACAAATTAACAAACCATATACACGACACACCCCACGTCCCATTCACATTCCTACAACATCCTATCAGACAAGGATGGGCAATCAGGGAAGCTTAACAAATGTAGGGATCATTGCTTCTGAAAGACCAACAGCAACACTCACATAATTAGCAGTACCTAATCAAATATTGTCGACCACCCCACTAGGCTCACTAGCCTCACCTTTACCACCAGATCCCTATCCACTTCTGCCTCATAGGGAGGAGATTGAGCTATACAACCCTTTCGCTCCCCTATCGCAAATGGACCAAAATGATTGACTGGGAGGAGAAATAGGGGATCTCGAAAATGGGTCCACTGTGGCAGCTGATGTAACTAATATAACACATAACCAGGTTGACACATGTTAAATGATTAGCTGGAATGTCGCAGGTATAAAAGCAAAATGCACAGATCCAATTTGGCTAACATTTTTGAAACAGTATGATATCTTGGCATTTCAAGAAACTTGGGATGTAGATTCAGGCTTCATATTAGACGGCTACCATAGTGTTGCAATCCCGGCTGTACAGGGTTCAGCAGGGAGACCCAAGGGGGGTTTACTGTTCCTGATCTCCCTAGATCTGACAGGTACATTTAAAAATCTTAATGGGGAATCTGAAAACCTTCTTATAATTGACTGGTTGAAAGATGATCAACATTACCTTTTGATAAACTTATATAATGCCATAGGAAACTCTCCGCAAGGGGATCATTTTAATGTCTTAGATAGCTTTTTGTCAGCATACAAGTCTAAAAACTCTTTTGATTTCGGGATAATTTTTAAGGGAGATTTTCATTTACACCCCTGTCAATGGGATTGTTATGGTGAGGACATAATGGGCCTAACAAACGGGAGACTTCTCCATTTCGAACACACCAAAATGAGGGGCATTTTAGAGGATCTACTATCCAAGCTAAATCTAATTGAACCTGATAAGCAAGAGGGAGTAGATCAGGTTCCCACCTTCATGGGACGAGGTGTGGAGTCCGTGATCGACTACATTTTCATTTCCCCGGGCATTAAGGCAAAAACATGGTCGTATAAGGTTGTCGTTTCAACTTTTAGCGACCATAACCCGCTTGCACTAGAAGTCAAACTTAGATGTAAGGGCGTCACCACAGACTTAGGTAGGGCTGTTCTAATGCCCCTGTCTACAAAAGATCAAGGGAGACATATTAAGTGGGAGGTGGTAGTCCCAGAAGCCGTTTTTGAGAACCTATCGACCCAAGTGGAGCCCGACCTTGGGATTTGCCTGGACGAGAACGCTGAGGGGTCAGATATCCCATCCTCCTTTGCAGTAATCTGCAATCAAATATCTGAAAATTTACGGAAGGAGAGTAGGTCCTATAACAGCAAGGCATATAGATGGTTTGATTCATCCTGCTCTAAAGCTCATGGGGCTCTCTTAAAAGCCCTTAAATGCACCCCAAGGGATAGGATTCTTGTCTCATCCTTCCGTAAGGACTATAAACAGGCAATATATATACGGAAATGTAAAATTAAAGAAGAGGCATGGGATAATTTGCAATCAATAGACATATTGAAAGACAGTAGGAAGTTTTGGGCCACCATAAATCAATCTTATTTCTCGGATATGGTTAACCCAGACACAGATTGTGTGATTCCGGATGATGCCTGGTTAAATCATTTTAAGAACATCTACAGTGACAGGGATCATCAGGAACCACACCTTAGTGATTCTATCCCGAGACCTCAAGCACAGCCAGTGAAGTTTAGAACAGCGGAGGTAGAAAAGGCTATACGTGACACTCTGAAACATAAGGCCCCAGGCCCAGACGGGGTGCCTGCTGATCTTTATATTTTATATCCCACTTTTTGGGCAAAAATCTTAACCAATGTTTTTAATGCAGCATCTACTACGGGCTTCCCCCCCTCTTGGGCTTCATCAGTAATAGTTCCCATATTCAAAAAAGGGAGGAGAGAGGACCCCGCCTGTTATAGACCAATCTCCCTCTTGGACTCAGCGGTTAAAATCATGGGCAGAGTCATTCTGCAGAGATTGGGGGATTGGTTGACTGACAGGGGGGGGCTCTCGAATCTACAGTATGGATTCAGACAACACAGAAGCACCATGGACCAATGCTTGAACCTATACCTTTTGATTAACAAATACACTGTTGCAAAGGAGGGTTTTTAATATCTTGGGTTCATGGACCTTTCGTCAGCTTTTGACTTGGTGAATCGCTCCAAATTGTGGAACATACTGTTGGAATTGGGCATTGAAGCATCTCTAGTTTATCTTTTAAGTGATCTTCATCAGAACCTTACAGCAGCCGTGAGGGTCACTCTGTGGGGAAGGTGTACCAGCCCTTTTAACTCTAAGCGGGGCGTCAGACAAGGCTGCATCCTGGCACCCCTGTTATTCACTATATATATCAATGGCCTGGAAAAATCTTTGAATGGGGCTGGGGCAGACATTCCGCGTGAAGGGGGAGTACACATACTGGTCCTACTGTACGCGGACAACGCCGTTTTAATTTCTCAGACGGGGGTGGGCCTCCAGAGGTTGCTGGATAATTTCGGCAACTTTATGGAGTCTTTAGACCTAAAAGTTAATAGCAGCAAATCACATGTAATGATTGCGGGACGTAAAAGGTAGACTAGTAAAGTACCCACTTTCAGATGCCTTGGCAATCATCTAACAAGGGTACCTGCTTTTAATTATTTAGGTGTTCTTTTTGATGAACAAGGAAACTGGCTTCCCCAAGAAAAAATGAAAAGCAACGCTGTTTTAAGATCCACATCAGCCCTCCTTAATTCTGCAAAAAAACTGGGAGCCAGGCCCATGGAAGCAATGATAAACATATATAAATCCAAATGCTGCGCTATTGCATCCTATGGGGCATCTATTTGGGGTTATGCCTCTGTCAACAAAATCCAGCTCGTGGAAAACAGATTCCTTAGATCCCTGCTATCTGTCCCACAATCTACCCCAACTTTCTCCATTTATTCAGAACTAGGCTTAGGTTACATTACAGATCACCTAAAGACTGCACCCCTAACATGTTGGGTATCAACGTGGCTCAACGAGGAAATCACATTAAACCATTTGATCCTAAAAGATTGCCTGAAACTGGAAAATGCAGAGGGAATCCCGTGGCTGGCATACGTTAGGGCGGCGTGTGCCAGACTGGGTAGACCCGAACTCTACATGGCTCCTGAGAGCATTAAGAAGGGGGATATGGCTTGGATCAAACAAAACTTTAGATCATTGTTGGAGTGTGACAGAGAGGAAGAGGAGCTCAAAAAAAAGGGTGTAAGAAGTATTTATCTTCTACAGTCATCTCCCTCACTTGAACCCTACCTAAGGATTGTCACAAAACCTTTCCACTGCTTCTTGCTGACAAGACTTAGGTTTAATTTAATACATTTTTCTTTGGGTTCCTTTGAGCATTGGGCCAACCCGGAAGATTCTGCTCCATGCTCTTGTGATAACTTTTCACCCCAAGACACACTCCATCTAATAATGTTTTGTGAAAAGTACTCTGTGCCCCGCAAAAAAATTCTACTGCCCATATTGAGGAAAGCCGGCTTCTTGCAAGTGAGACCAGCTCTCTTGTATTTGCAGCTACTGGATAGCGTACACACTATTTTTAGTGTAGCTAGCTTCCTGGTGGCAGCAGTCAGGATTAATAAAAGTTGTGGGAACATCTGTCCACTCCAAGATGCAGGAGGGTGACATTGGGGGTAGTCATTTACTGTTATTAAGTATATAATTAGATGTGATATAAGAGCTCATTTTTGACAAAATTGTCACTTGTAACTAAGTATGTATAGTTGAATTTTGTATATCATCATACTTGTATCAAATATTTTGGGGGACTGTAAAATTTGCCCTTTGCACTTTTGGCACTTTTTGCACTTTCAAATTTGCTATTTGCACACATTTGTACATAGTATGCTCAGGTATAAACTGTATCTGTCTTGCATGTGTCTTTAATAGCTGTTATTAGTAGTATTTGCATTTATACAAAATTTGTTATTTGCACTTCAAAATTCTCAATTTGCACATATTATGCACAAGTCATGGATTGTATATACCATTGCATATGTCTTCGATAGTTGCAAAAACTAGTGTTCCCATCCCCTTTGTATATAGCTTTTTAAAAAAATGAAAACTTTTTAACTTGTATGTATGTTGTTGTTGATGCTGCTTTTATGATTTTAATTAATCGAAATAAAGACTTTTGACTGACTGACTGAATTATGCTTGTGTGGTGAAGAACTTTGTTCCAGTGTTGCCAGGAGAAAGCACCAATTCCGGGGGCCGGGCACATGCTGATGCAGGAAAAACACCTCTTGCCGGGTGGCTGGAATAAAAACAATTAACAAATTATCCTGCCTCAGCCAGCCTACGCCGACTTCCCCGCCACCTCACCCCCATGCTCCCCCGCTCTGGCAATCAATTAACATCCTGCCTGCAGAGCATTCGTTTGGACTTCAGTCCGCTCTCAGTCCCATGTGGTGCCCAGGCCCGGCCTACTGGAGCCTCCCAAAACAGAATGTGATAGGCGCTGCAGCCTCAAACATGGATCTCTTCTCAAGTGCACATAACAAATTAAATAGAGTCAACACATCGCTGTGACTCAGCTGACTCAACCCACCGCAGTTGACTACAGCAACGGGCATTTATTTTCAGGGCACTCTGGCTCAGGAGACTGAGGCACACATAGTTCACAGCTGAGCCAGGCCTGCCTGTATTATTTCAAAAACACTAGGTTAGTTGAAGCTTTACTTTCAAATTTTTAATTAACTAACCTAAAATTCAATCATTTTTAACCCTTACAACCGATCATCCCAGCCGAACGTCGCAGCCAGCCTGTCAAAGAGCTAGGCGGGTCGGAACTACATTGTGCAAGAAAGTGAAGTTCAATTGTTGGACCGGAGGCAATGGCAAGGACTCCCAGGAGAGGCCGAAACTCAGGCCTTTACATGTAAAGACAGTGAGTGCGACCGACAGCCTTAGGGCAGGCTAAGTGATTATGAAGTCTCACACAGCTGCAAGCAGTCACTGTTAACTGCCGTGACTCACAGTGAACACGCTGCGGCTGCACGGCCTGCAGAGTACAGTACAGTACATTTTAAAAAACAACAATGTGTGACATGTGCAGCAGAAACATAGACCCAGCCCTGATAATTAAGTGCCTTTGCTAAGCACCGAATGCACCGGCACAAATTAAGCACTGACTATAAGAGGATGGCACAATCAGTGCTGCAGACCTACTAGTAACATTTAATTACGGGCCCTGCACAAATGTAATGTCATTTTAATAGGGACTTATAAGTAAATTAAATATGGTCATTGGGAATAAGCAAATGTAGCCATATTTATGTTATGTTATATAGGGATTTGTAGAGCGCACTGCTTCTCAGGAATATCCTGGCGCGGAGGGAGATCAGTGACAGGAAAGACAGAAAGTTTACACAGATTGCTTGAACAGATGAGTTTTGAGGAGTTTTTTAAAGGTAGCTAGTTCCTTAGTATGTCGGAGAAGATCTGGAAGAGCATTCCACATGGTGGTGGCCTTGACCACAAAAGATTGTCCCCCAAGTTGAGCTCGTCGAAACCTGGGAATTACCAACCGTCTTCGAGAGGCAGAGCGGAGAGAATGACTGGGAAGGTAGAACGTACACCTAGAGCTCAAATAGGATGGGCATGGACCGTGAAGAGCTTTGTGTGTCAGGGTCAGAGTTTTAAAGCGCACTCGCTGAGCCACGAGGAGCCAGTGCAAGTTGTTGAGCTTCTTACGGATGCTCATTCTCCTCGAGATGTTAAACAGGAGCCTGACTGCTGCATTCTGGATAACCTGCAGCTTCACCAGTAGGTGCCCAGGGATGCTGATGTACAGGGCATTAGCATAATCAGGCGCAATAGAATGAGTGCTCTGGCCACAGTCTCCTTGGCAGGGCGGGGAAGCAGGGGAAAGAACCTCCTTAGAGCTTTGAGCGTGCCAAAGCATGTCCCTGAGAGTCGCTTAATCTGTTCATGTAAGCTCAGGTCGGCTCCGAACCAGATTCCCAGGTTCTTGGCGACACCACAGTCACCGCTAGGGCATGGGAACCCGGCGGGCCAGAGAGATTCTCTGAAAGCCGGAGGAAATTGGCCATAGAGGAGTATCTCAGATTTATCTTCATTGCATTTGAGGCTAGCCTACACCCACCAAGCAAATACAGAAGACAGAGATCGCTGGGCCACATCAGTTTGAAAATCATCACCCTTCCAGGTAAAGAGAAGCTGGGTGTCATCGGCGTATGCCTTGATTTTGGCACCCAGCTTCTCTGCCTGATAGATAAAGGGGGTAAGATATATGTTAAAGAGAAGGGGGCTCAACGTTGACCCCTGTGGGACCCCAGTGGCCACTAGACTGGTGGACGAGGAGAAAGGGGCCATCCCCACCTGTTGGGAGTGGTTATCCAAGAAAGACTTGACCCAGGACAAGGCCACATCTGTAATGCCGATATCAGACAGCTGGAGAGAAGCTGGAGGTAGGGTACTGTGTCGAACACGGCAGAGAGGTCCAACAAAATCAGCGCCACCCTACCGCCCGTGTCCAGGGACTCTCTAATAGCCCCCGTAATCTCCACCAGCGCTGTCTCTGTGCTAAAAGATGTCCAAAACCCGAATTGAGCCGGGCTGCAGAGCACCGGAAGATTCGACAAAATTCTCCAGCTGTTTAAAGGCCACCTTTTCGCACACCTTCGCTAAGGCCGGGAGAAGAGAGATGGGCGGTAGTTGGACAAAAGGGATGGTACTGCTGAGAGCTTCTTGAGGAGAGGGAGGAGTTTGGCATGTTTCCATTGGTGCGGCACTCTACCCGATTGGAGTGAATCATTAACAAGCCCTCCAACAGCAGGAGAGATTATCTCTGCCACCCCACTCAGAACCCTCGCAGGACAAGGATCCGCCGGCGAGCCTGATTTTAATGATTTCAGAATGTCTAAAACATCCTTTCCCTCCGCCAAAGTGAAGTGTGAAAAGAGTTGGCTAGGAGAGTTGATGCACCCGGCAAGGGGAAAGACAGGGAAGTGTTGGACAGGGGGTGTAGTTCTTAAACTGACCTGGATTTTATGGATCTTAGCGATGAAGAAGGTGGATAACTCCTCGAACCATTGGGAGGAAATGGGCGGGGTGGAAAGTTCTGCCGACGGTGACATAAAGCTACGGACAATAGCAAAGATTTCTTTGCTGTTGTTGTTGGCTTTTGCTATTCTGTCTGCAAAAAAGTTGCCCTTGGCTTCTCTAATAGTAGCATAATATTCTCTTTGGGCGGAGCGGAGTGCATCTTAGCCCAGGGACAATACTCCAGGCGCCAATCCTGTTCTAATTTCTTACATTCCATCTTCAGTGTTTTTAAGTGGTCAGTGAACCATGGCTTCGAGGGAGAGCCACGCGAGCAACGTCTCGCGGAGTATTGCGGGAGAGAGTTAACAGTCTGGCTGATCCAGTCTGAAAAACTCTCCACTGCTCCATCGAGGTCAGAGGCTTTGTCGGGGAGCGTAAGGGACAGTGCTCTGGCCAGAGCTGGGATGTTGATCTTGTTTGAGGGTGGTCCAAGGGCCTTCCTGCATCCAAAATGGCGCTGCCTAAGTCCCACTAAAAACAGATCAGATAGTGATCCGTCCAGGTAACCGGCTGCGGATCCCGCATAGTAAGCTTAAAATTAGAGCATACTAGGTCTAACAGGTGACCACATTTATGAGTGGTGTCGGGGACCTGCTGAGTAGAGTAGGGAGCACTCACACTTTAGCACTGGTTAGCAGTGGTAAAGTTCAGAGAGTCCTAAAGCAAAAGTAAATGAATTCAGCAAAGAAGTGGAGGGTAAAGGCAAACATTTTGGGAGTGACCCTGAAGAGGGGGCAAGGTCTAACAAGTCTTCATATATATTTTGCACAAAAGAGATTCAGGCTAAATTTTCATTCTTTTTTCCCACAATATAGCAAAATTTGTTTTATATAAAAAGTGCTGTGCAGAAAGGTTTATGTTTTACTTCCAAAAATGACATCAACAAATGTTGTAGTGCTCTGAGCACCCTCTTTTCATCTTTTAGGAAAATGCAAAGCTGTAAAGGCATTCTGAAACACAGTATTTGTATAAGTGGTAGGTGGTATTTACTATGTTTATCGTTTCTACTTGCTTGCAGTTTATGGTACAAACAGGTATGAAACCCAGAGGAGAACCTGAAAAGCTGCCCATTTCTGAAAAGTAAAAAGATTTGAATTCAGCAAGGACTTATTGGTGTAGATTGATCAATGTTTTCCAAATAAACTAACGGAGAAATAGGTGACAATACTTTTGTCTGTTATTTTTTTTATCCTGACTTATATTTGTAACATACCATTACATCTGTCAGACCCTTCAGGTTGCAGGGATATGATGTATTTGCTGGATGCGAAAAAAGCAAAAGAATGAGATTATCAGAGCCAACGACTGCGCCAACTCTTATAATGATTTTTCACTGTATTCTGACCAATCACCAATTCATACAGTAAAATCAAATGAATAGAAAACATTTGCATTTTTTAAATGCGCCAAAGATATTCAGTTTAGGAACAGTGGTTAGTAGTACATCTCTGAATTTGAACTTTACTTATACAATCAAGGGATTCAGAAGGCATTTTGAAAACTTTGTTCATTTGTTGCACACTGGCATTTGGTAGCCAAACATGGAGAGAAAGTCAATTAATAATGACAAATGTACTATTTTGCATTCTTACAATGCTCCTGTTAAAAATTATACCCGGCTTGTGTGGCCGAGTCAGCTAACCACAACAGGGAGGGCCACAAAATGCAACAAGAAGACATAAAAAATTTTGCTTTGCAGATTGACTTATTCCAGTGAAAGCGATGGGCCAGGGTTTGGTTGCCACAAAGGATAACCTACCAAACCCAGACATTTATGGAAACTAGGCAACCAGGAGTCAAGGGTGATGTGACTTGTATGGCTGCACTACATTTTCTTATCCTTATCAAGATTACACGGCACAACTCAAACTTCAGCAACACTCATAGATTTTAATAACATTCAAGTTAGGGAAAGTCCCAGAATATGCAGGATCTGCAAAATTCCAAGCATTTTAATCTCTGTTCAATAAAAAAAAGTACTCCACTTGTGCGGCTGGGCTGATTTCAACTGTTAGAAAAGGGCCCAAAATGCAACAAGGAGACATCTAGATTTCGCCTTGCAAACGGACACATTTTAGTGAAGTAGGTAGCTGATATGCTGAAATCAGGGTTGGGCCACCACCCAGGAAAACCTAACAGCCCAAGGCCTAGATGTAGGTAATTTTATCTTACCACTTCTCAAATACCGAATTTTACCAATTCGGTATTTAAGAAGTGGTAAAATAGAGGGGGGGGGTGTAGGTATTACAGACAGCACACAAGAGCAAGGAACTCTTCAACATCGTTAAAGAGCTCTCCAACCCCAACGCCGGAAACAACGACATCACCCCTTCGCAAGACCTCTGCAACTCCCTCGCCTCCTACTTCCACAACAAGATCGCGGACATACACAACAGCTTCAGCACGCAACCGACGCACGCCACGACCGAACCAGCACCCCAAACCACCACCCTCCGCGCCTGGACCCAGATCAGCACCGAAGACACCGTCCGCACAATGAACTCCATCCACTCCGGATCTCCGACCGACCTATGCCCTCACCACGTCTTCAACAAAGCCGATGCTGTCATCGCACCCTACCTGCCGGACATCATCAACACCTCCTTCGACACCGCTACCTTCCCGGAGAGCTGGAAGCACGCTGAACTCAGCGCTCTACTAAAGAAGCCATCAGCCGACCCCACCGACCTCAAGAACTACCGCCCCATCTCGCTGCTCCCGTTCCCTGCAAAAGTCATCGAGAAGACCGTCAACAAGCAGCTGGCCGCCTTCCTCGAGACGAACGGATCCCTAGACCTCTCGCAGTCTGGCTTTCGGGCCAACCACAGCACCGAGACCGCCCTGATCGCAGCCACCGATGACATCCGAGCCCTGCTTGACAACAGAGAAACAGCAGCCCTCATCCTCCTAGACCTCTCCGCGGCCTTCGACACGGTCTGCCACTGCACACTAGTGCAGCGACTCCGCAACGTCGGAATCCAGGAGAAGGCACTGGAGTGGATCATCTCCTTCCTCGCCGGAAGGACACAGAGAGTTCGCCTCCCCCCGTTCAGATCTGAAGCCACCGAAGTCATCTGCGGCGTTCCTCAAGGCTCCTCGCTCAGTCCAACCCTCTTCAACGTCGACAAGAGCCCCCTCGCAGACATCGCATGCCAGCACAACCTCAACATCATCTCCTACGCCGACGACACCCAGCTGATCCTCTCCCTCACCAACGACCCCGCCACCGCCAGAGCCAACCTCCATGAAGGGATGAAAGAGGTAGCCAAATGGATGAAGAACAGTTGCCTGAAACTGAACTCGGACAAGACGGAAGTCCTCATCCTGGGATCCTCACCCTCCGCCTGGGACGACTCCTGGTGGCCCCCCGCCCTAGGCAGCGCACCCAAACCAACAGACCACGCACGCAACCTAGGCTTCATCCTGGACTCCTCCCTCTCCATGACCAGACAAGTCAACGCCGTCTCCTTGTCGTGCTTCAACATCCTGCGCATGCTACGCAAGATCTTCCGGTGGATCCCCACCGAGACCAGGAAGACGGTCACCCAGGCCCTCGTCACCAGCCGTCTGGACTACGGCAACTCCCTCTACGCAGGAACCACCGCCAAACTCCAGAAGAGACTTCAGCGGATCCAGAACGCCTCAGCACGACTCATCCTGGACATCCCCCGTCGCAGCCACATCTCCGAACACCTGAGAGACCTGCACTGGCTCCCGGTCAACAAGAGAATCACCTTCCGCCTCCTCACCCACGCTCACAAAGCCCTACACAACCAAGGACCAGGATACCTCAACAGCCGCCTCAACTTCTACGCTCCCAAACGCCAGCTTCGATCGACCGCCCACGCCCTCACCGCCGTCCCCCGAATCCAAAGAGCCACCACAGGGGGTCGGTCCTTCTCCTACCTCGCTGCCAAGACATGGAACTCCCTCCCGACCCACCTCCGCCTGACCCAGGACCACCTCGCCTTCAGGAAGCAGCTCAAGACCTGGCTGTTCGAGCAGTAGCGGACCCCCCTCCCCTAGCGCCTTGAGTAGTGCGCTATATAAATGCTTTGATTGATTGATTGATTGACAGAATCGGTAAATACGAATCGTTAAGATTCGGTATTTACTGATTCTGTAAATACCGATTCGGTAATGCCCATTGATTCCTATGGGCATTGAAGCCCATAGGAATCAATGGGCATTACCGAATCGGTATTTACAGATTCGGTAAATACCGATTCAAGCAAGGGTGCAGGGGGGGTCACTTTGACACCATCTAGCACACCAAATACAGGCATGTGTGCCATGTGGCACACAGACATGCCCTAAGGGCATGTCTGTCTGTCACATGGCATAGGTGTGCATGCACACATGTGCATGCACACCTGGATTCGGTATTTTACCACCCAATTGGATTGGGTAGTAAAATACCGAATCTGAAAGGCCTGTGGCAGTGTAAACTGTGCCACCTACATTTGTAATTACAGAATCGGTATATTTACCGATTCGGTAATTTACCGAATCTGTAATTTTACCGAATCAGTAAATGTACCGATTCTGTATTTTTCAGCCCCCTACATCTGAAAACCCTAATCCCGGTCGGAAACGGCCATTAGGGCTCCTACATCTGGCCCCAAGACATTTCTGGAATCTAAACAACCAGGAGAGTCTGAAATAGTGTGCACTACATGGATCACATTAGGCTTTCTTACCCAGAATGCTCCACAAATGGTAAACATTGAGTATAGTCATAGATTTTCCTGACATTTCAGTGAGAAAAAATTCCAGAATCTGCAGCAATCTCCGAAATTCCTACCACCAAGTGCTCCTACACCTTTGTGGATTCTGCAGATTTCTGAAGTATGAACTATACTACTAGTGACAGGTGCACTGACCAGTGAGTCAGTCCTATCTTAATTATCTACTTTCTACTAAGATTTGACTTTCTCCTCATGTGCTGAGTGAGCCTTTGCTAATGCCTTTTCTTGCCAGCCTGATTAGGCTCACAACCTATCTTTCTTGTGTCTTTTGCACACTCACTACACTAAATCCAACTCCTCCAGGGTGAAATAAGTTGGAGGATATTTAAGAATGTCTTTTTCGTTGTATACTGACCATGCATCAATTCATACAGTAAAATCAAATGAATGGAAATGGTTTGCAATGCTGCACTTTTATATAAATATGCAAAACCTCTAATTCCCTACACTGTGATGTTTGTAATGCACTGGTAAAACTTAGGAATGAATATTCACCATGTTTTGATGGAGGATGACGTGGCAAGCAGGCCACAAGTATGATCAAAGTGTTACTAGCTATTGGAGTCAATTAACTTGAAGTGGTTCAATCTACTAACTTAGGAAGAAAGACAGTTTTGGATAATGGTACTCCTTTGGGTGAGAAGTAATAGAAAGATTTTTCAAATTAATTGGAACAATTTGAAAGGCATGCATTAAAGGTATGTATCCATACATGGCAATTTAACGTTACATACTAACTCTCGATATGACTGCCCTACTTCAGTTTCCCAGAACTTCAATTTTGTGGGGTTTAAAGTGAAGCAAGTTGGAAAGCACAGGCCGGACTGTGATGGGCACTGGTGACTGTAACATTCTTGTCTCTTACCTTGTTGAGTACAAACTCTGCATCTTCAATATGTTATTGTTTTATCCTTTCAGTTGTGTCTGACTATAGGGGATTTGATGGATAAAATCTTACAATTTTTTTGATCGGTAACAGAATTCTTTAGGTCTCAGAGATTCTGCTTTGTATCATTCTTACTGTTTCTAACCACTGTGATCTTGTTCTTCCTTTTTACCATTTTCCTTCTCTCATTTCCAACATCATTCCAAGGAGTCTTTTCTTTTGTTACATGGCCAAAATACATGAGCTGAAATACTTTGATTATAAATGAATCTGGTGAAAGTTCCAGCTTAAGGTTGTCAATAATTGATTTATTTGTTCTTTTAGCAGTTGTATCTTTGTTGTCAGTGAAGTGAAATGTATTTACTCTCTATTGTTTTGTCCAGGCTCATCATTGCTTTTCCTCCCAGTAAAAGCCATTTTCTGACTTTAGGACTGCAATCGTCATTTTAACTTTGCTGAGATTCCAAGAAAATGAAGTCTTTGATGATCTCCTTTTCTTCATAGTTACTTCACAGACTTGTTAAAGCACCTGAGCGCCCCCTTTAAAAATGATTGAATTGTCATTTTCCTAATTGTCATTTTTAACTTGTATATGAGTCTCTAGTATGATACACAATGTGCCTAGGGCCTAGAAGTTAAATGCCACCTGTGGACTAGTGGATAACAGCGCCTACTGTGCCATCCACTACTGTGGCATTGGAAACATGGCTTCAGGCCCACCCTGTGTAGCCTGTCTGCAGCAGTGAAAAAAATGAAATTCGACCTGTCAAGATAAATACCTTTGATAGGCCAAAACCTCCTTTTTAAATATTAGTAAGTCACCCCTATGTAGGCCATGTAGCCCACATGCAGGGTGCATGATATTTAAAAGTAGGACATGTAGAAATGTAATGTTAACATGTTTTTTCAGTGACTAGAACCCAAAAGTTATTTTTCACGGTAGCAGGCCTAGATGTCCAAAATGGAAAAACAGAGTATAGATTAAATTCTTGATACTGTATCCCTGAAATGGGACAAGCTAGAAAAATATTTGCACACATATGTGTACTATTCAGTAGTGTAGTCACATTTTGAATACATTTTAAGGAAAAGTAACTTTTAGAAAGTTAACTTTTCCCTGCCTGAAGTGCCAGAAGGCTAATTTACATGTGCTCTCCAACTTCTCCCAGACAGGGATTAGTATTTGAAAAGGTGCAACAAAGGTTTAAAATGCCTCCCAAGTGCTACACAATTGGTCACTGTGATTGACAGTTCAGCCTGAATTGGCAGGGATAACTTCTTTGAGCTCAGCAGAAGGGTGAAGACTTTGAGCATCTTATTGACATTATAATGTCATAGCCTGCTTGAGTGTTAAATCCTGCTTAACAGGTCTTCAGGGTTAACATATAACAGTAGAGGACACTTGAAAGGGAAAGAACAGGATGCCAAGATAATTCTTGTGCATACACTATGTGGTTGCTGGAGGGCCCTACTTTGGTCCTGCCAGACTTCTGTCTCTGAGTTTGTTGTGGGTACAGTGTCTGTCGCAAACTCGATATTAGTGTTAAATGTGGGAGGATACTAAGATTACCATAGTACACTCCCTTCATATACACCCGTCTCTCAGATCCCAAGTTGACTATGGCCAGAGACTTTAGCCATCTTTAAAATGTCCAAACTAGATATGGTTGGCCGTATTAACTTTTATCCCCTAGGTTAGTGTGTGATCAGGAGTCGCATCTCCAGGCACTCACTTCAGGACACTTCTGGATCTGAAAAAGAACAGGAGAGGTCAAGACTTGCTGTCTATGACTTGAGAGTTGTCTTGAATGACTTAATCCTCTCTCTTGGTTATCCAGGACAAACATATGGATTCCAATGGACATACTGACCTATTCAAACTACAGGTTTACAACAAGCTACAAGAAGCGTTTCCTGAAATTGCTCAGTTGACCAGTGGCAACTGGACTTGGACTGGACCCTGCTGTTGGCCTCTGCTTGGCACCATGTGAGTCTGTAAGTGCCTTCCTGGGGAGGGCAAGGGAAGGCTTTGGAAATGTATTCTCATGGTGGATTGGAACTTAAAGACTAGGTCTGAAGTTAAAGATTTTGACTAGGAGAAACCTAGTTGGTGGAGCTACACTGTACTCCTTAATGTCCAACTGCAAATAGCTCTTAGTTATCGGTCTATCTTTGATGGTAATTGACACTTCAAGGCGCTGTTCCTTTTTAAAACATAAAAATTCATCCCTATGGTTTCCTTTAATGTATTTTTATAGTTTTGGTGTAATTGTGTTTAATACATTGTACTCTGGTTTTCTTATCTGATTTGGGATATTTGTTGTTTTACACTTTGACTTTGTTACTGTTTTGGTACTGCAAAAATACTTTACACATTGCGGTAAGTTAAGCCTGTCTTCTCTGTGGCATGGATACCTGGGAGTTGGGCTCAGGTTAATTTAGTGACTTTGAGGGTTCACCTTGACAAAGGCTGCAATTGATTGTTAAGGTGGGCAGACAGCCACTCTATATAAAAATCAAATTCCTTAACCGCTTAACTGTAGTGGCAATTCAGCCTCTGTGCGGGGTTAAGCGGAGTGGGAAGGGCCGCGTCGGCCATCGGACATTTGCAGCACTATGGAGGTAGTGCTTGTGAAGGCCGTTAGCCGCCAAACGCAGCGAAGGGGCTATAGGGAGATTCTATATTTCCAGTCATGCCTCTTCCATCGTCCTAATTTTCCTGAGTGTAAATTTTCCAATGGACACATTCCGCACTTCCTGCCTGCCTGCTGAGGCAGCCATGTCATCTGGTAGGACAATAACAGCACAATGATGTTATTGATGAAGGCAGGAGGGCATGGGGCTGGCACATAAACAATTCCATGTCGGGCACTAGGAATGTTTGAGTTGGTGGAAGCTTGCAGCGTAAGTACCAGAGGTTCTCCTGCACAACCTTTGTAGGAAGAGACATTCACATCCTCTGCATTACATGAACATCACATCCTCTATAACAGAGGGATTAGTAGCTGGATGACTTTGTTAGTAATCTTCATTTCATGCTTCTTCTATTTTTGTCCCAGTAACTTATTAATGAGAAAATGCAGTTTTGTTTCTCTGGTCTGGCACTGCCAATTTCAAGCTCTTACATCATCTAGTAATCCTGGTCTGACCCTGATCATGTGCTCTCCATGCCAAGCTCAGAACTAATTTGCTGAAGAACACCCAGGCAGTTGAGGGAAATGAAATTATTGGTACTATGAAGTGAGAATGGGCATAATCAAAATACTGGTAAATCTTTCTGCCATTATTTATTCCTCACCTTCCTTGACTTCCACATTGAGGATGCACTCAAGCAGTAGGCCGTCTTCATGACCAATTTCATCTGAAGAAACCACAACAAGAATCAGGAGTAATGCAGCTCACAATTGTTTATTGAAAATAACCAATTTAAAGAAGAGAAATTCCTGACTGAACATTTGTGCCAAAAGCTAGTTCTGTTCATATATTTGGGCGATATCTAGTCTCTAACATGTGATGAACATAGAATAGCCCAGGATATGTCAGATGTCAAAGCTCCACACCTTTCTGCCCAGGAGGCTGTCATTCCAGGAACTGAGTGGGACTGAACAGATCCCAGGAAATTCAATCCAGTCGGAATATAAAATATGAAACATATCATCTTTAGACAGTGGTCCAACTTCTCTTTAGAGGATTTGTAACAACTCTTGGCCCTGCCAAAAATGATGAACAACTGAATCATCCACAGGGAGCTCTTAAGTGTCTGATCTGACGATGCTACTATAGCTAGTAAATGAATACTCAAAGTGAAGTTTTTAAACAAAAAATAATAAAAGACTCAAACCTGATACAAATTTTCTACCTCAGAAAAAATCGTAAATCTCTGCTGACAGTCTCTACATCCTGCAAATAATTCAGACTAAGATGTCTCTTTTTGGACCAAATGCAAGGTTTGCTGGGTAGGATTAATTTTGAACTGAATTCTTGCCAGAAATCTAATATTTCTCAAGTCTGTCATTGACCTGTAGACCCATGATTAATAGCTGGTAAAAGGCATTATGCAATATCACCCTGATCCTTTCCCTAGGGTAGAACTGGGATATTTACCTTTTTTATGTCAATTTAATTGATAATATGCTCCAATGCCGGACACTTTATCAGATCTGATGCCAACCAATTGGAGTGCAGTTAGAATAAGCAAACATTTAGATAAAGTCCATCTCATATCCTGCAGATACCCTCTGCTATGGTGACTTGTAATGTGCATGGCTATCAGTGCTTAGATAGGTAGGAGTTTGACAAGATCTTAACACAAATGTTCGAACTACTAACTCTTCAGGGATTTCCTTTAAATTACATATCATCGCTAGGTCTGGCAAGATTGAAGCACCAATATTCAACACTACAAGTTGGTGAAGGTAGGAATTTGAGAGGTAAAGCCACTACCCAGGAGCCCTTGAATCATCAATAAAAGGTTCCTGAGGGTCTGATCTAAGGATAGTGCCTGAAATAGTAAGTCATCCAGATAAGAATGAACTCCAGGGCTCTGATGAATACAAAAAGATGTTAAACAAAATTAAAGGACTCAAACTTGAAAATCATGTATTCCCGCACAAAACATCTGAAACCAGTGATTGCATTTTCAGATAGACCTATAGATGTAGGCACCCGACAAATCAGTTGATATCAGGAAGTCCTTGTTCGGGACCAGAGGCAAGATTTGTTGAAGAGTACTCAATGAGCTGTTGACACAAATCCATTGCTATTTGTTTTTAAGGTGATCCTTACCTATAATCCCATGATTCTTTTCTGTACACAAAAAAACCTGTTAAATACCACCTCTGATACTACTCTTGGGGTGGCAATGGAGTAAGGATTTTTTCATAGCAAGGGGTTTGATTATGCCCTTCAATGCTAGTGACTTTATCAGATCCTGAGGTCAATGCACTGGAATGAATGTGAAACATGGAAGAATTGAGCTAAAGTCTAAAAAAACTCTTAGTGATACACCATTTATTAGACACTAATCTGTTTCATGATCCCTCAAATGGCGGTTTGACCTTCTACAAGTCCTGACAGGATTTCAGCATTGTCAGCAAAATAGATTTGGATTTCATTTGGACTATGGTAGAGGACAACTGAGGAGGAACAATGGTGCAACCTTTGGTTGAAAACAGAGTACTTAGGTGACTGTATGTATGAGTTTTATTCTTATTAAAGAATATGGTACTAGGATACAACTATTGAATACCCTTTGGTTCTTATATGAATTATGCAATTTGATTCCGATTCTTTTTCAAACAATCTGCTACCTAAAATGGGCATTCTCAAAAAGCAGGCCTTCTTAGAGGTAGCCATCTTCCAACAATTCAATTGTAAATGATGAGAAGCTGCAACAATGTGATCTGATTCCATGGCCACACCTTTGACATTACCCAATGTGATATCTTTCATGAATTGTACATGGGATTCCATCTGTACTAACAACTGAGAATACTGCTCACCTTGCTGCATAGATGTACCCAGTTAATGTTAGTATTAAAAAAACGTACCTTTTGGCCACCCAGGAGTGTTGCAGCAGCTCTCCATACTTCCATCTAGCTGCTCTCTGCTCCCTGTTATAGTCCATTTGGAATTACAGCTGCCAAAAGCTAGGACGTGATAGCATCCTTCCTTGCGGCCATCTTGATATAACGAGTGTCAGATCAGAATGCGTTTTTCCTCATTTCTTCTAGCCTCTACCAGTTATATTGATAGGTAGCTTTTTTACATGCAATTACAAGTTCTTCTTGTGACCATGTACATATTTAATCCACTTAGGCATGCTTCTGAAATTACTTTTGTTGTTTCATTTCCAATACAAAACAGCTGAAACTTTTGAATATGTCATATTCTGTTTGGCACTATTTTAGCAAGATGCTGAATTGTAGCTCACTCACTGTACTTCATGGACTTTAGCTTCCAGAGATCATGTTCTTAATCATTTTCCATAATCCCTAGTACTTCACCTATTCAGCAAGAAGGTTTGTTATGGCTACCACGTTTTATCCTTCTAGCTGGATTTTTTTATGGAACATTTCTGGACTTCCTGTTATCAATCTGGTGTCTGGTACTACCTCTAAAGATAAGAGGACCTTTCTTTGAACTAAGAAGGCACTTCAAGCAACGCCCAGAAGACCTGCTCTTGACAGTGAAAGATATACTGCATATAATTCAGTTTGCATGGATATACTCAGACTAGCCTAAATTCGTTTAGAGCAGATTATCTTTTTCTGCCCACTGCACTTGAAATGACCACCTCCTTACCCAGAACCACATTTTGACAAGTTAAATTGCATTGGATCAACTATCAAAGACTAAGGCAAGTCCACTACCAAAGACAGAGGCAAGTCCTGATGATCCTTTGTCAGGAGATGAATTGAGAAACTTGACCTTAATCAGAAGCAGAGGGTAGCTGCACTTAATCAGTTTATCCACAATAGCTAACATGAGAGCTTGCCACTCATAGTAGTGTTGCAGGAGGGGGAGGCAACATTTTCCAAACAGTCAGCTGCAGCAGTTTATTTTAAGTCACTCAAGAAGAAGCAAGAATACTCGATTTAGTTACTTTTAAGAAACAATATTCCCCACTTCCAGGAGGCATCAGGCTTGAGGCATAGAGGTGACAGGACTCTCAAACTGCCACGTTTACTCTCCCTTTTTAATGAGCAGCTTCTCTTTGCAGTTGCGGTTCCTCTTTGAGCAGATAATAAGAGCAGCAGCAGGGAAACTCTCAGCTTACCGCTGACCGCATTCAACTGTCACATTTCAGAAGCGAAGACCTGCTGTGTTCATGCCAGCAGCCAATCTCCCAGCTCACCGCGTTTGACTTTCCCCTCTGCGGTGTTCCTCGAAGTGGAGACCAAGTGAAGACTGCCCAGCAGGCTTTGAGACATATGCAAGTCTCATGCGGCAGTCTTCCCGCAGGTAAGCAGACCCATATGATTGTATGCGCGATATTCGACGGTTATCGCCGGTGGCAGAGCGGTGTACCCTCAGGGTGCAGCTCTCAGCGGCGGCTGCTTTTCCCGATCCCCACAACTGGTAACCAGAGGTAAAGTGATTGTGCTCTCTGTGTTAAACATGGTTAAGCTGCCAAACAGGGAGGACCCAGCCTGGCAGTTCAGGCTGGACTGTTTCCATTGGGCGCAGGGTCAAGACTGATTTGCATATGGCTGGGTCCAAACTAGAATGGCATGGTGAGCAAAAAATTATCGATTTAGGCCCAGATCTCTGTTCTTGGGTGAATGTATGACATTTTTCTGCATTCTGTTCATCAATTGTTCTTTTTGCATACACCTGATTGGCATTAAATTTACTTATAAGTTCTCAGTATATGATAGTATATGTACTCAGGACCTGTAAATTAAATGTTACCCATGGGTGCATTATGGCACCCACTATAGTAGGACTGCTAAACCTGTCTCCAGGCCTGCCACTGCAGCCTGGTTGGGAAATGTTACCATTTTGACCTGTCAAAGTAAACTATTTGACAGGCCTAAAGCTTGCTTTTTAAATACTTATCTCACCCCTAAATTAGACCCCAATGCCTGTAGGGCAGGGTGCACGGTATTTAAAAGAAAGGAATGAATAAATGTAATCTTTTCCATGTCCTTTCAATAAAAAAGCATGAAAGCAGTTTCCCTGTAGCAAGACTGGCTCACCCACAGGTGAACAATAGTTTACACTACCACATTTAATAAGTGCTAAATTGAATTTGGAAATAAGCAGAAAACTTTTTCAAGAACTAATTTTTCATAGAAATTTAAAATCCAACTTAATGGTCAAGTAAGATTTTATTTTACTATTTTGTGAATGACACTTTTAGAAAGTTGCTATTTTTTTCTGCCTAAATCCAAAAGGCGTTCCTGCCGGTATCCTGCTGTTACCTGACCACTGATAGCTCTCTTATGGTGAGATGTGTATTTCTCCAAGACAGTGGACAAAGGGCTCAGGTGTGAGGAAAGATGGCCTGAGGGCTGTACCCACTTCTTTTCTGAGCTTCAAGTGATGCTTACTCTGTCACCGACAGATGAATATCACACCTAGGCCTGCCTCCCTTTTGTCTTTCTAGTCAGGCTGACTCTAAATACAGTGTGAGGGGAGGAACTGGCCTGAGCTTGTTTAGGGGTTGGGCATAAATTGACCTCCACCCACTGGCAGGCATTGGTGTAATTGTGGGCCCCACAGACTTCTCTTCAGAACACTCCTGAAACCAGTGAAGAATCACCAGAAGGACTGCCCTGCTGTCTGAATGCTGAAGTAAGACTGAACCTGCTGGCCTAGAACGCAGGATCCAAGAAGTGACTCCACGGGTCAGTTGGTTGACCTCCTCTGTGAGCTACAGGAACACAACAAGCTTCCAGAGACCTTTTACCTGCAATTGTCCAGCTGATCATTTATAACTAGACCTGCTGTTGGCCTCTCTAAGAGGGAGTCTCACCTCCAAGTGGTGACCCCCAGGTTGTGGACCCTTCGATGGTGCTAGAATGTCCCCAAATTGCAAGAAGTGGGTCTCAGAAACTTTTTGCCAAATTTCTGCCTGGAAAACTGATGGAGGCGAAGGTCACTGGCGAAGTCACAACCATAGACTTTGCATAACCAGTCAGCTTCATCTTGCCAATTTGCCATACTGAACCAGATGGAATTTCCAGAAAAGCTTCAAAGTCCTAACGTAGAGGCCTTCACTGGGACCAAAACCGAGCAGCATCTTATCAATGTTGAGGCCTTCCTAGGAACAAACTTCTGAATTTGCTCACTCAGAACCTTCCCGTCTTCGTTAACCACTCTAGGTTCCGCTCTTCAGCAGCCTGCTGTCACCAAGCCCAGCTTCAGATTCAACTTGCCCAGACGATGACATGTCAACAACCACTTTTCTCCACAAAAGTTTCTAAGCCAGAAGATGAATTACCAACCTGGTCCCTGCATCTGACCGGCAATACTTTACTATTGGCCTTACTCTTAACTTTGACCCAGTCCAGTGCGACCAGAAACCAGCGGTTGGCTCTAAGTGCTATTGGCGCTATTTCAAAACCAAGCTTTAAAAATTCATATCTTTGGTTCTACTTATTTCATTTTTTGTCATTTTGTTGTGTTTACACTTTATCACTACTTGAGTATTGCATAAAGACTTTACACATTGTCTCTAAGGTAAGATTGAATTCTCTGCGCCAATCATCCAGGGTGAGGAGCTCAAGTTTGTTTAGTGATTATAATACTTAACAATAACATGGATTGTGATTATTATTTGAGTTAGATTCTCAGCCCACTCAACTATTAGCACAATTTCTTATACTATGCTTTGGTGGTAGTTGGAAAATTGACAATAAATATGGCACAACTCGATACAAATCCCTCTTCTGCATATACTTGCCCCTAGGAACAGATATATCCCCACAAATGCCACCTCTGTCATCCTACTTGAGTAAGGACAGAAGAAAGTCACAGAAGAACATGATTTCACAGGTACCTGGGACATGCCTGAATGAGCAGGAGAACCAGGCGAAGAAGAAAGGATTCCCTGCTGTCAAAGTTTCCGACAAAGACCTCATGGAGCCTTGTAGTTATTTTTGCAAAATAGGCATTGGCTCTGTTCCCTAGATGAAGTTCTCCTACTGCTATAATGAATTTGCTCTGTCATAAGAAGTATCAGAGGCATGCTGCTGCATCTGGGTGTGATTTTTCCATAGTTAAACAAGAGGGACAGAAAATACATCCTCTACGCCCAAGGCACAAAATAATCCCCATGTACAGTCTTTTGCCAAAGGTGCCCATGTCATTGGCTGGTTTTTTTTTCCTTTTTAAAACTTTGACCCTGCGCAGAGATTTCTTAAATTCTTCACTGTAAATAAATTACAGTGAGCCCACAGTGACGCCTTAAACGAACAATGCTTGCATAAATATATCGTAGAAGGCAGCTGTCACTTCTGCCTCTTACCTGTTTTTCTTACAGACAATTAAATCCATAGAACCTAACTGCTCCCGGGTACACACAAATTGATTCCTGGTGATAGGACTCTACATCTCTTCTCCGACCTTACCAGCAGACACTGGGAACATATTCAATGAAGATAAATCTCATACCAGACCTGACTAAACCCACCACACTACATGTGTGACATGGCCCGATGTAATGAAGCCAGAGTAAAATCTGGCAATCTGGATAAATCGGTCTGCATTAAAAACGTAGGGGCATATTCTCAAGGACTTATCGCCGAGTTAGCAGCACTTTATTACAGCCAAAGTGGGGATAAATATATTGCCCTATTCACAAGCTGGTGCTAACGGCGATATCACCAGTTTACCTGTGATAGCAGCAGCAAAAACCATTGCCACTGATGACACGGGTAACTGACACTAATGAGATGCAGAGTAGGCGGTGCCGGGCAAAAAGCCATGACAAAACATCACTACGCAACAATTACAATGACCAGCCAGATTGACAATAAGATCACAAAACATGTGATAAGGTGCGTTAGAAGCAGGGATTTAACACCTGCTCCTACCTGGCGGACGACAACCTGCACCATGAAAGGGAGCCCAGGCCAGAGCCACACCTGAAGAACAACAGATGCCATGGAGCTACTGATCATGCAGCTCGGACACCCAAGAAGGCCACAGCATGCAGATCCACCACCCCCAAGACCCCCTCCCCCCGGGCCCCACCCTGGGCACCCCTCTGGACAAAGATATGTCACATTAACTTTACGAAATCTTGAACAAAACAATTTGCCTTCTGTCGCATATTTACAACAATTAACATTCATGTTCGGTTAGAAAAAGGAACAGCATTCATTCATCATTGAAATTCTAAACAAAATATTTCATTCAAATTTAACTCAAAATAACTATTTGGAAGAGTCATGGCGGTTCTTCCCTGGACAGTCACAGTCTTGAGCATCAGTTACCGTCTGAGCTTCCGTCTTGCATACGTCACCTGAGTCCAGAACTGGTTCCACTGTCGATCATGCATATTCGAGTGGCCCATGCATGTCTGCCTATGCAACACAACAGTAGCTGAACTGGATTATGACGTGTGTGCGCCCCCTGTTGGGTCACAACCAGGAGTGTAACCTTGATACCCGTGCATGGAATGCCTTGATATTTGGTGTATGTGCTGACAGTTGGGCATGGGAGATTGCACAACCTCTCATGTGCAGTGACCACATCGAGGCGGCCCCCTATTGGGCTTTGTTGGGGGTTGCTGAAATGGCGTGGACAGAGCACATCTGTCAGGACTAGTTAATGGATCAGCTTGTCTCGTGTTCGTTGAACTCGACAATGACTACCTCTTGGAACTGATTGCCCATGAAGCTGCGCTTTCATTCATGGATGAGTTACTACATTCCTGCAGCCATAACTGATTTTAACCCAGAGCACAGGTCCCAACACCTTATTGCTTTTTCTTGGAGGAATGGTCACATATCCCACCACAACACTGGACATGTCTGCATTCGCCTGGACTCAGAATGCATGCACCTAAGCTTGTTGACCTACACCTGTGCAAGGTGAGGCAGTCCCATGGGCGGAGCTGCACAGCGTTGTTTGGTAATGTTCCTAAATCTGACATACTGCTGGAGGGAGAGTACATACATGATAATGTAGAACTATATGTGACCTTGTTGGACCGTTTCCCCTGCACACTGTCAGCAGAGCAGACAGCCAGGGCAGTCCGGTGGTACAGAACTATACAGATCCCATGAGCTGTGAGTCGTATCCCCTGACACGGGGCAATGAGCCATCGCCAAGCTACACATGACTCGTCCAGCAAGGCAAGGTGGCTGAGAACGTTGCCATCCATAATGATTGGTGTTCAACTTTGCCTCCCCATTTCATGCACCGCTAGATGTTCCTATGCTGCCTCTTGGTGTCTGAAGTCTTGGTCTCCATGTTGTGGCCCTTGTCTTGCCCATACTGACACACACATGCTAATAAAGTCTATGCAACTTCACTAGTGTCCAACTGTGATGAATGTTGATTAGAATGAAAAATTGTGTGCCTCAAAGAGCATTGCCTGTACACAGGGAGGGACTGACTGATGCGTTTCACTTGGGGGTGAGTTACTATTGACTGGTCCACCTCTGTGAGCCAAACATTGTGGTTGGGATAGTTGCTGGTAGACCTGTGCTCCTACGTGTCTTCAGAAATGTGAGTATGGCGTCAAACTTCGTGCCATGTGGATCAATGAGATCCATCAAAACAGGCTGTGTCCACACAGTTGAGTGTGAGTAGGTATGGGAAGAGATGTTCTGTTGTCACATGTGATGGGGAACACTACTTTGGGCCTGCTACCAAATTTGACATTTTTACACACAGCTCTATTTAATACATGGATGTTGGGCTACGTTGGGTGGTTGCAAGATTGTCGTTCACACCTTCACAGTCATCTAATTGGCCATGTGGGTCAGGGTCGTCCATGCGCATTGATGTCATTTCACAGGGTGTACCTTTTTGTGCAATCAATGTCCCTTCATTCATCCATACTTTCATACTTGATTGGAAATGGGCATGACACATCTGTGTGATTTGGGATGTATTATTCACATCCTGTGAAGTGTCTGGCTGGTGCCAACCCCACATTACATGGTTGCCCAGTGGAGGGTCAACCAGAGTCCTTTGGGGAATGACAGGTTAATTGGAAGAGGAAGAGTTCAGTCTGCAGCCTGATTGCTGTGTCATTGGTAACCAGAGCAGATATGGCAGTCCATGTCCGGGTCCAGGTGAATGTCGCAGGGTGTTTCGGGGGACAGTGGAAGGTGTTTTTCCGGGGCATAATACAGAGGGCTGAAGCAAGCAGGAACAGGCCATATGGTGGGGATGAATGCTCCAACCTCCTTTACCACACAGAGTCATTACCATCCACATCTTGGTCCTCTGATATGTCTTCTGTGTCAGGTGTGTGTAGTGGTGTCATGGCTGCCTCACTCTGTGCCAATGGCACATTAGGGGGCGGAGGTGGTATGGCCGCCCACTGTGTGCCACTGACACATCAGGAGGTGGGGATGTGTGTGTCAAAGTTCCTGCTGCAGTCATCTGGGACTGGCTCTGTGGCAGCAATGGCAAGATGAGGATCTGCGGGGCATGGAAGATCCCAGCAACATCTCGCTGGTTCTCAGCCATGGCAGCCATCCTACCAGCCTGCATCGGCTCCATGTTCTCCATTGTCCTCTGCAGCTTGCCAACTCTGTGCTGTCATCTCTGGAGCCTGTTTGACTAGACAATTCTTGTATCCAAGTAATGGCTCCAGCAAGGTCAGCCAAGGATTGTTGTAGAACATGGAACTGACTGTGGGTGTCCGTTAGGGACTGTAAATGGTCCCTGATGGGACTTAGACACCCACGTATGGCATCCAGTTTGCTGCCATGTGGTTGAAACCCACCCGCACCTGTTCAGCCAGCTCGTTCTGCCAGTCTAACACACAGTGTTGGAATGCCATGTGTCTTTCGTTGAGGTGGTGGGTGCTTCCTGCTGTGTGGTCTGTGCAGGAGTTGGGGTCACATCGATGCAGCTGACCTGCCCTGCTCCTGGAGGTGGTACAAAAGGGGGTGGTAATGGACGGAGCATCTGAACCAATCAAACACTCACACCCAGTCAAAAGATCTGGGTTTAATCCATCACCATTCTTTAGCCCACCCCCTTTTGTACCGCTTTTGGCCCTTGCTCACTTTGCCACTGGATTCAAGCAAGCCGGGCTGTCTACAGTCATGTTGTTCACAATGGACTACCATATTTCCGTTCGTGTTGCCAATGACACAGTGGAGGTGAAGAACAGTTGTTGGTAGTGTTCTATCACCTCCTTGACGATGATCCGGTTTTCCTGCAGACTGAGCTCTGACTTCCTCTTCCTCTTCTCCTTGCCCTTCCCCTACCACAGGGTTCCTGGCTGGTCCTCCGTGGGGCTTGTGGCGTTCGAGTTGTCCTCTGCACTCAGTCAGGGTGCATCCATGGTGCTACGCAGTTTAGTTTGATTTTCGTATTTTTTTTGTTGCTTTTATGGTGCATTTTCTCGCATGATGCGTGGGAATTGCAGGCCTGTCACTGATGGTCACTGATTTTTGTGTCGCGATTTGGGGAATCGCAACTTTTTTCGCGTTTGTGTTTCGCATTTTTCGGCGTCATGTTGATTTTAACATGCTAATTTGGCGCACTATTATGTGATGCCGGGTTTGGAATACCACGTTAACCCAGTGTTATTTTGTCGTGATAGACTGCAGTGTGCACAGTTGCGTTAGGATAATTTTGCAATAATTATCATACATTCTTGAGAATATCCCCCGTAGTGGGGGAAGGCCTGAGGCATCGATTGATCAGCCCTGCTCCCCACAACACGTGAAAGATAAACACAAATGTAAATAGAAAGAGGTACTAAACTCCTAACCTATCAGACTATAAGGAAGACCAATCGATTGAGAGCAAATAAAAACAGGACACAATGAACGCAGAAGTGCTTACATTGCTCTCAGGGAACTGGCAGAGTTATGTGAAAAACTTAGAATGAGAAACAAGAATTGGCAAACCCAATAAATCTGTGTTTCATGCTCTCCTGCGAGAGGCATTCATACATTAAAGAGACACGCTGGAGTGAGACTGAGTAACAGAGCTAGAGGACTATAGTCTTGAAGCAGTCGCACATGCAGATCAATGTAGGTAAAAGCATACCCTCAAACAGCCAATAGCATTAGATGAGACATGCATATTCCACTGGACTGTGTGAAGACGTGACTGGCAAAGTGTAATTCCAAAGGCTGAATAAGGCTTGTTGAATAAAGTCCATTGTTAAAATGGGTAGACACAAAGCCGACTAAGTAAATGGTTAGCAAAACGTCTGTTACACAGCTGTGTTGTGTTAACCAAAACCTAAAAGAGCCTATAAAAAGGATTACCGACTAAAGAGATGGAATGGGATGAGGAAGAGGATGAGGAGGTATGAACATATCCACCAGTGAACCAGGGATGGAGGCATATAGTCCAATGTGGAAAAAATCTGTTAGCAGCAATTGAATCAAGTATTTGCAAATGGTCAACTGAAATGTCCACCACCAAGAAACAAAACTGAGATGCTGAGCAAGCCATCCCTTATATTTTAAATGCCGACCCAATTTAATACCTGTTTATCTCCAATAAATTGAATAACATGCTATAACTGTTTCCAATACACATAACGGATTTTTTTTTTCTTTTCGATATTCAAGCTATACTTTTTTACAGCCGT
The DNA here is from genome assembly GCF_964263255.1 of Lissotriton vulgaris. NCBI lineage: Eukaryota > Metazoa > Chordata > Amphibia > Caudata > Salamandridae > Lissotriton > Lissotriton vulgaris. The sequence continues at coordinate 2,082,848,500 of NC_141687.1, forward strand.
ACATGTCAATAAAACTCCGGATCCATTAAAAGCACACGCCCACGCACAAAAAGCAGCCTTCTTGACTAGACTATAGTGAATCAAAATGTCGGCCCGTTATTGTGAGGCGAGACCCGCGTAAGGAGACCTTTCTAGCTAGGAGTCGAGCACTAGCTAGCTGAATGCCTTCCTTCCTTATTGCCCTATCGATTGCCCTCTTTCATTCACAAAGAATGCGGCATTTGAGAAGGAAGACAAATGGCTGCGAGAGGCAGCCTTGACCCCTCCCTCCCGCTAATGACTGAGGAAATGGAGAACCTTTGTTGCTACTGTAGTTTGGAGAATGCCGAACACACACACCTACTCTACTAAAGTGATGTGAAAAGAGCATCCATTTAAGAAAAAAATGTCAGAGGCTCTACGTAGGTGAACAACACGTGGTAATCAAAAATATGGAGGTCATTAGAACAGTGCAGCGCGTTTGTACGTATAGAATGAACCCGTTTTTAATATACCATCTATCTAGTAACAAAGTCGCACTAATGTTGAGATTGCTTGTTTTACACCACAGACTTTTAAATCTTAGGTAATCATTTATTTTGATTTTAAAAACGGAAGTATGTAAAAAAGTGACAGGCGTGCTATAAGATACGTTTCTGTTTTTAACGAACGCTCCTGTTTATTTTCATTCGATCGAACCACAACCTTGACAAACTGAAATGTATGCTAGGCAGAGTTGCTGCCCTACGTAGGCAGTTGCTTGTTTACTTTATACAGGCCAGGTATAACTCACTCCCTAAAGTAACTATAACTCACACTCACAGCTATTACCACACATATATTACATCATTCATGAAATGTTCTTTGATATCATTGATGACATCACTGCAACATCTTACGTGACATAATTGATGACAGCACTGCATAGTTATATTTAATTTAGGGCATGAGTATATTTACTTGACATAATGGAACTGGTGAATTTCAGTTCCTTTGTTTTTTTTTCCAGTACATATAGGTAAATATATATTAACTAAGAAAAAGAAAGGTTACAATGACCTTATAGTTAGATGAAAATGTTACTTAAAATATCTTTAGTTCCCTCTTTCTGATTTGTACGATTTTCATATCCTTTGACTCAGTAACGTTTTCGTGATTTTTCTAAATGGTTTGGGTATTTTATTTTGTTGTGTTCTCAACGTTCATGTACTTCGATACTGCTTTGACCTAGCACTGGAGACCGGGCTGTTGCTTGTTCCATAGCTGTCAGGTTACTCTGTTGTGACCTTTCAAATTGTCTTTTTAAGTTAGTAGGAGCACCTCACACCCAAATAAATAACTATGTTAGATATTGGGTTTCTAGTTGGCTTGCATATGCACCTAAGCCAGGCAGAATCCACCACTCTAGTCAGGCTAAGGGAGTTACACATCCAGGATAACCCCCTGCTCACCGCCTTGGTAGCTTGACACAAGCAGTCAGACTTATCCCAGAAGCAATGAGTAAAGCATTTGCACAAAACACCCACACAACGACACAATAAATACACCACAAAAGAGACACCACACAGTAGTATATACAAATACTTATCTGTATTGCATAAGAACTGTTAGAACCGGCTGTCTCTAGTTGGCAGAGGCATACACTCCTGACAAATAGGGACACTCCTTTTCTAGTCAGGGCAAGGGGATCACACCCTTCGATAACCCCTGCTCACCCCCTTGGTAGCTTGGCAGAGCAGAACAGGCTTATCTCAGAGGCTGTGTGTTAAGCAATTATGACCACATACAGTAATAAAGTGAATACACTACAAATGGACACGACACAGTAGTATTATAAAAATAAGTATCTTTATATAAGACTTAGCACAAGACCAAATAACGGCAAAACTGTACACAATCGGAATAAATACGTTCGGGAAGGAAAAAGGATAGTTCAAAGGTAGTTTCTTCTTTAGCACAAGAGTCTTTAGTATCAAGCAATTCTTCTTCTTGGAAACACAGTTCTTAGCAACAGGGTAACTCACACGGGAGCTACACAACGCTGGGGCAAGGATAATCCACAGGTTCGGCGTCGACCGCGAGGAGCGCTGCGCCGGGCCTGGAGTCACACGGACCCCCAACAACACAGTACCTTAGGAAATTGAAGCACACGATGATCAGCGGCGTCGAGCAATCCGGCGTCGCGTCTTCGGTGTCGATCAGGCCACAGCAGGCGTTGTCGATGATGTAGTTGCACAGAGTGAGCAGCGCTCACGGCGTCGAAGGGCACACGGTTGATGCGGTCAGCAGCGGGGCAGACACGAGGTCCTCTGGAGTTAGAGCCGTACTCCTACTCACTGGCGTTGCTGCTGGCGTCGGTCGGGCCCAGCGTCTGATCGTCGTGATGGCTGGTCCTTTCAGAGGTGCTGGATTCACACTTCCAGCGGATAGCACTTTTTAGCAGGTGAAGTCCTTTAGCCCTGTGACTTCGGCAGGAGACTGGCACTCTTCCAGTCCTTGGAGATTTTCTTAGCAAGCGTGAGAGTACACACACAGTTCCTCTCTCCTGGTTTCCTTGGCAAAAATAAAGAAGCACTGCAGGATTCCCCCAACAACAGCACACTGGCAGAAGGGGTAAGCAGTCCTTTAGATCAGCAGGCTTCTTGTCCTTGGTTACAGGGTTCCTTGTCAGAAGTGATCTGATTTCCTAGTTCAGGGGTCCTTCTCTTATACCCCTTTTCGTCTTTGATCCCTTTGTCTACGCCGGGGGTTTCCCAACATCCTGGGTCTGCGGTGGGTGGAGCTAGGCAGTCGCACCTGGCCTATTCATTGAGCCGGGCCGGGTCCTCAGACGCCCCGCAGGAGGTGGAGCCAGCATTGATACTGGCAGGAGCAGAGCTATCGCCCTCCTGGCAGGAGGTGGGGCTAGGATCGTCCCTGGCAGGCACAGAGCCATCAGTCGCTTGGCAGGAGGTGGAGCCAGCATTGTATCAGGCAAGGCAGGCTATCAACAACTACTCTCCCCCTACTCTCAACGTAAATGTCCCACTCATCCCACACTGACTCATCCAGACCTCTTGGAGCCGCCCAGCTCCTGTCACACTCACGCAAGACCAGCAGAGACCAGATATGGTTAGACAAGAAAATAGACACTTTCTAAAAGTACTAATTTCGAACCCAGAGTCCAAAAACCATCCACACCAACGGATGCGTAATTAAACCCCGAGCTCAGGGATACCAAACTCGACATTGCACCGTACTCTCCGAGCCAGCTAGGATCATAGCATTAATAATCCCGGCGGCCCATTCTATCCAACGGAGAGTAGGCTACCTCGCAATAGTGAAGCACTGAGATGGCGGCACTTCACTATCAGGACATGCCAACTTGGTCAGGCGTGTCCTACCTTACACTCACAATGCACCCTGCCCGTGGGCCTACCATAGGGGTGACTAACATGAAGTCAAGGGAAGGTTGGAGGGGCTGGCAAGTAGGTATACCTGCGCAGCCTGCGTGACAGTACAAGACTGCACGTGGGTCTCGCAATGACCGACCCGTAGACCTTCTTTTACAAGGCCGCTCCTGTGGGTGGCACAACACGTGCTGCAAGCCCACGAGCGGCATTTGTATTTACAAGCCCTGGCACTCCTGGTGCACTAGACTAGGGACTGACAGTAAACCAAATAAGCCAAACATGGATACAATGGATACATCATTTTAACAGAGGGAGCACTTGCGCTATGGCACTGATCAGCAGTGACACGGCGCCCAAAGCATATACCAGCAAAACATCGTAAAACAGTAGAGGCAAACAGAAAAATGGAGGAGAGACTCAAGCCAATGATGTCAGGTCTAACATGTGTCCCCTCCAGCTGAAATGTGGGGAGAACTACCCTTAACCTAGGGAGTCCTCATCACTAAGGCGGAAAAATCTGGACAGACCATCAGCATTGGCGTGATCTGTACCAGGGCGGTGTTCCACCGTAAAGTCCATCCCCTGTAGAGCAATGGACCACCTCAACAGTTTTGGATTCTCACCCCTCATTTGCATCAACCATCTGAGGGGCCTGTGGTCTGTCTGAACCCGGAAGTGAGTCCCAAACAGGTAGGGTCTTAGCTTCTTCAGCGCCCAGACCACAGCAAATGCTTCTCTCTCTATCGCACTCCACCTCGTTTCCCTGGGAAGGAACCTCCTACTGATGAAGGCTACAGGCAAGTCTCGGCCCTCTTCATTCACCTGAGCTAGAACAGCCCCCACGCCATGCTCTGAAGCGTCCGTCTGAACAATGAATTCTTTCGAAAAGTCGGGTGCTTGGAGTACAGGTGCTGTGCACATTGCAGTTTTCAGGGTGTCAAAGGCCGTTTGACAGGCATCAGTCCAGATCACGTTTCGTGGCTGCTTCCTGGAAGTCAGCGAAGTCAAGGGGTGCACAATGTTACCGTAATCCTTGACAAACCTCCTGTAATAACCCGTGAGTCCCAAGAAGGCTCTCACCTGTGTTTGGGTTTTGGGCGGCGCCCAAGCCAGGATGGTATCGATCTTGGGTTGCAGGGGGGCCACCTTACCACTCCCTACTTGGTGCCCCAAGTACACCACAGAACCCTGCCCAATCTGGCACTTACTGGCTTTGATTGTGAGGCCTGCTCCGCGCAGGGCCAACAACACTTCCTGGAGGTGGCGCAAGTGTTCCTCCCAGCTGGCGCTGAACACTGCGATGTCGTCCAGGTAGGCGGCGCTGAATTCCTCCAGTCCAGCCAAGACCTGGTTGACCAACCTCTGGAAGGTGGCAGGGGCATTCTTCATCCCAAAGGGCATCACCCGGAACTGGTATAGCCCATCTGGTGTGGAGAACGCTGACCTCTCCTTTGCCCCATCAGTCAAGGCGATCTGCCAGTACCCAGACGTTAAGTCAAACGTACTAAGGTACCGGGCAGCCCCCAACCGATCGATGAGCTCATCAGCTCTGGGGATGGGGTGCGCGTCAGTCTTCGTGACTGAATTGAGCCCTCGGTAGTCGACGCAGAACCGGAGTTCTGGTGAAGCACCAGGCGCTGCAGCCTTCGGGACCAAGACCACTGGGCTGGCCCAAGGACTGCTAGAGGACTCAATCACCCCTAACGCGAACATTTTGGAGACCTCCTCCTTAATGTACGCTCTGACCTTGTCAGTCACCCTGTAAGCCTTGTGCTTCACAGGAGGGCTGTCTCCGGTGTCAAAGTCATGGACACACCAATGCGTGACACCCGGAACCAAGGAAAACAGATCCGGGAATTGTCCCAACAGGTGGCGACAATCCTGTTTCTGCTCAAGGGTCAGTGTGTCAGAGAGGACCACACCATCCACTGACCCGTCTTGCTCTTTAGCATACAGGAGGTCAGGAAGAGGCTCGCTCTCCTCCTCCGTTCCATCATCTGTAGCTAAGAGCATGCCCACTTCGGACCTTTCTAAGTGGGGCTTCAAACGGTTGACATGCAGGACCCGCAAGGGGTTCCTGGGAGATTTCAAGTCCACCAAGTAGGTGACATCGCTCTTCTTCTCCACAACTTTAAACGGTCCAGTCCACCTGTCCTTGAGCGCACAAGGTTCCACAGGGGACATGACCCACACTTCCTGACCAGGCTGAAGCTCTACCAGAGTGGCATTCCGGTCGTACCATCGCTTCATCTCCTCCTGGCTGGCCTCCAGATTTGCCTGAGCAAGTTCTCTGAAGCGCCGAGTCTGGTTCCGAAAGGCCAGCATGTAGCTGTATACATCCTGGGGAGGTTTCCTGGGAGATTGCTCCCAGCCTTCCTTGACCAGACTCAAAGGCCCTCTTACCGTGTGACCGTATAAGAGCTCAAAGGGGCTGAACCCTAGAGCCTTCTGCGGTACCTCACGGTAAGCAAACAACAGGCATGGCAAGAGGACGTCCCATTTCCGCCTCATTGGTTCTTCAAGACCCATAATCATGCCTTTCAGGGTCCGGTTGAATCTCTCAACCAGCCCATTTCCTTGAGGGTGGTAAGGAGTGGTGAACTTGTAGGTTACCCCAAACTCCTTCCACAGAGACTTCATATAGTTCGAAATGAAGTTGGTGCCTCGGTCGGACACCACCTCTCTGGGGAACCCCATCCGGGAGAAAACACCCATCAGTGCCCGTCCCACCACGGGTGCCGTCACTGTCCTGAGAGGGATGGCTTCCGGGTACCTTGTGGCATGGTCCACCAAGACCAGGATGAACCTGTTGCCCAGGGCTGTCTTGGGGTCCAGGGGCCCAACAATGTCAATACCCACCCGGTCAAAGGGGGTGCTGACCACTGGAAAAGGTTGGAGGGGAGCCTTCTGCTTCCTTCCGCTTTTCCCACTTGCCTGGCAAGTGCGACAAGTCTTGCAATGGATGTCTACATCCCTACGCATCTGAGGCCAATAAAAATGGGTGACAAGCCTGTCGTAGGTCTTGTCCTGCCCCAGATGTCCAGCTAACGGTACGTCATGAGCCAAACCCAGTAGGAAGGCTCTGAAGCGCTGGGGTACCACCAGCACACGGGCTGACCCAGGCTCAGCAGCCTTAGGCTCGCTATACAGGAGGTCGTTCTCCCAGTACACAAAATGTGACCCTGACTGATCACCTGAGGATTGGGCTGAGGCCTGCTGCCTCATGCCCACAAGAGAAGGGCACACCTTCTGTTCCGCACAGAATTCCTCCCTGGAGGGACCACCATCCTGCTGCCAGTGGGTCAGCTCGGGCAGATCTCCCAGTTCGGCAATTTGTTCCCCTGTGGGCTCCAGGGCATCCCCCTCAGGGTCTACCTCCTTCTGGACCACGGGAACAACGGGGGCCGGTTTCCCGCGCCTCCTGCCTCTTCTCCTCACAGCTGGGTCCTGGGCCGTACTTTCAGGCTCCGGGACCCCATCAACACCCTTACTCGCTGTCATGGATCGAGTGGTTGCACACACCCACTCTGGTACACCCAACATTCTCAAGTGCGCCGCTCGCTCCACCTTAGCCCAAGGGGAGTCTTCCAAATCATTGCCCAGGAGACAGTCGACAGGCATGGCGGGCCTCACAGCAACCTGAATAGTACCTGAAACTCCCCCCCATTCAAAGGAAACCTGAGCCACCTCACACTCTTTCTGGGAGTTATCGGCAGCTATCACGGGGTAGAATGCGTGGGGAACCACCTGCTCTCTGGACACCAAGTGACACTTGACAGCTGTCACACTCGCTCCGGTGTCTCTGAGAGCTTCCACTCTATGGCCATTAATGGTCACCCACTGCCTATATTTACTAGTGTTACTAGGCAGAGGGGGTGGAGGGACCATTTGCATGTCTCCTAGCGAGACCAGGGACATTTCTGCGGGACCCCTCCCACCATGGACAACCATCTCCTCCCCTCCCAAGGCTACACTTGCCAACTGACGAGGGGGTGCACGCGGCGGTGCATTCGAATCCTTCTTGGGACACTGGGGGTCATAAAACCGGTGTCCCACCTGCCCACAACCGTAGCAGGTTAGGGGGCCCCTATGAACAGGTTTACCCGTCGGGGCCCCTGGCTTCTTCGCAGGGGGAGGCTGGGAACCTTTCCCTTGGTTCCCTGGGGGATTACTTTGGGGCCCTTTCTGAGACTCCTTCTGTTTACCCTTGTCCCCCCCACTCTTCTGCTGGGGACCCTGCCCACCTTTGGCTGAGTCTCCCACTGGACCCTTGTGGACCCTGGTACTGACCCAGCGGTCCGCCTCCTCAGCAAGTTTTCTAGGGTTAGATATCTTGCTATCAATCAGGTGCTGGCGCAGCTCTGGAAAACAGTTATTAGACAAGTGCTCCCACGCAAACAAATCATAGAGAGCTTCATAACTTTCCACTTTGCTGCCCTTTACCCAACCATCCATGGCTCTGCAAAAATAAGACACATATTCAACCCACGTCGTACCAGGCAACTTCTTACATTCTCTAAAAGTTTGTCTGTACTGCTCGGGGGTTAAACCATATCGCAACATTAAAGCATCTTTCATATGAGCATACGACATCCTATCCGCAACAGGCATGTCTAACAGGGTATCTCTTCCCTCATTCACAAAGCGACCCCACAACCCCGCTCCCCAATTCTTCTCAGGGACCTGGTGGGCCAACAATGCTAACTCATATGCTTTAAACCATTGACCAATATCTTCATTCTTATTGTAATCTTTGATCACATCTTTCGGGAAGTAAAATTTACTTTCTGCAGGCTCGGATGGAATGCTGCCACCAGAGGGATTCAACTCTAACTTTTTAGCTTGGATATCCAGTTCCCTCAACCTGGCTTCACGCTCCAAAGCTAACTTCTCTCGTTCAAACTCCAACTTTTTGATCTCTAAATCAGCTTCCCTTCTACCTCTTGCATTTTCTAACTCCAACTGCCCATTTATCTTTAGCCTTGCCATCTCCATGATGTAAGCTCGCTCTTTCGCCCTTTCTTCTCTTTCTTCAGGGGAAAGACCTTTGGAGGAAACACTGCTTCCGGGAGAGGGCACAGGTCCATTCACTGGCACCTCCTCATCCCCTTCCTCTGTGGGTACCACCACCACATCAGAGGGATTTCTGGATTCCCACCAGGCCTGTAATGCTTTATAAAAATCATCTTTTCTCGAGAGGCCGGTGGTAGGAACTTCAAACTGGTTGCAAAAGTGTTTCAGCTCATCTTTCTTGTATCTTTTTAGCTTACTCCTCTCGAACTCTTCAACAACAATGATAGCAGGGGCAGTGACTCCGTTGTCACTCATGGTTAAAACTGGCAGTGTTCAGAAAATCAAGTTTCAGGAAAGCGGAGAACAAAGATAGGATCCTTCCAAATCAGATTGTGACTGCGTTATGGTCTGCTTTCACTACGTAGCGCACACTAATCACTGTACATGGGTCATAAATGCAAGGTCCAAATCCTCACCGCTGCATCCAATGTTAGAACCGGCTGTCTCTAGTTGGCAGAGGCATACACTCCTGACAAATAGGGACACTCCTTTTCTAGTCAGGGCAAGGGGATCACACCCTTCGATAACCCCTGCTCACCCCCTTGGTAGCTTGGCAGAGCAGAACAGGCTTATCTCAGAGGCTGTGTGTTAAGCAATTATGACCACATACAGTAATAAAGTGAATACACTACAAATGGACACGACACAGTAGTATTATAAAAATAAGTATCTTTATATAAGACTTAGCACAAGACCAAATAACGGCAAAACTGTACACAATCGGAATAAATACGTTCGGGAAGGAAAAAGGATAGTTCAAAGGTAGTTTCTTCTTTAGCACAAGAGTCTTTAGTATCAAGCAATTCTTCTTCTTGGAAACACAGTTCTTAGCAACAGGGTAACTCACACGGGAGCTACACAACGCTGGGGCAAGGATAATCCACAGGTTCGGCGTCGACCGCGAGGAGCGCTGCGCCGGGCCTGGAGTCACACGGACCCCCAACAACACATACCTTAGGAAATTGAAGCACACGATGATCAGCGGCGTCGAGCAATCCGGCGTCGCGTCTTCGGTGTCGATCAGGCCACAGCAGGCGTTGTCGATGATGTAGTTGCACAGAGTGAGCAGCGCTCACGGCGTCGAAGGGCACACGGTTGATGCGGTCAGCAGCGGGGCAGACACGAGGTCCTCTGGAGTTAGAGCCGTACTCCTACTCACTGGCGTTGCTGCTGGCGTCGGTCGGGCCCAGCGTCCGATCGTCGTGATGGCTGGTCCTTTCAGAGGTGCTGGATTCACACTTCCAGCGGATAGCACTTTTTAGCAGGTGAAGTCCTTTAGCCCTGTGACTTCGGCAGGAGACTGGCACTCTTCCAGTCCTTGGAGATTTTCTTAGCAAGCGTGAGAGTACACACACAGTTCCTCTCTCCTGGTTTCCTTGGCAAAAATAAAGAAGCACTGCAGGATTCCCCCAACAACAGCACACTGGCAGAAGGGGTAAGCAGTCCTTTAGATCAGCAGGCTTCTTGTCCTTGGTTACAGGGTTCCTTGTCAGAAGTGATCTGATTTCCTAGTTCAGGGGTCCTTCTCTTATACCCCTTTTCGTCTTTGATCCCTTTGTCTACGCCGGGGGTTTCCCAACATCCTGGGTCTGCGGTGGGTGGAGCTAGGCAGTCGCACCTGGCCTATTCATTGAGCCGGGCCGGGTCCTCAGACGCCCCGCAGGAGGTGGAGCCAGCATTGATACTGGCAGGAGCAGAGCTATCGCCCTCCTGGCAGGAGGTGGGGCTAGGATCGTCCCTGGCAGGCACAGAGCCATCAGTCGCTTGGCAGGAGGTGGAGCCAGCATTGTATCAGGCAAGGCAGGCTATCAACAACTACTCTCCCCCTACTCTCAACGTAAATGTCCCACTCATCCCACACTGACTCATCCAGACCTCTTGGAGCCGCCCAGCTCCTGTCACACTCACGCAAGACCAGCAGAGACCAGATATGGTTAGACAAGAAAATAGACACTTTCTAAAAGTACTACTTTCGAACCCAGAGTCCAAAAACCATCCACACCAACGGATGCGTAATTAAACCCCGAGCTCAGGGATACCAAACTCGACATTGCACCGTACTCTCCGAGCCAGCTAGGATCATAGCATTAATAATCCCGGCGGCCCATTCTATCCAACGGAGAGTAGGCTACCTCGCAATAGTGAAGCACTGAGATGGCGGCACTTCACTATCAGGACATGCCAACTTGGTCAGGCGTGTCCTACCTTACACTCACAATGCACCCTGCCCGTGGGCCTACCATAGGGGTGACTAACATGAAGTCAAGGGAAGGTTGGAGGGGCTGGCAAGTAGGTATACCTGCGCAGCCTGCGTGACAGTACAAGACTGCACGTGGGTCTCGCAATGACCGACCCTTAACCTTCTTTTACAAGGCCGCTCCTGTGGGTGGCACAACACGTGCTGCAAGCCCACGAGCGGCATTTGTATTTACAAGCCCCGGCACTCCTGGTGCACTAGACTAGGGACTGACAGTAAACCAAATAAGCCAAACATGGATACAATGGATACATCATTTTAACAGAGGGAGCACTTGCGCTATGGCACTGATCAGCAGTGACACGGCGCCCAAAGCATATACCAGCAAAACATCGTAAAACAGTAGAGGCAAACAGAAAAATGGAGGAGAGACTCATGCCAATGATGTCAGGTCTAACAAGAACATAAACCAAAACCACATAAACCAATAATCACTTTGCAAACTAGGCTTTTGTCATAACATCACAGTTAGTGCAATAAGATAAAGACTTATATGTTGCATATGTCATAAAAATACCATCACTGGGCGTATAAGGACAAATCCTCAAATAAAGTCTTATATCCTGTCAGTGCAAGGATCAAAATGACATATCAAGACATGCAGGTCTTGAAATGCAGCAGGTAATGATTAAAACACATGGTTAACCATAATCACAGTGAAAAACTAGGATACATCGTTCCTGTACTCCTATTAGGCTGTATACAGTAATTTTCATAACACTTTGTGACAGGAACACCTATCACATGAATTATGGTAATTTGCCTTGTGCCGAGAGAGCCCTCAAGTATGTTTTCATCATGGATCCTTGGGACCAGGTAGGCAATTGCACCCACTAGGCCTCCCCCTTGTTTGTTCTATGTAAAAAGGGACACAATTCTCATGGGCAATGGGGAGACCTTGTTCGGTCCCCCGCCTCCAGAACCCTCAAGGCAACTGCTGGGAGCATGTGATAGAATTGCAAATTTCAGTCTTTTCCCCAAGTGGCCAGGTCACCTGCCAAAAGACTCGGGTGGCAGTTCTTCTGCTGCAGTCCTCACAGTACCTCTTGGAAATGCTTCTGCATGGCTTTGGCGAGGAAAGCTTGGCTGGTGGAGTCTTTGGCGACAAAAAGCGCGTAAAATCCTTGAAGCGCTGCTCTGTTTAGAGGGTAATGCCCCCAGCAGTGGTGCACATCCCCCCTCCCAGGAAAGACAAGATCGGTTTATCTCAGTCGGCTAGACAGTCCCAGCCCACCAGGCGTCAGCAGAGTTCCTCTGCTCCTGCTGCTCCCCAAAGTGTTCCTGCACCTGCAACTCCTCTCTTCTGCAGGAGCAGGTAGCGTGGGAGAAACGGCGGGAGAGCAGGGCATCCTGGTGCACCATGCACAGCGCTCAACATGCACTGGTTTCAGGTATAAAGATAAATGCCAATTGAAGTGCTCACTACATACTGATGCAGGAGATGCAAGGAGTAGTACACAGCACTCCGAACATGCTAAAAGGTACGAACCCAAAAGGAGGTTGTAACAGCGCTCACCATGGACAAGGGTCGTTGGAGAGCACAGGGGGCACACAAGCAGGAATGTAGGCATCAATCCAACACACAGGGTCCTTGCAGGAAAGGAGGCAGCCCTTCTAGCAGGCCAGCACAACAAAGCAAAGTCCAACTGGTGTTATTTTTCCGGCAGCACAGCAATCCTCTGGTGCAGCATGTAGAGGCAGCAGTGTTTGGTTACACGTTCCAAGCAGTATCTAAAACCATGGGGTCAGAGCCCCCGTAGTTACTCAAAGGGGCTTATTTACAAGCCTGTTGCATCACAGGTGCGTCGCTTTTTGTGACGCACCAGTGGCGCATTTTGCTGCCCCATATTTACAAAGACACATGAAGCCACCCTTCGTGCTTTTCGTGGCCTTGTAAATATGGCCACTTATCATGCATCACTATGCATGAAAGGGGTGTGCCATGGGTGTTGCTCTGGGTGTTCCCATGCAACACCCATGAATTCTGCCACATTCCCAGTATTTATGAGAAATTGTAAACCTGGGAATGCGTCAGAATACTCAGTCTCCCCAGAGGGAAGCATAGGGAGGTGCAACGGAGAGAAATGTTTTCATTTCTGCTCGTCTTTTCCTCTTTCTATGTGTGCTGCATTTTGCAACACACATAGAAAGAGGAAAACACCTCTTGTGATGGTGTCGCTTCCTGCTCAAAAACAATCATCCACACAACACAGGCACCCTTGCACCATGATGCAAGGGTGCTTGCATCAGCGCATTGCAGCCAATTGGGTACCAGCGCAGGGGAGATCATTGTAGATTTGATGCATCCCTGTGCTTTGAAAGTGACTCAGTGTGGCACAGCAAAATGGCGTGCGACACAGCGCCGAGTCACTTTCTTGTAAATAAGGCCCAAAATGTATTTTATGTGAAGTAACTTCAAACAAACTTTATAAGTGCACAACACCCCCATTCAATTCCCAACCCTGGCTCCAGACACAATACAGGAGGTTGGAGACAGCATTGTGAGAGGACAGGCACCGCTTTATTCAGGTGCAGGTGACATCTCCTCCCACCACTCTAGCTCAGGAAGACCCATCAGGATATGCACGGCACACCTCAACTCCCTTTGTGACTGTATAGAGTGAATGCACAAACAGGCCCCTGTCAGTTTAAACCAGATTGGATTTAGGAGTAATAAGCACAGAGAAATTCCCACTTTCTAAACGTGGCATTTCTAAAATAGTATTGCAAAAAATACCTTCACCAATAACCAGGATTTATCATCAGTATTCCAAATATACCAAACAGGGCAATGATACACCTTTCATATCAGAAATTAGTTCTAAACACCTATCCCAATGCAAACCTATGAGAGGAGCAGTATTCACAGCAGCGAGAAACTAAAAAGGCTGTTGTCACTACCAAGACATGCCACACAACAAGTGCAAGCTTAAAGGCAGCAATAATAGACTGTAACCGCAATCATTTGTTTCAGACCTACTGGGATGAACCCGATCAGCCTGAGGATTAAGCGAGAAGAACTTTGCCTGACCACAAGATGGCCACCACTGTTTTGCCCTCACCACGATGTACTTCTACTCCTGGACTATCAAACACTTGCTTATCGACCAGACCTTGATCCGAGCCCTCATCCTACCTGGATCCTGCACAGCCTTCATGACATTTACCCTGTAATCTTTCCCTCGACTGCTGAGACCTTGCTACCTGACCGATGCCCAGTCGAGCTACCCGAATAGCTATAGGGGAGATGGGCTTTGGAATCCCTCCTCGGCCGTCACCTACCCAGCCGGATATTGGGCAGACCTTCCTTCATCTATCCTGCTGTTATCTCCCTCCTTTCCCCTACACCCTTCCCTCTTGCTCCTATCCGACCTGGAACCTACACACCCTTCAGGACATTTACCCTGTGAACTTTCCCACGACTGCGGAGACCTTGCTACCTGACCGATGCCCGGTGGAGCTACCCCAGTAGCTATAAGGGAGATGGGCTGTGGATTCCTTCCTCGGCCATCACCTACCCAGCCGGACAAATTGGGCAGACCTTCCTTCGTCTCTTCTGCCGTTATCTCCCTCCTTCCCCCTACACCCTTCCCCCTTAGTCCTATCCGCCCTATTTATCCTTCCTCCATACTCCTTAAATGTGTTTTCATATAACCGATGTAAACTGTAACTGTTTTTAACTGTTTAATAATGTGTTTCCTAATGTAAAGCGCTCTGATACCCACGGGTCTAGCCAGCGGTATATAAAACTCATTAATAAATAAAATAAATAAATACCTTTTACCTATACAGCACCCTGCACATAGTGCAATTTAGGGCCTACCTTAGGTGTGACCTATATAAAGTAAAAGGGGAGTTCCACACTTGGCAATTAACTTTAAATGCCAAGTCACTGTGGCAGTAAACTGTGCATGCAGGTCCTGCAATGGCAGAGGTCTGAGACAAGTTTGAAAGGCTACTTCTGTGGGCTGTGCGAGCAGCACTGTTAGCCCACTAGTAGCATTTAATTTACAGGCCCTGGGTATATACAACACCACCGTACAAGGGACTTACATCTAATTAAATATGCCAAACAGGTGTAGACCAGTCATACCAATTTTAAAGGGGAAAGCACATGCACTTTAGCACTGATCAGCAATGGCAACGTGCAGAGAGTCCTAAAGAAAACAAAAACAGGACAACAAAATACAGGAGGAAGGCAAAACGTTTGAGGATAACCCTGCAAAAAGTGCCAGGTTCAACACTCAGTTTCTGATTAAATGCCTAACCTTTGAGCTCCATTTCTTGTACCTTGTCTTTCCTAAATAACTGAGGTCCCAACTTAGAGCTTGGGTGAGAGGGTACACAGTCACAAAGGACACGGAGTACCCTCTCCACCAAACTGAAGGTCAATGAGCCTCATTTGGAGTCAGGCCCTTCAATATGAAGAGGAGCCCACAACCCACATAAATTTATGAAGGTCCAACAGAGTAACGGCCATCAGAGGTTTTGCTATTTGTCTTATAACCCATTTAAAATGGGCAAACAAATGGGAAGTTTTCACTGTCCATCACTGCCAGCTAAAACCTGGCTGAGAGCGGAGGTGAAAACTGATAAATCACCCCCATGCCATGGGCGAAAACACCCATGGCAAGAGGGTCATTGTTTTTTTAATTTCCAAAAATAAAATCCTGTTTTTGGATTTTGTTTTTGAAAATTGAAAAAAACTATAGAAAATGTTCTCTATGGCTCCATTATATTGACAGAGCACTCTGGCTAATGTCCAACGCGTTGACATTTACAGCCTTGATAGTAGATATGTCTAAATTTGGCATCTGGGTACTCCTTTAGGGCAAAAGAGTGCTATACTCTGTCACCCTGATCGAGTGCATCACATCAGCTAAACTCTAAATCAGGCCCTTGGTCACTTGGCCTTCTTCATTGGATCCACAGCTTTATGCATGTAGTACCACACTGTAAGTGCACTTAAAAAGTCTGCTGCTCGCAATCCTGCTCCAAAACTCAAGGTTGCTGGCTTGTGTTGTTATGACATATGGATCAAATGGAAATGTGCTGTGGCTCGCCAGTGCAGTTTTAGTCTGCTAGCTGTCCCCTGGCTTGTGCCTGCTGCCTCACCAGAAATAAAACATTTGCAGTGAGCAATTATGAATTTTAAGATTTTGAGAGTGCGTGACCCTTTCTCTGGCAGCCACAATTGTACCTGCCAGTGAAGTAAATGGGTATGGGTAGTTTATGAAGTATGTTCATTATCAGCTGGTGCATCTTTCATTAATCATTGAGCTAAGCATAATAGTGATGGTAGAGCCATGTACTCTAAATTCTTCAAAAGCTTCTCATTCCAGGAGCTGCAATCTTTACTTTTTAAGCCATCTGGTTTGGGTAAAAAAAATATTCCGCACCTATTTGTGAAAGAAAGCCTATGTTTGTTTCTGAGTGAGCCACTGTTCACTGCAGGTTTGCAGGAGAGAAGGACTGACTTGATCAAAATCATCAGGATACATTCATTTAAGGGAAGTCCACAAAGAAAATATATTAATCCCAAAGAAATGCAAATATGACGTGGTATACATAATTAGAATCAGAATAAGCTTTATTCTATTTCAGAAATATAAAATCACAAAAGCAAACATGGCAGATAAAACAATTCAAATATACATTACGTTAAAATACAATTATACCATTCTTCTACATCTTGTACAATTACTGGTGTACTTAATCCAAGCGAGTAAACAAGTCTTAGTAAGAGATATGCAATACTTACAGGGCGATCCTTTAGATTAAATTCTGGCCTAAAAAGGATTAAACATTAATACTTTTAATACCTCTTAGTATATATACTTTTTAGAAAACTGACCTTAACTCCAATGCAATAATCATTTTCCAATAGTTGCAGGTATAGGAAAGGCAGGATCCATCTTGATCTTTCCTTACCATAACATTTACAAAATAAGATCACATGGATATTTGTTTGTGGAGACAGACCGTGTGGAGAAGTGTGGCTCAATGGTTAGAGCGGCAGACCCTGATGCAGAGGTCTAACCCGGGACCAGGGTTCGATTCCCAGCCTCGGTGGGTCTTGGGCTAAAAAATTCCACGGACCTGATCATTCTCGCCTCAGTGCCTATTCCAGTCATGGAGTCCCACTCTGCAACTCTGGGCAATAGCTTGCTTAATCTCCACATCGGCCCCAACAACGCTAAAGGAGGCCTGGCCTCCACATTGGGAGTGCCCAGGAGTGGATGCCTCACAGGGAAAGCCAGGATGGGTTCCACAGCGATATTCGTACAAGCGCCTTGAGACCCTTGCGGGTGAGTAGTGTGCTATACAAGTATCAATTTACATATACATTTATCGTCACAGGGACAACAACATAGATCTCTGGTCCAGTTATTCATCTCTGGGTAGCTAATTAATCGGTGAATAGTCCCAAAGTTAAAACGCACCCATCTCTCCCCCCTAAACAACGCAAAAGATATGGTTGGATATCATTTGTCGTTAAAATCCGTTGTTGCTGGGCTACTGTGGGTTTATTCATCTCCAGTGCAAGTCTGATTGCCTCTAAGTGGGTCATGCATGTAGCTTTAAATTTTTTCCGGGAAATAGAATTCATTGTCTCTGGGCAAGTATAGTAGTCTAAATGCCCTAGGTCGTTCATAAATTGCTTCACATATTTTAACCAAGAAATCTTGGTTGCATGGTCCAACGTCATTGAGTCACTAATTATTCAGCCCTGTGCTACTGGAGGTCAAAATCCTGTGCTAAAGTAGCACTGGTTGTGCTTTAATACCATCTGTAATAACTGGGATACCTAACTCACTATGACAATTAAAAACAGGGGAACTGGCAGGTACTGCTAAAATGAACCTTAAAAAAGCATTTTTGACATATTCAACAAGGGACAAATCATAAAAGCCCCAAACTCCCGCTTAATAGATGGCAATACTCACACATTTTACCTGATAAATCTTGAGGAGAATCCCCGGAGGCCTTTTACCCATTTTAAAAAAAAGTTACCACAGCCACAGTCGACTTTATAAACAGAAGGCGATGACTCTTGACCACCTGACTCCAAGAGCAAGTACGATCAAATAAAATGCCACATACGTAAACATGTTTGTGAATTCTACCCTATTTCCCCCAAATGGCAGGCTCCTACAATTCTGCTACCCCCTCCCACAGGACATGACATATGTTTTCTTGGCTTTCAGTTTTAAGCCAAATTTGTCCATAAAACTAGGATAATAAACTTTTTTAAGGCCTAACTAACTGCTGGCCATGAGTACTGCATCATATACGTAGAGAAGGGAGACTATCGGGTGTTTGTTAAGATACGGTGGATCCCTTGCCTTTCCCACCAATTCCTTTTGCAGGTGTTAGTGTAAAGAGTGAACAAGCATGGTCCTAAGACGCATCACTGTCTAACACTCCTTTCTACTGTAAACGACGCAGTACACTCCCCTTTGTTTCCGTATCGAACCTTAGCGGTTGCCCCAGTGTATAATTGTCGCAAAAACTGAACCAAAACTGGATTGACCTTTAAATCCATCAAAATATTCCACAATTTACAGTATATAACACAGTCAAAAGTGGTTGTGACGGTCTACAAAGGCCAAATAAAGTTTCTCTGCTTTTGCCTGAGTATATTTCCCAATTAAGATACTAAGATTGAGAATCTGTTCGTTAGTTCCTAGCCCCTGACTAAAACCATATTGAACATCGCTTAAAATATTATTTTCTTCTGCCTAAGATTGTAACCTTTCTAAAACAATCCTTCCTGCTACCTTCATCGGGGAATCTAATAACGATATTCGGGTGGTAGAAAGTAGTGTTTCCCCATTCCCCTTTTCTAAAAATTGGTATGATTATTGACTCTGACCATGTATTTATAAAACTTTTCACACTGCAGTCTTGGAAGACCCATATTAGCAGGGTCCATAGTGGAGGATTAGATTTAAACATGTTGATTGGTACCCCATCTGGGCCTGGGGCCTTTCTGCTCTTAATTGCATTTATCACCGTGGGATCACTGACATAATATAGAATACCAAAATATAGACTTACCTAAATATCGTTGACAAAATATAGAATTCAAAAATATCGAATTCCTATCTACAAACAGGTAAGTACAAAAATATTGAATCAAAAATATCGTTGTAAAAAATATAGTTAGTCAAAATATCGAATTTTTTTAAATGTCTTAAAAGTAATTTAAAATTGATGAAATAATAAATATAATTAACTAAAACATACTTAAAAATACTTAAATAACCTTAAAGTTAATTAATAATTAATTTAAGTTAAAAAAATAAAAATACAATGGATTTTTTAATACATATATATATTCACTGAAAAAAACATAGGTTTCACACCAGTTATAGTTAGGTGGAAATTTTACACGCATAAAACCATTGAAATTCCCACGGTAGTTAGTTGGACTCACTATAACTTGCGCGTGCAATGCACTGCTGATGACGTCACATATTACATCACTCATGACATGGTCAGTGAGATCACTCATGACATCACTGATGACATCTCAAATGACATCACTCATGACAACATCCTTGTGACAAAGTGGCAGACCTCCTATCAGCATAAAATAACCTTTGACACACACATTCAAAAATAGAAACTAACATTTTCTTAAAAAAGGAGAAACCAATACAAATTATAACAACTTATTAGGTAATTCCAACATCTACATACACATCCACTCATTCACCAACAGTTCTATATAGTCACTCATGCATGTACTTACTCATCATATGTACTCATACACCTATACATCCTGTTACACACTAATACTCATCCATATAGTTACTCACACACAAATTCACACATGCAAATAAACTATCAAAAAACCATTTACTTGATTATACTGCTATATACACACCACTACACATACTTCTACAGAAACGGAAACATATTTACTCTCTTAAACAATCAATTATAAAAACACATACTCACTAACCCACCCATACACACAATAATCCACCCATACAGTCTTGCACACATGCTGTCCTCAAAATACATACAAATAGTGAGTCACTCATTCATGCATCTGTGCTCTAAGTAATATCCCCCACTGAACCATACAGACACTGATACTGATACTCAAAAAAACAACTAATAACCCATATACACACTCATGTAGCTACTCACCAACCCATGCAGCCACTTATACACAAAGTGAGACACAGATACAGATATTTAAATATTTAAACATTACTCGCTAATATATGTATTCACTAAGATACATTTAATAAGTCAGTTAACCAATCAATTTTACACAAAAAAAATCCATGTAGACATTTATTCTTCCATCAACCTTTAGATATACATATATAAAAAATATTTATTTTTCAGAAAGATACACATTCACTGGATGATGTCATCAGTGATGTCATTTGAGATGTCATCGGTGATGTCATGACTGATGACATCTCACTGATGACATCCCTGATGACATCATCCAGTGACTGTGTGTTTCTGTAAAGTTTAAATATGTTTTACATATTGAAGAATGAGTGGATGTATAAGTGTGGATGAAGGATTTAGTAGGTGCGTGACTGACTGCATGAGTGAGTGATTAAATGTGTCCTACTAAATGCGTGGGTTAGTGACTAAACTGTGTGAATGTTTGCATCAGTATGTCTGTTGTTGCGTAAGCTGCTGCATGTGTTGATCAGTAGCTATATGAGTGGCTATATGGGTTAATGATTGGTTGCCCAAGTATTTGAATGGGAGATTGAGTGTGTGTGTGGGTGGCTGGGAGGTGTGTGACTCTGTGCATATATGTGTGAGCAGTTGATTCACTAGGTGTATGAGTTCAAGAGTGCATGTGGAAACAGCTATATGTGAGGTTGACTGTGTGCTTGGGTGTGTTTGTGAGTGAATGGATATCTCAGTGCTACATGTCCAAGTAAGTACATATGTAAAACACAGTGCATGTGAGAGTTGGCATATATAAATGACTATACTCGAGAGCCAGTGAATGTGCGAGTGGCTGAATGGATCATTGTGTACTTGTATCAGTGATGGTATAAGAGAGTAAGTATGTGTTAGTATATGTTTGAATAAGTAAGGTGTTGTGTGTATAACTGTATAGTTGAGGAAATGGAAGTGTGATTGATTCTTTGCATGACTGACTAGGTGTGTGAGTAACTCCATGGATGAGTGGCAGTGTGTGAGTGTCTGTATAGGTGTATGAGTGCATATGATAGTGTTGTATTGATGAGTAACTGTATGTATGAGTGATTCTATGGGTGAATGAGTGAATGTGTGTGTAGACCTAGGAATCAGTGAGTGCGTATGTAGTAACTGGTATTGGTGTGTCAATGGTTTCTGGTAGTCTGTATTTAACATTGTGTGTATCAAAGGTTATATTAGAGTGTGAGGAGGTGCATCGTATTATCACATGAATGATATCATCAGTGATGTGATCAGTGATGTCAAATGAGATGTCATCAGTGATGTCATCAGTGATGTCATTTGAGATGTCATCAGTGATGTCATCAGTAATGTCACTGACCATGTCATGAATGATGTAATATGTGACATCATCAGCAGTGGATTGCGGGTGCGCAGTTAGTTGTACTAACTATATAGGAGCAATTTCAATGTTTTTTTTAAATGCTGATTCCTAACTATATAAGGTCTGAAACCTATGGTTTTTTAAGTGAATTTGCAAGGTTTTTTAAATGCTAATTCCTAACTATATAAGGCCTGAAACCTATGGTTTTTTAAGTGAATTTGCAAGGTTTTTTAAATGCTAATTCCTAACTATATCAGGCGTGAAACCTATATTTTTTTCAATAAATTTCAAAGGTTTTGTAAATGCTAATTCTATCAGCGGATAACGTTTATATATGTTATTATCCTTCTGGGACCACCTGAGCAGCCATCTTGTTTCTCAGGAGAAGTGAGGCACAAGAGAGCACAAAAAAAGAGTGGAAAACGCGAAAAGGGGGCAGGGTTGAGACCCCCTGGCCCCCTAGCCCTTCTCAGGGGGTCCCAGAAGGACCACCAAGTGCAAAATAAATGTATTTTTTTTTAAATCGCGGGGTACGCGCATCGTACACGTACGGTGCGCGTACCCCGCGATTTTTTCAATTTATTTGTTTTTTTTGCCCTTGGGGGTCCTTTTGGGACCCCCTGAGAAGGGCTAGAGGGTTGGGGGGTCTCTACCTTGCCCCCTTTTCGTGTTTTCCACTCTTGATTTGGGCTCTCTTGTGCCTCATTTCTCCTGAAAAACAAGATGGTGGCCAACACTTTCTGGTTTGGACAGTTTGAAATGTTGACAGTCGACTGCCAGCCAATCAGAAACTCGCTCGCGCACGTAATGGTACGCGCACGTACGCGTACAGTACGCGTACTGTACGCGTACGGTGCGCTTTTGGTGAGCGCATATAGATATATAGGGGGTCATTATGATGGAGGATTTTCTGCATCCTCCGGGCCAGCGGAAGCCACCGCCGGCCCGGAGGATGCGGAAAATCCTCTGCGGACCCACCAGGACCCACCGCCACATTAGGATGGCTGGTGGGTCATGGTTTAGGTCCGCAGCTTTTCCGCCGCGGCTGGCTTACAACCGCGGCAGAAAAGCACTAAAATGGTGACGGTGTCTCTCAGACACCGTCAGCCAGATTAGGATGTGCTTTTGAACATGCTTTTCCGCGGCGGCTTTTCCGCCGTGGAAAAGCATGTGTAACTGCACTGCGGGGGCCCGTTGCGGGCCCCCTAGGTGTAGTAGGGGGTGCACATGGGGGGTACCTATGGTTCCCCCCTGCATTTGCGTGCACAATGCAGCAGGCACCGCGCGGTGCCTGCCGCTTTGTGCACGCAAATGCTGTGCATGCTTTTTTAACATTGCTGCGGGTGCAGCTTGAAGCTCCACCCGCCGCAATGTTAAAATAGAGGATGTGACCGCCACCCAGCCGGTCACATCCTAATCTGCACAGAGGGAACGCCGCAGCCCATGCGGACGTTCCCTCATGCTCTGGGGTCGCGGACGGACTCAAGTCCGTCCGCGATCGTAATGACCCCCATAATTTGCTCAAATTCAATTTTCTCAACAACTACTGGAGGGATTTTCGCCAAATATAGAAAAGGCACTACTGCATACCTGTCCCTACCATTTTGCTAAGTTTGGTGTAATTCCGTTCAGCCGTTCGGGCTGTAACCGTGTCTAAAGGTCCCATAGAAAATGCCATTTGAAAACTTTCAAATTCAATTTTCTCAAGAACTCCTAAAGGGATTTTCACCAAACATAGCAAGGCACATCGGCATACCAGGCCCTACCCTTTTGCCAAGTTTGGTGTAATTCCATTCAGCCGTTCGGGCTGTAGCGGTGTTTAAAGGTGCCTATGGAAATTAACATGGGGAAAATACGTTTTGGGACCCCCCTTTCGGCCCCCGCTTGACAAATCTTCCCGAAACTTCCAGGGAAGGAGCGGAGCAGAGCTGGCCAAAATTCTGGAAAATTACACAGAGATTCCTCAATCAGCGCTAAAGTTATTCCCAATAGAATGTTAAGCGCATATAGATATATAATTTGCTCAAATTCAATTTTCCCAACAACTACTGGAGGGATTATCACCAAATATAGGAAAGGCACTACTGCATACCTGTCCCTACCATTTTGCCAAGTTTGGTGTAATTCCGTTCAGCCGTTCGGGCTGTAGCCGTGTCTAAAGAGCCCATTTAAAATGCCATTTGAAAAATTTCAAATTCAATTTTCTCAAGAACTACTGGAGGGATTTTCACCAAACATAGCAAAGGCACATCTGCATACCAGGCCCTACCATTTTGCCAAATTTGGTGTAATTCCATTCAGCCGTTCAGGCTGTAGCCGTGTCTAAAGGTCCCTATGGAAATTAACATGGGGAAAACACGTTTTAGGACCCCCCTTGTTTCTCGGCCCCCGCTTGACTAATCCCCCCGAAACTTTCTGGGAAGGAGCGGAGCGAAGTAATTTTAAGGAAAATTACACGCAGATTCCTCAATCGGCGCCAAAGTTATTCCCAATAGAATGTTGGGGATTTCCTATGGTAACTAGGTCCGAACTATAGATACCTACTGGCGATATATAGTAATGTAATATTAATAAAAAATATACAATATTTTTACTATAGGATAGCGGGAAGGTAACATTTACTATTACCACTCCAGTGAGTGCAACAGTAGGCAGTAGGGAAAGCGTTTGATAGCTTAGGGGTTAAAATTACAATTCCCACTCCAGTGAGTGCAACAGTAGGGAAAGCGTTGGATAGCGGGAGGGTGAAAATTACTATTTCCCCGCCAGAGAGTGCAACAGTAGGGAAAGGGTTGGAAAGCGGGTGGGTAAAAAATACTATTCCCACTCTAGAGAGTGCAACAGTAGGGAAAGCATTGGATAGCATAGGGGTAAAAATTACTATTCCTACTCCAGTGAGTACAACAGTAGGGAAAGCGTTGGATAGTCAGAGGGTAAAAATTACTATTCCCACTCCAGAGAGTGCAACAGTAGCGAAAGCATTAGATATCGTAGGGGTAAAAAATATTATTCCCACTCCAGAGAGTGCAACAGTAGGGAAAGCGTTGGATAGCGGGAGGGTAAAAATTACTATTCCCACTCCAGCGACTGCTACAGTAGGGAAAGCGTTGGATAGCGTTGGGGTAAAAAATACTATTCCCACTCCAGAGAGTGCAACAGTAGGGAAAACGTTGGATAGCGAGAGGGTAAAGATTACTATTCCCAGTCCAGAAAGTGCAACACTAGGGAAAGAGTTGGATAGCGGGAGGGTGAAAATTACTATTCCCACTCCAGAGAGTGCAACAGTAGGGAAAATATTGGAAAGCAGGTGGGTAAAAAATACTATTCCCACTCTAGATAGTGCAAAAGTAGGGAAAGCGTTGGATAGCGTAGGGGTAAAAATTACTATTCTCACTCCAGAGAGTGCAACAGTAGGGAAAGCGTTGGATAGCCTAAGGGTAAAATTACTTTTCCCACTCCAGTGAGTTTAACAGTATGGAAAGTAATGATTTAATATATTAATACAAATAAATTAAATATCAATACCGATAAAACATTATTTAAAATTAATTCCCAATGTATATCATGTAATAATTAATTAATTAGAAATACACATAAATATTAGTTATTAAAAATGTATCACCTATTCATAATTAATTAACAACCAATTAATGTTCAATAACAAAAATGAATTAATAATAAAAAGTAATACCAATTAATAATTAACAGTACATTGTTTATCAACACACAAAAAGTATTTTTAATATGTAATAATTACAATGACATTACTTCCCAACCTATTCCCCTATAAACCCACAACCCGCTACAGAAAATAAATTAATTAAATTATTATAATTATCAAACAATTAATTAATAAAGATTAATTAACAATTAATAAAAAATAATTAACAATTAATAACAATTAATTACCAATTAAAAATTAATTAACAATAAATTAAAAATCAATATCAATAAATAAAAAATATTTATTTACTTAATAACAATTAAATAACTTCCCACCCTATTCCCCTATAAACCCACAACCCGCTACGGAAAATAAATTAAGAAAATTAACATAATTATCTATTAATCAATTAATAAAAATCAATTACCAATTAATACAAAATAATTACCAATTAAAAAGTAATTAACAATCAATTCAAAATGAATACCAATAAATAAATAAAAATATTTAATTAATTACAATTAGATTACTTCCCACCCTATTCCACTATAAACCCACAACCTTAATGTTCCCTCTACTGAAGAAATCGGTTTCTCAGTGGCACCAAGAGCCCCAGTGAGACAATTTAGAATAGTCAGGTTTGATTTTTTTGGCTTGCAAGGAGGTTTCGAAGAGTGGCTTGCTGTGGTCTTTCGTTTTCCCATTTTATTCACCCCGCCTAATTTTGTATTGCAGCGTCTAGAAACCTCCTTTCTTTACCAAAATTTGCCACCAATATTTTTAAAACCAACTGACCTTGGTCATATGACGTGTAGTGCCTGGATGTAATCTAACCTAAACAAGTAGAACCTTCCTTCATATATAATAGTTATTGATATCTAACTCATATTCCCAATATCCAAGGCAATCAGTGTCTTTCGCACTGTCCATAAACATGAGAACCTAAGGGTTCGCACTTGCCTGTACAGCAGAGCCAAGAGGGAGGGCCCAGCCCGGCCTCCACTGGGCTATAAGGGCTAAGACAGGCCCATCTTGGCCAGGTCTTTGCCGGTGCTGAGCCAACACGCGTGTCCCGTGCTGCGTGATCGGCTTAGGGCTGATGTAGGCCACTACCAGTGCGGCGTGCAGTCTGGCAAGGCAGGGGCAAGACTAAAGTGACAAGTGCTGGCTTGTGGCAGAGCGGTCACCCACGCTGCGGGACGGGCTCTGGGCTAATGTAGGCCACCTCCAGGGGTCGTGGAAAAAGTGCGGCATGCAGTCCGGCAAGGCAGGGGCAAGACTAAAGTGACAAGTGCTGGCTTGTAGCAGACCGGTATACATTATTAAAGCCCTTGGTGAATACTGACTTGCTTCAAAGCAGGCAAATGTGCTGTCTGACTTGTAATACCATTTCAACATTCTAAAAACCAAGTTTGACTCACAATGTGACCTTGAGGTTCTGTAAATTACGAATTTGTTTGTGCTCAGCCTCCATTTTGTAGTCGCCGCCATCTTGTGTTGCCCTCACTCAGGCAGCGCGGCGAACGCGATGTTTTTGTTGTTTCTGCATTTACGTGTCAGGTGGCTTCCTTGCCTATGTTTACTAACGAGTGTCAGGGTCTGGCCGAGTACACTAATTCCTGTCTGAGCTGATTAATCCCCGTCCGGACTATTTGTTGGTTCACACCATTCTTTCCTTTAAGTTATCTTATCTGCTGTCCTTCGCTACACGTCTCATGCATTCTCCTGTTTCACGACTGTCCTTCTAAAACCTACAGCTGTGTTTTCTCTACTTGTAAATTGAATTGTGTGGATTCGTTTGTAATTTGCTCAGGGGGTCGAGTGATAAACATGAACCAGGAACTTGAGTTGCTTCGGACTTAAAGCATTGTCTATAACATTTGCCTATGTCTCATGCTCTTGTGTGATTGCATTTTGCATTGTATTGTACCGTATATAAACCTGTGCGCCACGGAGTTAAGTGGCAGTCTCTTTTAAACTTCGTTATACCAACGACTTCTAAGACCACTCTACTGGCTGCAGCTAATAAATACAATCTTCTACGCCAGACGAAGAGTCTGTGTCTCTGTTTTTGACAAGGCAGGTGAATCCCGGGGATTTCAGGCATACTCTGCGCCGGCTGGGCCTTAAGGCTACGGTTCTCCAACTGGCACCCAACGTGGGGCGACTTCAGCGGTAGCAGTTGAGCCCGCGGGTCGTGAGGAGCCCCACAAGAAAACTCTGGAGGAAGCTCACCACGTGATCGACCCCTTTATGTCGAAAGTGGACCAAAGGTCTTTTACAGCGTGGCTACTCCTTTCTGACGGCTGCTGACGACTGCTGCCCTGACTGTCGCCCTGCCTTGGACCCTTTGATGACGTTTGGTAAAGCAAGACGATAGACGGACCTTCGCTGGTGTAGGACGATCCTTAGTTAAGTATTTGGTGGGTCGGTCCCACGAACTTTGTTTTGTCTTGTTTTTGCGTTTTTATTCGGGTATTGCAATAACCACCCCAAGGGGGCGTTATCAACCGGGCTCTTGTCTTGTGTTAAGCTGAGCTTGCCATGTTTCATGCCCTGATTGTCCGCTTGCTAACAATGCGGGGGTTTCACTGCACGCCAGCCAATCAGGAGATACTGGGGGCTTGAGTTGGCTCGCTGCGATCTTGGAATCGGG